>NC_090816.1:120742236-121067590 GCF_000390325.3 Nicotiana tomentosiformis | reverse complement strand
CAGAAGTATCTTAATTTGCATTAGCAGAGATGGAGCTTCTTAAGGACTATGCTATCACTATTTTATACCATCCGGGGATGGCCAATGTGGTGGCCGATGCCTTGAGTCGTCGGGCAGAGAGTTTTGGGAGTTTAACATATCTTCCAGCAGCAGAGAGACCTTTGGCATTGGATGTTCAGGACTTAGCGGCCCAGCTTATCAGATTAGATATTTTGGAGCCTAGTCGGGTATTGTCTTGTGTGATCTCCAGGTCTTCTCTTTATGACCGTATCACGGAGCGTCAGTATGATGACCCCACTTGCTCATTCTTTAGGAAATGGTTCGGAGAGGTGATGCTAGGGATGTGACTATTGGTGATGATGGCATGCTGAGAATGTAGGACCAGATATGTGTGACTAATGTAGATGGGCTTCGAGAGTTGATTCTTGAGGAGGCCCATAGCTTGCGGTATTCCATTCATCCGGGTGCCACGAATATGTACCAGGATTTGAGGCAACATTATTGGTGGAGGCAGATGAAGAAGGATATAGTTGGGTTTGTGGCTCGGTGTCTTAACTGGCGGCAGGTTAAGAATGAGCATTAGAAACCGGGTGGCTTGCTTCAGATATTAGAGATCCCAGAGTGGAAGTGGGATCGGATCACTATGGACTTTGTAGTTGGGCTCCCACAGACTTCGAGGAAGTTCGACGCTATTTAGGTTATTGTGGATCGACTGACCAAGTCCGCACACTTCATTCCAGTTGGTACTACTTACTCTGCAAAGCGGTTGGCTGAGATTTACATCAGAGAGATCATTCGCCTGCATGGTGTCCCAGTTTACATCATTTTAGATAGGGGTACTCACTTCACATCGTAGTTTTGGAGGGCCATGCAGCAAGAGTTGGGTACTCAGGTTGAGTTGAGCATAACTTTTCACCCTCAAACGGACGGGCAGTCCAAGCGCACTATTCAAATATTAGAGGACATGTTGCATGCTTGTGTCATTGATTTGGGGGTTCATGGGACCAGTTTCTGCCACTCGCGGAGTTTGCACATAACAACAGTTATCAGTCGAGTATTCAGATGGCTCCGTACGACGCTTTATATGGGAGGAGGTGTAGATCTCTTGTTGGATGGTTTGAGCCGGGTAAGGCTAGGCTCTTAGGTACAGACTTGGTCCAGGATGCATTAGATAAGGTGAAATTGATTCAGGAGCGGCTTCACACAACTTGGTTGGGGAGAAGGTTTTGTTGAAGGTATCACCCATGACGGGTGTTATGAGGTTTGGGAAGAGGGGCAAGTTGAGCCCCCGGTTCATTGGGCCTTTTGAGGTGCTTCAGAGAATAGGGGAAGTGACTTATAAGCTTGCCTTTCCACCCATCTTATCGACTGTGCATCCAGTGTTTCATGTTTCCATGCTCCAGAAGTATATTGGATATTCGTCCCATGTTTTGGATTTCAGCACGGTACAATTAGAGGGTGATATGACTTATGATGTGGAGCCGGTGGTTATTTTGGATCGGCAGGTTCGAAGGATGAGGTCAAAGGATATAGCTTCAGTGAAGGTGAAATGGAGAGGTCAACATGTGTAGGAGGCCACCTGGGAGATGCGGAGCAGATATCCACGCCTATTCGAGACTCCAGGTATGTTTCTAGACCCATTCGAGGACGAACGAATGTTAAAGAGGGGGAGGATGTAACGACATCGTTTCAAGTGTTATAGCCCCGTTTTCCCCATTTCTAGTTCTTTTTGTGTTATTCATCTATATTATGTTATATTAGGTTAGTTTGTTCGAGACCGGAGTGGTTTCAGAGTGAATTGAGACACTTAGTCTCTTAAGTTGGAAATGCCAACCGGATGTTGACCTATCTGTAAACGATCTAGGATTTTAATTAAGATGGCTCTGTTAGCTCCGTTAGGTGATTTTGGACTTAGGAGAGCGTCCAGAATGTGATTTGGAGGTCCGTGGTAGAATTATGCTTGAATTGGCGAAATTAGACATTTGGCGATTTCGGTCGGCAGTGGAAAATTTGATATCGGGGTCGGAATGGAATTTCGGAAGTTGTAGTAGGTTCGCATTGTCATTTGTGACGTGTGTGAAATATTTGAGGTCATTCGCACATGGTTTGGTTGGTTTAGGCATCAGTTGCCGTTTTTGGAAATTTAGAAGTTCTTAGGCTTGAATCTGAGGCTAATTTGGTGTTTGGATGTTGTTTTGAGTGATTCGAAGGTTCTACTAAGTTTGTATGTTTATATAGGACTTGTTGGTATCTTTGGTTGAGGTCTTGAGGGCCTCGGGATGATTTCGGAAGGTTAACGAGAAGTTTGAAGTTGGAAAAATGCAGCTGGTGCTGCTATTCTGGTGTGGCCGCAGGTGTGAGTTTCTCATGTGCAGAATTTAGTTGTAGGTGCGGGGTTTGGAAGCCTAGGGTTTTATCGTATAAGAGGATGAGGGGTCGCACCTGCGAGACCGCAGGTGCAAAGAGGTGATCACATGTGTGGGTTTTAGGACCTTAAGTGACTTCCGCAGATGCGGGCTTTTGGGCGCAGAAGCGGAGGCCGCAGGTGCGCTATCTGGACTGCACATGCAGTTTTGCTAGGCATAGCGGCACAAAATTGAACCCTTAGTGAGTTTTTGGTCATTCTTCACAATTTCAACTCGGTTTTGGAGGTTTTGGAAGGTTTTGAAGAGGGAATCAAGGGGGTTTCGTTGAGGTATGTTACTTTAGGCCTAGTACTTGTATATATGGTAATTTTCCGTTGTTTAATCATGGTAATTAGTGAACATGAGTGGTTAGGGCTTGGAATTTTTGGAAAGTAATTTAAGGATTTGAAGGACCAAACAATGTCAGATTTGGATGAATTTTGTATGGGTAGACTCGTGAGTGAATGAGCTTTCTAGTTTTGTGAATTTTGTCGGATTTCGAGATGTGGGCCCGAGGGCCGGGTTTGAGCCAATTTCGGATTTTGGTCTAATTTTATAGCTTTTCTTGTGGAATTCATTCCATTAGCGCGTATTGATGGTATTGTACTGATTGTGAATAGATTCGGAGCATTTGGAGGCCGAGTCCAGAGGCAAGAGCATTGCGGGGTAGAGATTTGACCGGTTTGAGGTAAGTAACGATTGTAAATCTATTCCTGAGGGTATGAAACTCTGAATTTTGTACCACTCTACTATTTTTAGTGATGTACATGCTAGGTGACGGGCGTGTGGGAATGCAATGTTGGGGATTTGTGACTTGGTCCGTCCCATAGCAACTATAAAGTTGCATACTTTGTTGAAACCATATGATACTTATATGTTTAGAAAGAATTTCTGTGAATTGGGCTAAATGCCATGCTTGGTCCTTGCGCCAAGGTTGTTTGGAGCCTTAGGGAGTGTTTCTTACCATCCTCATTATTTTCGATTGAAAATATATACTCAGTCATGTTTATACTTTTTTACCGCATAACTCGGTTTTATGACTCTATTTTGATGCACATAAATGTTGTAGGCCGACTGCCCTGTTATACTGAAATGCCTGAGTGGCTTGAGAGGTTTATGACTGAGTGAGGCCGAGGGCCTGATTTGTGAGGATGAGTGTGGATCGGGGCTGCCCGCCTGCAACACACTTTATTATTATAACACGTGAGTTGTCCGTGCAGATTATTAGCGCTTGGGCTGAAGGAGCCCCTCCGGGGTCTATACACACCCCTAGTGAGCGAAGGTATCTTCTAAGTGCGAGTGCCGAGTGTTGAGTGACCGGGAGGCATGAGTGATTGTGAGGTATGACCGAGTGGCAAGAGTGATTGTGAGGTATGCCCGATTGGCACGAGTGTTTGTGAGGTATGCCCGAGTGGCACGAGTGACTGTGAGGTTTGCCCGAGGGGCTGTATATGAGTGATGTTTTTGCCCGATGGGCTATTTATGATTTCATCATTTTTTCTCACCTTTTCATTTTCCTCTGTATGAAAACTCTTGAAAAATATCTTTAAATGATTTTTACTGGAACTAGGTTTAAATGAGATGTTTTGATTCAAATCCTGATTTTAAAAACATGTGGTATTTTACTAAGATTTCCTGATATGAACGTTATAAGCTTTATTGCTCGACACTACTGCTCAGTCTTTATTTATTGTTGTTACTTACTAAGTTGGCGTACTCACGTTACTCACTACACCTTGTGTGCAGATTCAGATGTAGCTGGACACGGTAGTGGTTATTGATTGTTCTGGTTCCAAATTTTCTTGGAGATAGCAAGGTAGCTGTTTGGCGATCGTAGTCCCAATGTTGGGCATTTTTCCAAACTGAGTTAGCCTTGATATTGTTACACATATTGTAGTAGATTCTCATGACTAGTGACACCCCGATGTCGGGCTTTTCTTTTCTGCACTTTTGTTTTCTTTTATTTGAACTCCTTAAATGAAGGTTTTATGATAAATAGCATTGAAATTATCTTGGAAATGAAAATATAGGTTTTGTTTGGAAATGAGTTGGCTTGCCTAGTTCCACGATAGGCGCCATCACGACAGGTTAGATTTTTGGGTCGTGACAGTACTAGTGGGAGACCTATCGTCTTGTATCAAAGCAAAAGCTCCCCACTATTCCCCTGGATAACGTGGGTGTAAGACGATAGGTCCCCCACTAGTACATGACTCAGTTCCTGCATAAAAAGTGCAGTAAGTGTAGTATGAGTTCGTAAACAAGGTGTACCTAGTAAGTATCAAGCCAAAATTGAAAAACAACGTGTACCTAGCTATGGGTCAATAATAAAAATTGAAAAACAATTAGGATATTTAAATCAACATGATTTACAGAATTTAAAGTAATTTATATAATCAACGGAAATAATCAAATGCAACAATTCTCAATATATTAATTAAATTCCTTCAATTCAAATAATTTCTAATTTATCAATTAAATATCATTTACAGGAATAACAATTAATTCTTTAACAAGCAAGAATAATTATTCATTATATTACAAGGATTGTCCAATTTATCAAATAGCTTCGCAAGCTGAAATAAGCTATTAAAATACCGTGTAATTATTATTATTATTAAGCACGATTTCTATCAAGGGCGTACGACCCGATCCAGAGTGTCGTGTACACTGCCGAGGGACGTGCGGCGAGATCCATAGATGCATCTATCCTACTGAGGTGTTCGGCCCGCTCCAGAAGAAAGGAGGACATTTTCTTATGTACCTCCGGAAGGAGAATATATTTATTATGAGATAAATTCGGGAGGAAGAATAATTTCTTTTAACAATTAATTGATTTAAACAGAAAATCAAGCATATGAAATTTAATACTAATTAATCAGGGAATGCAATTCACACAAATAATTCATGCTTTGAGTCCTAAACTACCCGTACTTTAGCATTTAAAGTAGCAACGCACGGACTCTCATCACCTCGTGCGTACGTAGCCCACGCAATTAGCAATAATTATTCAATTTAATCCCTATGGGGTAATTTCCCCCTCATAAGATTAGACAAGAGACTTACCTCGTCTCAAAGTCCACTTTCCGATTATCGCGTCGCGTAAAATTCTCGATTCGATGCCGAAAAATCCGAAACTATTCAAAAGTTATATAAAATAATTAATATATGTAAATATTTTAAAATTCATCTATTAAATAAATTACCATATCCAAAATGGTAAAATTTATAAAATTTACCCTGGGCCCACATGCCCGGATTCTGGAAAATTTCGGATGGAAACGTTACCCATAATTTCAAGAACTCAAATATATAATTTCTACCCAATTCCATAATTATTTTCGTGGTTAAAATCTCATTTTTATAAAATTCTAGGTTTTTTACCTAAACCTTTGATTTTTAATATTTACTAGTTATAATCTACTTATAATCTATGTATTTAACTCAAGGGGTGTAGAATTAACTTACCTTTCAATTACTAGTTGAAATCCCTTATCAAAAGCTCTGAAATTGCCCAAACATGGAAGAAAAACGAACAAAAATGGACTGAGCTTCGTTCGTATTAAGGTTCGGCCCAGACAGAGTTTTCGCACCTACGGAACGTGTTCACACCTACGCTTTCGCACTTGCGGAAAAGCCTTGCAGGTGCGAGATTTTTTCGTCTTGGACTGGCTCCGCACCTGCGCCGAAAGGACCGCACCTGCGCGTGCGCTTCTGCGATGGCCGGTGAGATCCTCCCCTTCGCACCTGCGGCTGATCATACGCAAGTGCGATCATACCAGAAGCTGGAAGCTTCAGCTCTTCTTCAAAATTCCAAAATTGACCCGAGCCTCGTCTAGTTAACACTCGGGGCCCTCGGAGCCTCGCCCAAACATACCAACAGGTTTGAAATCACAAAACGGACTCGCTCGAACTCACGAAACGTGTAAAACAACATCAAATCTAAGAATCATAACCCAAACCAAATTGAATCAAACTTAAGAACTTCAAGTTCTTCAATTTACTTCCAATAAGCCGAAATATACTTAAACTACCCGGAATGACACGAAATTTTGCGTGCAAGTCTTAAATCCCTATACGGAACTAGTCCCAAACTTGGAATTCCAAACGGACATAAATTTCTCAAATACCTACTCCAAACCAAATTTAAGAAATTTAAACTTTCAAATAGTTGATTTTCACTATTAAGTGCCAAAACGCACCCCAACGTTATCCAAAACTCGATTCGAACATACGCCCAAGTCCAAAATCATCACACGAACCTATTGGAACCGTTAAATCCCGATTCGTATAGCACAGTCCAGATAGAAGAGTTACACGGATCAGAAAGCGCGTAATTTATCCTTTATCTTTCTTGGTAGAATTAAAATTCCCAAAACGGGGGTTTGAGTTCATAACTAAAAATCTAATTGGGAGCTCGGTAGAAGGTGATATTTCGAGAGATTCTTGCGTGGGTGTTTGACGTAAGTGATTCTTATCCAGTTTTGATTAATTCCCATGATTATGTCTTTGAATCCATCATTTAATTCAGATTTAGTGGAGGAAAATCAAGATTTTTGTAAATATCTTCCAAAACCGAAAATTTACGATTTGGACGTTGAGTTATTATTGGAATTCGATAAAATTGGATTCGTTGAACTCGTATCGGAATGGGTGTTTGAATTTCATGAAAATCATGTCGGGCTCCGAGGGGTGGGTCCCGTGTTGACTTTTGTTGACTTTTTGGAATAAATTTTTAATTCGACGTTTTATTATTCGGAATTGTTTCCGATAAATTTTAATGAAGTTATACAACTGATTTGAAAAGATTTGGGCAGTCCGGTAGCCAATTCAAGTAAGAAGGAAATTTTGGAATATCGGCATAACTTCTAAAAGGTAAGTGTCTTTCTTAACCTCGAGTGGGGGAATTACTGCTCATGCATTGAGTATTATGTACAAATTGTGTAATTGAAAACCATGTACGCGAGGTGACGAGTACGTACTTGGTTTATATGTGAAAATGTCATTGATTAAGATAATTATACTCCCTTATATATAAAGTTGGAAATTATTGGCACTTATTAAATCATCTATTTGTCATACCCAGATCCTTGTTTGCTGAAATTGGTTTTATATAATGATTTGGTGTGATTGCCACCTTGAATTTATGTGAAATATTATTTTGTTGAGTTGTTCACTCCCGAATATTTTTGTTAAGATTTTATGCGTATTATGGTCGAGCCATTGGATCCTCATTGTGAAAAATAATGTATTGTTGATTTCTGTGGCAAGTTGTAATATTTGAGCACTTGATGTGCAATTTATGATATGTTGTAATATTTGAGCACTTGATGTGCAATTTGTGATATGTTGTAAGATTTGAGAATTTCATGTGCAATTTGTGATATGTTGTAAGAATTGAGCATTTGATGTGCAATCTGTAATATGTTGTAAGATTTGAGCACTTGATGTGCAATTTATGAAATATTGTAATATTTGGGCACTTGAGGTGCAAGTTATATTATGCTATGATATTTGGGCACTTGAGGTGCGATTTCTGAAATATTGTGATATTGATACGCATGCGGTGAGATAAGGGTGGCTTGAAATGCGTAGCTAGTAGGGGAACTACTAGAAGTCATGCGGTGATATAAGGTCAGTGTGTTGAAATGCATGCAGTGAGATAAGGGTGGCTTGAAACGCGAGGCTAGTAGGGGAACTACTAGAAGTCATGCGGTGATATAAGCTCAGTGTCACGACCCAAAATCTTACCATAGGCGTCGTGATGACACCTAATCTCTAAGACTAGGTAAGCCGATTTCTATTACATTTTGAAGGCATTTTTAAAAAAAAATAGTAACCAAAACTAACAGCGGAATAAATATGAGTATACAACCTCCCAATACTGGTAATACTGAGTCACGAAATCTAACTGAATACATAGAAAGATCACGAGGACCGAATATATAATACTATTTGATTACAAGTTAACAGTACAATGAAATGAAAGGACTCCAAGGGACTGCGACGACCAAGTGACTCTACCTTGAATCCTTACGATCCCGCTTTAACTCTGCTCAAATACGTTATCTTCAATACCTGGCTCTGCACAAAATGTGCATAAGTGTAGATACAGCGGGGCCCAGTAAGTATCAAGACTAACCTCAAATACAACTTCATCAAATAAATATCTTTCAAAATACAATTCTTTTATATAATACTTTCTAAGTAAAAATCATTCTAAATAAATAATTTGAATATAATTCTTTCAATTAAAAAGTCACCATGTGACACCTCATTTCAAAATCATCAAAATACGGGTCTCAGCCCATTTTCATATTTCCACGGCACCTCGTGCCCATAATTAAATCATCATTTTGTTCTTGCCCGGCACCTCGTGCCCTCATTTCATATCACAATTGCACGGACAATTCACGTGGCAAATATCATTATCATTTCATCACAGCACCTCGTGCCCACATTTTATATCACAACTGCACGGACAATTCATGTGCAAATATTCCCATTTCATATCACAATTCACGGCACCTCGTGCCCACATTTCATTTTATAAACTGCCTGGCAATAGCCACAGGCTCCCAATTTCAACATAAATCAGATTATTATCAATTTAGTAAAAACAAGAAAAATTGCACAAGGTATAAAAAATAAACACAAGAAAATCACAACATCCCATGAAAATTGTCAACACCACAACCCCACATCATCACATATTATCCCCGACAATAGCCACCCTTATCGCTCATATTGCCACCCTTATCGCTCCAATAGAAACCCTTATCGCTACGCCCAGACAATATCAATAGCCACCCTTATCGCTCCTATTTCCACCCTTATCGCTCCTATAGCCACCCTTATCGCTCCGCCCATAAAATATCAATAGCCAACAAACACAACAGTGAAATGCCACCCCTATAACCACATAATATCAACAGTGAAATGCCACCCTTATCTCCCCAAAATAACAACTCACACAACACAATAATTCATACGGGAAATGATCACAACAACATAACAAAAATTAATTTATATCACAATTTGTCCAATGGCCACAACCAAATTTCAAAGCTACAACCAAGTCAATTAATTTCACAGTAAATAGCCAAATGCTCCACACAATGTGTACAACACCCAAAAACAATCAATAGAGATGAAAATTACTCAACATAAAGCAAAGTCTTCATAAAAGATCAAATTTTCAATAATTATATAAACACCTCTTCTTAAGCTTATTTAATTAATTATTTGCAGAGGGAAAAATCCAAAAAGAAATTAAATTCCAATAATTATCAAGCCATACAATTCACGAAATTTCATAAATAATCAAATAACAATCATATCATATTATCATATAACAACAAAATCAACAATAAGGGTTTAGGCACGACAAGTAGATGATTATATATATGCCAACAATTATCCAATTTACTACACAATATGCTCAAGACTTTAACTCAAAAAAATATGCACATATAAACCAAGTACGTACTCGTCACCTCGCGTACATGGTTTTCAATTACCCAAGTTGCACATAAGACTCAATGCCTAAGGGGAATTTCCCCCACTCGAGGTTAAGCAAGACACTTATCTCTATGAAGTTACGCCGATATTCCAAAATCATCTTCTTGCTTGAATTGACCTCCGGGCCATTCAAATCTATCCAAATTAATTGTATAACCTCATTAAAATTCATCGGAAATAATTTCGGATAATAATACGTCGACTTAAAAATTTATTCCAAAGAATCAACGCGGGACTCGCCTCTCGGAACCCGACATAATTTTAATGAAATCCGAACACCCAGTCCGATACGAGTTCAACCATACAAATTTCATCAAATTCCGATACCATTTCATCCCTCAAATCGTGATTTTTCATTTTGAAACATTTTCTTCAAAAACCACCCTTTTCCTCAACTCAAAACACAATTTAAATGATAAACATAAAGATACAATCATGGAAATAAATAGATTTTAGATGAATAACACTTACCCAATCGATTTGCTTGAAAAAACCACAAGGAATCGCTCAAAACTGAGCTCTATAAGTCAAAATGTGATAAAAATGGCTTAACCCTCGATTTGGAAATCTTATATTTTGCCCAGGTGATTGTGAATCGCGAACGCAGAGAAAGGATCGCGTTCGCGAAGAAGAAAAATGAACTTCCCATTTATGCTTCGCGAACGCGATGGGTTGTTCACGAATGCGAAGAGGAATTATCTAATGGCCCACGACTGACTTACGTGAACGCGAGCAAAAGGACGCGAACGCGAAGAAGAAACATGAGGCTTCCAAAAAGAGCTTCGCGAATGCGAGTGTCTAAATGCGAATGCGGTGGAGGAAAAGGCAAACCTTCGTGAACGCGATGGGCTGAACGCGAACGCGAAGAAGAAGTATAAGATGGTCAGCAATTACTGAACGCGAAGAAGTATAAGTTGGTCAGCGAAGAAGAAGTATAAGGTGGTCAGCAGTTGCTGAACGCAAAGAAAACAGAAACAGTAGTTCCAAATTAGAAGGAAGTGGTCTGTAGCCCATCCGAAACACACCCAAGGCCCCGTCTAAACGTACCAACAAGTTCCACAACCTAACACAGACTCGTTCGAGGTCTCAAATCACATCAAATAACGCTTAAAATACAAATCGCACCACGCATCAAACTTATGAATTTCCGAAAACTTCCAACTTCTAAAACTCGTGCCGAAACCAATCAAACCAACCCGGAATGGCGTCAAATTTTGCAGGCAAGTCCCAAATAACATAACGGAGTTGTTCTAACTCTCGGAATCATATTCCGACCCCAGTATCAAAAACTCACCCCCAGTCAAACTTCCCAAAAATTCGACTTTTTCCATTTTAAGCCTAAATTGGCTACATGCCACAAGTTCACAGTCCGGACACGCTCCTAAGTCCAAAATCACCCAACGGATCTAACGGAACCAACAAAACTCCATTCAGGGGTCGTCTTCACACAGTTCCGACTACAGTCAAATTCATAAGACTTAAGCTTTCGTCTTAGGGACTAAGTGTCCCAAATCACTCCGAATCATCCGTAAATCAAACTCAACCACACACGCGGGTCATAATACATATTGCGAGGGTGCTCAAAACCTTAAGTCATTGAACAGGGCATAAATTCTTAAAATGACAAGTCGGGTCGTTACATTCTCCACCTCTTAAACAAACGTTCGTCCTCGAACGTGCTAAGAATCTTTCTGAGGACTTTAAATTACTGATTATGTTCTTGCACACATACTTGTGAGTGATATTTTTTACATTCCCGCAATTTAACACAGGTCCGACAACACCATCTCAATTGAGATTATTTCTTTTCTCCATTCTTATAAGCTTTAAAGCAAAGTCCCTAACTCTCCAATCATTTCCAAAATACCTGATTTCTCACAACAACGCACAATATTAGTCTCAACTGGCTATAGCAACTCGTGCCTATGCACATATAAATTTTCTGAACAGTGTTGAAGTAATTCAAAACATTCTCTGGGGTGCTACATTATTCCCCGCTTAGGATCATTCTCCCTCAAACACATAACATAATTTATCTCTTCCTTTGCATATCTCAATCCCCCAAATTTTACTAACTCCCAAATGTTTTTCAGAAATTTCGGCAGAATCTCCCCTGTAATTGGACTTATCCACCTGCCAGAGTAACACCCAACCAACTCCTAACAACATATCTACAACCCAACAAAATACCATAGGCTATATATCAATAACATTAATCCTAACATTGCCTTATCATAATGATATCAGGACATAAAGCACATCATATGTATGCTCATCACCAGATCTCTGGTCTAAAAGGTTGTTCATAATTAATTCCAGCATCATCAATTAATCTCATATTAACCATCACCTCATTTTGAATTTTCACAATACTGACAACAGAATGTGAAGCATGAAGACCTCATGATTACTTACTAGGATTAATGAGTCATATTTAACGCCACCTGGGCACTCACCTCATAGGCTAAAACTCAATGTTTACAGCATGAAAATGGATAAATATGAACAGACTAATATACAAGAATTATCAAATAAGCCTAACAGGCATGCCTCCATATTAATATTATTGTACAAATTAATTTCACAAACGGAAAATTTTTAAATTTATAAATATTTCATCACAAGGACCTCCTCCTTAAATAACTTCCACCGCGGCTTGTAACATGGTTTAAATATTTCACATCATGTAAAAATGTGAGGATCTCGTCCTCAAATCCGAATCAAAAATTTTGTTGCGCATTGTGCAAACTGAAATTTTTAATTTCCTTTATTTCTTCTTTTCAATATATTTCATAAACAATTTTCACAACATATAATGAACCCTCGTACTGGTAGGGCATATAATTCATAAATATTGGAATCAATTATTCTGAAACACATTAAACCCACTCTATTGAATAATAATTTTTTTTGTTTTTGGACTTATAGCCCTCAATGATGCACAAAAATAAAGTGATAGACACAGGCTCACATCTTTAAATCTTCTAACAGGGATACACATAGAAGTGGGTCACAAATTTACGAAGCTCACCCATAAGTGGAGCATAATAGGAGGATTCACCTCAATATTCAGAACCAAATCAAATTAAGGAAAATATCCTTTTATAATAAAAATCAGGATCGTACCTATAATGACACCATCTGGTGTATTGGCCTTAGCCAAATCATAGTGATTAAATCAACGGGTCGGGCCTCCACCTCTTAGGCACCCATTACCCGCATGTCCTTCACCTCTAGCTGACCATGCACGTGGAGTATCAACTGGAATAAAGCTTGTAGTTGGAGTGTTATGATGAAATCCACCCCTCCCAAGTCTGGAACAATCTCTCATGATATGCCTAGTATCACCACACTCATAACAACCCCTCTGAGGTCGCGGCTGCTCGTACTAAGTCTGTACCGGATAGCTGGAATAACCACTGTAAGAATCTCGTGTTGGTGGTGCACTATAAACTGGAGCACCCCAAGTAATCTTATGTGCGAACTGAGCTGACCGACTGCTCGAGCCTCCCCTATAATGGGTTCTAGCTGAAGAGTAAAATACACTGAACCCTCCAGATCTTCGAGACCTTTTGGCCTCCTTAGACCCCCTTTCCTCGCCTAAAACACCCTCAATATTCCTTGCAATCTCCACTACTTGCTGAAATGAAGCATCAATTTGCAATTCTCGAGCCATGCATATTTTAATATAATAATCGAGCCCCTCAATGAATCTGCAGACCCATTCTGTGATTGTAAGAACTAATATAGGTGCATGACGGGCTAACTCACTGAACCTGATAGCATATTCTGACACTATCATAGTGCCCCGACGTAACCGTTCAAACTCCGTGCACCACGTATCTCGAAGAGTCTGGGGAACAAATTCTTTCAAGAACATTTCAGAAAATTGAGCCCAAGTTGGTGGTGTGGCATCGGCTGGTCTACCTTCTTTATAGATTTGCACCACTGATACGCTGCGCCTGATAGTTGAAATGTAGTTGTCACGACCCAAAATTCCACTAGTCGTGATGGCACCTAACCCAACCTGTTAGGTAAGACAATTTCCAACTATCCAATTCTAATGAAATTAGTTAAAAGAAAATATCTAAAACTGATACATCTCCCCAAGAACTGGTAGTACAAATCATGAGCTTCTAAGAATAGAGTATACAAAGCGGAAATGAAATAAATACATAGTCTGTTTGAATAATACATAAACAGAGCTTTTATAAATCTAAGGCTACCCTTAACAAGAGGCAGCTACAATAGGAACGCAGGTACATCTTCAAGTCCCGCAACCATCGATCACAGCAACAATAGCAGCCAACATCTGCACGCAATGTGCAGAAGTGTAGTATCAGTACAACCGACCCCATGTAGTGAGTAAGTAACAAACCTAGCCGTAGGTTGAAAGTAGTGACGAGCTTTCACCAAGTCGGGTCCAAAACCAATAGTCCACAATAATCCATAACAACATTAAGCAAATAATACTAGAAGTAACTCAGAGACAAAATGCTCAGCCAAATCATGATTTCAAAATAGTAGTTCTTTCTTTCAAATACATCAGTGAAAACCCAAATCGTTTGCTGGAGTTGCCAAAAATATGAATAGTTTGAAAACAATAAATTTCTCCCAAAATCTTGTCAATAATAAATAAGATGTTTCATTTTCCTTCCGGATAACCCGTGTAAAAATAAATGCATCACTATGCACATCTATCAACAATGTGTGAAAACTCATAAATGATGTGATGTTGTACATCATGAGGAAAAGTACATCTCTATGCCTGTATGTCATGTGTGCATGCCAATGCAATGCAACTCAATGATAAAAATCATAAACAGCCCCTCGGGCAGAACATCACTCATATATAGCCCCTCGGGCAAACCTCACAGTCACTCGTGCCACTCGAGCATACCTCGCAATCACTCTTGCCACTTGGGCATACCTCACAATCACTCTTGCCACTCGGGCATACCTCACAATCACTCATGCCTCCCAGTCACTCATCACTCGGCACTCAGCACTTGGCACTCGCACTCAGTAGGTACCTGTGCTCACTGGGGGTGTGTATAGACTCCGCAGGGGATCCTTCATCCCAAGCGCTATAATCTGCACGGACAACTCACGTGCCATCATATCAATACCTGGATCTGCACGGTCAACTCACGTTCTACACGGACAACTCACACGCTATGGTATAAATACCTGGACCAGCACGGTCAACTCACATGCTACGCGGACAACTCACGCGCTATGGTATTAATATCCTCACAATCAGGCCCTCGGCCGATATCAAACATGTTGCGGCATACAGCCCGATCCCATAAATATGCAACATGTTGTGGTGTGCAGCCCGATCCCATAAATATGTAACATGCTGCGGCATGCAGTCCGATCCCATGAATATGAAACATAAATCAGGCCCTCGGCCTCACTCAGTTATAAACCTCTCAAGCCACTCGGGCATCTTAGTAAAATAGGGCATTCGGCCCAAAACATTTTTATGCATCAAAATAGAGTCATAAAACTGAGTTATGATATGCAATGAAATGAATATGACTGAGTATGACTTTTCAATTTAACACAATAATTCACAGCAATATGACCTCTGTGGGTCCCAATAATACTGGCACATAGCCTCAACATGATTTGTAATATTCTTTTCAGCTCAATTTCTTTAACACATAAAACAGCATGGAAAAAACCAAGGTTATTTAACTATAAAATTCCACATAAACAATTATGTCACAATTTCTATAGTGCACGCCCACACGCCCGTCACCTAGCATGTGCGTCACCTCCCAACAATTCACAAAAATAATATATTCAGGGTTCATACCCTCAACTCCAAGATTAGAAGAGTTACTTACCTCAATCCAAGAAAATTCTTTAATCCAATAAAACTTTTCCTCGTGATTAGGCCTCTGAATGCCTTGAATCTTAGTCAAAATAATTTGATACAATCAACACGAAGTATAGAAGTCAATTCCATATGAAAATGCTAATTTTTCATAAAAATCCGAAATTTAGCTCAAAAATAGCCCATGGAGCCCACATCTCGGAACCCGACAAAAGTTATAAAATCCGAACACCCGTTCCGATACGAGTCCAACCATACAAAAATTATCAAATTCTGACATCAGATTGACCTTCAAATCTTCATTTTACATTTTTGGAAGATTTTATAAAAATCTAATTTTTCTTCCATAAATTCACGGATTCATGATGTAAATGAATATGAAATAATGAAATATAATCAATATAGGATAAGGAACACTTACCCAGTGTTTTCCCGTAAAAATTGCCTAAATCGAGCTCCATAAACTCAAAAATGAGTAAAAATGGCAAGAACCCCGTTTTATAGACCCTCAGATGTTTCGGGCATCACAGGTAGCGTGGGGCGCTGCCTATGGCACAGTTTCCAGTATCCCAAAATTCCGAGTGCCAGGGCTAGCGCCCCACGTTAACTCTCTCATACGATGTCCGAATTCAATGATTCTTTTTTCCATGGCTCCGTAATTTCAATACGGATCTAATACTTATAAAAACTGAATTTGGAGCTCATTTGCTTAATGTGATACCACATATTCTTGAAGAATCGACATCCGGTCACTATTTTTACTTAAGCTTTAAACCTTGGAACTAGATGTTCCAATTCATTCCAAAATCTCACTGGACCCAAACCAATTGCCCCGGCAAGTCAAACAACAACTGTAAAGCCCAATTTGAGAAGTACATTGGGAAACGGGGTTGTAATACTCAAAACGACCGGCCGGGTCGTTACAGTAGTAAAGTCAACTCTGCTCACCTCCACAATACCCATGGTGCGGAGAATACGGTGACAAATTTTTAGAAATTATTGGGCATCCTCTGTAGCAGTGCCATTGAAAGTTGGCGGATCGTATTTCTTAAACCTTTCAAGTCTCATTTGTTCTTCTTCTGATGCCTCGGGCCTGACCTCAAGCCAAACCGGAATAACAGGTTGTACGGGTACTAAACCCGGAACCTGCCCAACGTGAACCTGCTTCTCTGGAGTTGTGGTAGGAGTATGAGCTACTCCCCCAATCTGCGGAATGTTTGGTGCAATAGAGATCAATCCCGCCCGAGTTAATGTACCTAACATACTCAGAAACTGTGCTAAAGTCTCCTAAAGTTTTGGGGTAACAACAGGTGCTTCTAGTACCTGTCCACCAACTGGAGCTACTAGTGGCTCCTCAACTGTGATTCTGACAGGTGCTCCAGTCGCAACACGTGCCCTTCCTCGGCCTCTACCTCGGCCCCGGCCTCTTGCAGCCCTAGCAGTATGTGCGGATGCCTGCTCAGCTAACCCAGTAGCACGTGTCCTCACCATCTGTGAGAGAATGGAGATACAAAGATTCAAATTTCAAATTCAACAAATTCCGCATGACAGGAATGAAAGAAATGGAAATTTCCTAATAGTTCTGTAGCCTCTCGAAGATAAGTACAGACGTCTCCGTACCGATACGCAAGACTCTATTCGACTCGTTCGTGACTCGTAGAACCTATGAAACTAGAGCTCTGATACCAACTTGTCACGACCCAAAATCCCACCACAGGCATCGTGATGGCACCTAATATCTAAGACTAGGTAAGCCGATTTATATTACATTTTAAAGCCATTGTTTTTAAAAAAAATTAAATAAGTAACCAAAACTAACAGTGGAATAAATATGAGTATACAACCTCCCAAGACTGGTAGTACTGAGTCACGAACTCTAACTGAATACATAGAATGATCACGAGGACCGAATATACTATACTGTTTGATTACAAGTTAAAAGTACAATGAAATGAAAGGACTTCAAGGGACTGCGACAACAACCAACTCTACCTTGAATCCTTACGATCCAGCTTTAATTATGCTCAAGTCCATTATCTTCAATACCTGGCTCTGCACAAAATGTGCAGAAGTGTAGAGTGAGCACACCACAACGGTGCCCAGTAAGTATCAAGACTAACCGCAATGGAGTAGAGACGAGGTACAGTCAAGACACTCACTAGTCTAAAAACCTGTGCAATATAATATGCAAAATAATAGGAAACAAATAATAATAAAGGTAGGATAAAACAACCAGTGATATGCACAACAGACAACAAGAATACCATTAATATCACTCAACAATTAATAAACACAATTACACCCAATTAAATCAAGCCCTTCAAATAAATGTCTTTCACATAGTTCTTCCAGATAACACTCTTTCAAATATAATTTTCTCAAATAATTATTTTTCAAATATAATTCTTACAATAAATTTTTTCAAATATAATTTTCTCAAATAAATATCTTTCAAAATACAATTCTTTTATATAATAATTTCTAAGCAAAAATCCTTCAAAATAAATATTTTGAATATAATTCTTTCAATTAAAAAGTCACCATATGACACCTCATTTCAAAATCATCAAAATACGGGTCTCAGCCCATTTTTATATTTTTCGTAAATACGGGTCTCTGCCCATTTTCATATTTCCACGGCATCTCGTGCCCATAATTAAATCATCTTTTTTTTACCGGCACCTCGTGCCCTCATTTCATATCACAACTCCACAGATAATTCACGTACCAAATATCATTATCATTTCATAACACAGCACCTCGCGCCCACATTTTATATCACAACTGCATGGACAATTCACGTGCCAATATCCCCATTTCATATCACAATTCACGGCACCTCGTGCCCACATTTCATTTTATAAACCGCCTAGCAATAGCCACAGGCTCCTAATTTCAACATAAATCAGATTATTATCAATTTACTAACAACAAGACAAGTTGCACAAAATACAAGAAAATTACAACATCATATGAAAATTGTCAACACCACAACCCCACATCATCACATTTCGTCCCTGACAATAGCCACCCTTATTGCTCATATTTCCACCCTTATCGCTCCAATAGCCACCCTTATCGCTCCTATTGCCACCCTTATCGCTCCACCCATACAATATCAATAGCCAACAAACACAACAGGAAAATTCCACCCTTATAACCACATAATATCAACGGTGAAATGCCATCCTTATCTCCCCAAAATAACAACTCACACAACACAAAAATTTATATGGGAAATTATCACAACAACATAACAAAAATTAATTCATATCACAATTTTTCCAATGGCCACAACCAAATTTTAAAGCTACAACCAAGTCAATTAATTTTACAGTAAATAGCCAAATGCTCCACACAATGTGTACAACACCCAAAAACAATAAATAGAGATAGTAATTACTCAACATAAAGTAAAGTCTTCATAAAAGATCAAATTTTCAATAATTATATAAACACCTCTTCTTAAGCTCATTTAATTAATTCTTTGCAGAGGAAAAAATCCAAAATAAAATTAAATTCCAATAATTATCAAGCCACAAAATTTCATAAATAATCAAATAACAGTCACATCAGATTGTCATATAACAACAGAGCCAATAATAAGGGTTTAGGCACGACAAGTAGATGACTATATATATGCCAACAATTATCCGATTTACTACACGATATGCTCAAGAATTTAACTCAATAAAATTTGCACATATACACCAAGTGCGTACTCGGTACCTCGCGTACATGGTTTTCAATTACCCAAGTTGCACATAAGACTCAATGCCTAAGGGTAATTTCCCCCACTCGAGGTTAAGCAAGACACTTACCTCTTTGAAGTTATGTTGATATTCCAAAATCTCCTTCTTGCTTGAATTGACCTCCGGGCCGTTCAAATCTATCCAAATTAATTGTATAACTTCATTAAAATTCATCGAAAATAATTCTGTATAATAATACGTTGACTTAAAAATTTATTACAAAAAATCAACAAAAGTCAACGCAGGACTCGCCTCTCGGAACCCGACATAATTTTCAAGAAATCCGAACACCCATTCCGATACGAGTTCAACCATTCTAATTTTATCAAATTCTGATACAATTTCGTCTCTCAAATCGTGATTTTTACTTTTGAAATATTTTCTTCAAAAACCACCCTTTTCCTCAACTCAAAACACAATTTAAATGATAAACATAAAGATAGAATCATGGAAATAAATATATTCTAGGTGAAGAACACTTACCCAATCGATTTTCTTGAAAAACCCACAAGGAATCGCTCAAAACCGAGCTTTATAAGTCAAAATGTGATAAAAATAGCCTAACCATCAATTTGGAAATCTTATATTCTGCCCAGGTGATTGTGCATCGTGAACGCGGAGAAAGGATCACGTTCGCGAAGAAGAAATATGAACTGCCCAGTTGTGCTTCGCGAACGCGATGGGTTGTTCGCGAACGCGGAGAGGAAAAATCTAATGGCCCACGACTGACATACGCAAACGTGAGCTAAGGGACGCGAACGCGAAGAATAAAAACAAGAATTCTTCGCGAACAGGAAGATAAAACATGAGGCTGCCAAAAAGAGCCTCGCGAACGCGAGTGTCTAAACGCGAACGCGGTGGAGGAAAAAGAAAACCTTCACGAACGCGATGGGCTGAACGCGAACACGAAGAAGAAGTATAAGGTGGTCAGCAGTTACTAAACGCGAAGAAGTATAAGGTGGTCAGCGAAGAAGAAGTATAAGGTGGTCAGCAGTTTCTGAACGCGAAGAAAACAGAAACAATAGTTCAAAAATAGAAGGAAATGGTCTGTTGCCCATCCGAAACACACCCAAGGCCCCCGGGACCCCGTCTAAACATACCAACAAGTTCCACAACCTAATACGGACTCTTTGGAGGTTTCAAATCACATCAAACAACGCCAAAAATACAAATCGCACCACGAATCGAACTTATGAATGTCAAAAAACTTCCAACTTCTAAAACTCGTCCCGAAACCAATCAAACCAACCCGGAATGGTGTCAAAGTTTGCATGAAATTCCCAAATAACATAACGGAGCTTTTCCAACTCTCAGAATTGCATTCCGACCCTGATATCAAAAAGTCAACCCCCCCGGTCTAACTTTCCAAAAATTCAACTTTCGCCATTTTAAGCCTAAATTGGCTACAGACCTCATATTCACAGTCCGCACACGCTCCTAAGTCCAAAATCACCCAACGGAGCTAACGGAACCAACACAACTCCATTCCAGAGTCGTCTTCATATAGTTCTGACTACAGTCAAATTCATAAGACTTAAACTTCTATTTTAGGGACTAAGTGTCCCAAATCACTCTGATTCATACATAAATCAAACTCGACCATACACGTGTGTCATAATACATATTTTGAGGTTGCTCAAAAATTTAAGTCTCTAAACGGGGCCTAAATTCGTAAAATGACAAGTTGGGTCGTTACAATCAGGGTATTGAAACGCATGCGGTGAGATAAGGATGGCTTGAAATGCGTGGCTAGTAGGGGAACTACTATAAGTCATGCGGTGTGATAAGGGTGGATAAAACGTGGGATGCTATTTTGGGAAAATGATTTCTTTAAAATTAAATGTGAAGGCTCCCGCTGTGATATAAATAAATGAGATATTGTGAATTTATTCATGATTTGGGACTACAAGGCGGTACCTCGAGAGTGCCCTGTTGATATTTCTTTATTCATGATCTTTCCTTGGGTGATTTTATTTCATTTAATATGTAAATTCTTGTCTTATTCCATGACGTACTAGTTAACTTTATTATTATGTGTTTTGTGCTCCTAGTTGTATTGTGTTGACTTTGGCTTTTTAGCACGAGACTCTGAAGAAGTATATTTCTGGTTTTCCTTACTGATTTTCGATGATTTAGTTGATTTAAATAAAATAAATTATTATTATGTTTTAAATTAAGTAGTTTTACAACCAAACAAATAGTTTATCTGATGCTTTGATATAAGTGCAAAGTTATTTTCTTCACCCAAATAATTTCTAAAAATAAATTCAATTCTTTGTTGATTTCTTACTTGATTTAAAAACTTTTAAACTCACTTTAGTGGAAATAAATCGATCATGTAGATCTTATATACATTGAGGATATTGGCATGTGAATTGCCCGTGTGGTTGTAATATGAAATGTGGGCACGAGGTGCTGTGATTAAATGATAATGATATTTGGCACGTGAGTTATCCGTGCAGTTGAGATATGAAATGAGGGCACGATGTACCGGGGAGATATGAGGATTTAATTATGGGCATGAAGTGCCGTGGAGATATGAAAAATGGGCTGAGACCCGTGTTTATGAAAAATATGAAAATGAGCTGAGACTCGTATTTTTATGATTATGAAATGAGGTGTCACATGGAGACTTTTTAATTGAAGAATTATATTCAAAATATTTATTTGGAAAGATTTTTATTATGAAAGAATTATATTTGAAAGATATTTATTTGAGGAAATTATATTTCAAAGAGAGTATTTGGTAGAATTATATGCGAAGGACATTTATTTGAAGAAATTGATTTAATTAGGTGTACTTGTATTATTATTTGTTGAGCGATATTAAATGGTTTTGTGTTGTCATGCTGTGCATATCACTGGCTGTTTTATGATATCCTTATTGTTATCCGTTTCCTACTATCTTGTACATTATATATATACCACTCTTCGTTGTACTACTTTAACTACATATATAGCATGTTATATATTGTATATGTTAGTGTATTCATTATTTGTAATACAAAAGTATTAACGAATTATATTTATATTATTTAGATAGTAAATATAAAAGTAATTCAAAAGTTTGACCAATGTTGACGTAATAACCGACCAACTTTGGTCGGTTATTTTGGAGAAAATAACAATTACTGACCAAAGTTGGTCGGTAAATGCTTCCCATGCATTAACTGACCAACGTTGGTCAGTAATTGTAAATCTAAATTCTTAAATATTATAAAACATTTTAAATAATAAAATAATTATTAAAATTTAAAATATTGGGTCCAGATTACAGACCAACGTTGGTCGGTAATCCAAATTTTCTTCGCTGACCAGCTAGGTCAATTCGTTGACCAATTTACCGACCAACGTTGGTCGGTATTTAGTTTTTAAAAAATGTAAAAAAAAAATTCCAGTTTTCGTCCAAGCTGGACGATTTTTGGTCGCTTTGTTTGACCGACCAACGTTGGTTTTTAGCGGATTTTTAGTAGTGAAAGTTCGTGGTTGAGATAAAGTGGTGATAGGAATTAACCCCTATGGTCTCCATTTTTTTTATTTATAGCGAGATAATAAATTTACGCATTGATGTTAGGTCTTTCTCCATATCGGATAAATTTATTATGAACTCACTGGATACACTTACTAGTTATTGATAACCTGTATTAACTCTCTATCTGAGGTTAAAGGGTTGAATCAATTTTGTAACTAAAATACAATCATGATTAAGTGGTGATAGAAATATATTTCTATGGTCTTCCACTATTAATTTCAACTGAGTAATAAATTTATGCGTTGACTTTAGGTCTTCCTCCATATCAAATAAATTTATTGTAAGCTCCCTAGGTGAAATACTAGTAATTGATATTGTGTACTTACTCTCTATCTGGGTATACATATTGGATCAATGGAACTAGAGCTATTAATTATGATGTTCACTTGACTTAAATTAACAGCATACTCTCCATTTGAGTTGGGTCTGTTTTAATTATTGGAGTGAATAATTTGGCATTATATATGTATGTTGCATGAGTAGTTCTTTTCCCATCGAAATTTCTATTCAAGATGCATGACATATATGCATAGTGTGATTAAAATTTTTGTATTAAAAGGTTATATACAATTGACTGAAAACAATAATATACTCTCCATCTGAGTTGGTTATATTTATTTTTGGATTGTATAATTCTTGCATTATATAATATTCTTTGCATGAATGATTCTTTTCCCATAGAAATTTATTATTCGAGATGCATGTATGTATATAAATATTGAATGTAGTCTGAATTTAACTATTCAGTGTTTTTACTTATTATGATCTATTTAATATTTTATCTCAACTCCACAATGACTTCATGCAATTTGTCGTATTACTTGTTAAAATTTAATTTCGTGATAAGACATTAATTTAAAGGATGCGATATATGTACCTTTTGTTACAAGGAATTTAATTCCGGTTTCTAGGCAAAATAAGAGATGGATATTTGTTTTCTTTTTCGAATAACTCTTGAGTTATTGAGCTTGATAAATATTTTATCACTTGTGGTACATGAATACATGACCTTGTTATTGTATATTAATGTCTCTCCTGAACAGAACAATATTAGTCTACCTCATAAGAAAATATGTTCTTCAAAATTTGAGAAAACTTTATCGGTACACTTTTGTCTAAGTCCTATTAATCTGGATAGGATTTCAAGTTGGTCAAGGATAGACCTTAAGATTCATTGAAATTAGAGGCGCTACCAACTTGTAGATCCTGTTTGAAAGAAAATTTGACTAAAGATTGTGTCCCTTCGAAAGGAAATAAAGCTAATGATAAGCTAGAATGAATCCCTTCTGATTTGTATGGTTAAATGAACATACTGGTAAGAGATAGTTTTGAGTATTTTTGTGACGTTCATAAATGATAACTCAAAATATTAATATATTTATTTGATGCACCGTAAGTCTTAATGAATTAAGTAATTCTTGGTTTTTAAGACTTGAAACGGAGAAGCACCAAGGAAATATATTAAGTTACTACAATTTGATTGTAGTGGCGATGTCACGCCCCGAACCTGAGGGCGAGACCGGTACCCGGTGCCTCACCTAGCCTTACGTACTAACATGCGACTAAGGAACTCTGAACATGTGATGTCATACTTTGGCCATGGGCCACATTGCAAGACAATTATGAATGCTGACTAAATATCAATATAAAGCTGGGCCGACAAGGCCGTCATAACTACTACAGCTGGCAAACCAATAAAATATACATAGAAGGCCTACCAACCCAACATACTGCACTAACTGACAGGATATGCCTACAAGACTCTACTAGTGGATATACTGTGATCGGACCAGCTCCCCGACCTGCTCATAACATATATGTATATATATACATAAGATATACATAAAGCTCTACACCCAGCAACTCCAAAAGGCATGGAGCTTACCGATCAAGCTGAACTCGGGCAACACTTAATGAGGAGGTCTACCCGTCTATCTGTCTGAACCTGCATGTATGAAATGCAGCGCTCCCAGAAAAGGGACATCAGTACGAAATAATGTACCTAGTATGTAAGATAATATACTGAAAGCTGAAACTGAACTGATAACATAATAAGTGAAAGCAACTGGAAGTCAAAGATAATCTGAAGATATGTTTACCTGGTGATATTGACTCAACTCGGTCAATATAGTAAGTAAAATAGTTGACTCAACTGCTCTGTCGTAGTAGGCTCACTCATAGGCGCTCGGCCATACTAGGCTCTGTATCTCGACCAACTGGGCTCGGCCATAGTAGACTCGATATATAAATTACCATCTGATCATATGTTGTCCAATAGGGACCTGCCCATCGATTATAGCTTGATGGTAATGAAAATACTATAATACTGTATATATAGGCTCTCTGCTCTCTTGACTGGAACAAGACAATACTTAATTGAATATGAAATCTCGATAAGGGAGAATACTATAACTTATGAGACTAGAATAATGTATATAAATTCGGGAGTATGAACTTCTCTTTATGCCTCGTTATCATACCTGGAGTAGAGAAATATCTGTATGATATTCTTGAAAAAGGTTGCACCGTATTCCTTTAGAACCGCAAAATTTCACATTGCTAAGGTGCTAATAATTCTTGTTGGAATTGTTAATGTCTGATGTTGAAAGCTTGTAGGAATTGTTGCAAGAAAGTTTTGTTAAAAGCTTAGGAATTGCTAACGTTTGATGTAGTGTTCTTGTATTCAAGACTTTAGAAATGAAATGTCTTTTAACTATCATACTAAGTTGCCACCTAATCAACAATGACTAAGAGTCGTTTGTTTGATTTAGTGGCTTGCTACCACGTGGGGGTGGGGTGGGGATTTTGATCTTTTCCAATAATTAATTAAATAATTAGGTAATATCCCGCTACCCAGTAATTAACCAATTACCCGCATAATTAAGAACAAACTCAAATTACTTAAAATTTTTACTTATTATTTCTACACTTTATACATCCTACTATTATGGTCATATGGTACCTTGTATGGTACTAGTCCCTAAATATCAGGTATTATCGTTCGGCCCGCATTTTACCCCGATATGCCAAACTTGGACAAAAATTCATTTTCTTTGACTTGCTTCCCCTCTCACCTTCACAAATTTACTCATCACTTGTTTGAAATAGCATGATGCTTATAATCTCAAAATAATCCCATTCCCGAACTTACGACGAAACTTTAACATACGAAAATGCGGGATGTAACATCATTCCCCCCTTTTGGAACATTCGTCCTCGAATGTTGAATGATGCACTTATCATTATCATAACCCATAGCTCTTACGAATACTTTAGTGCTCCTCTTGCCATCTAGGCAACTGTTCCGTGAATAAGTCCAAAGGCTAGGGCATTCCTCCCTTTAGTCCTCTTCCTCATACCATGACTTGTGGTCGGGATATTTCCAATCTCGTAACTATTGCTCCCTTCTATCATGCCGCCTATACGACTTTGACCTTGTAAGTTCGCCTATGCGACTCTTCTCCCCTTATTCCTCTAGTTTCTAGCCAATGTATAGGCCACACTTTGCAAACATATACACAATTATGTCAAGTTGTCCCTCTGGGCGTCATTAGCGTTACTACATCTAAGTAGGCCATACTATACCATAATTCTTACTTCGCTTTATCGTTACTGAGGACTGCTACAAAACTCAAGGTTACTTTCGTTACTTATCCCATATGCATAAAGCCAGGTCTTTTAACGCTTCTTCATTACTTTTTGTCTTAAGAATGACGGTTTAATCTCATCTCGTACTTTGTATCTTTTATCCATCCATTGTCGATTCACCTCAATGTTGATCTACAATCTTCAATTGATAACTTGAAACTTCTTACATAATACATTGCCATTACGACTTATGCTGTATCGAGGAATATTTGAAGTGATTTTCCTAATCCACTTAGGGGCGATACTGTACTTCAATAATCATATTTTATAGCATCCCAATGTGATTCACCTTACCTTTTTAATTTCGTACAATCCAGGAAATCCTCTTCAAATCATTACTCAGTCGAAGGCCCAAACTTCATCCTTTATTTATCATAATTATACCCTTATTCTACTACCAGGGCATCATTCCATCTCTTCTAAATGCTACTAGTCTTAGACTCCTTTGAGTTTGTTCAGGCTATACTGAGCTTTCTATAACTTAGAGAAACCATCGGCTCTCTTTTTTTTATGAGCTTAATCCTGAGAACTTATCCATTCTCGTCACCTTCTCACTCATATTTATTTTTCCTTACTCCTGTATTCCTAAAACCTTGTCGCTCTACCATACTTTAGCTTGCGATTTACACATATCCATTTATACTACTCGCAACCTTCCTTCAACTTGCTTGCCCCATAGAGTTCCTCGTGTTATTCTGGAACATCAAGCAAGACATCACGTCGTCTCTAATTCTTCTTTACTCTCTTAACCAGACCTCTCAATACCTTGCAACCATGGGCTGGAAGGTATGCCACTGACGACGCCGCTATTATTCCTGGACACTGAATCCCACCGCTTCTAGCCTTCTATCTGAATTATGGACTATACACAACCTTTCGGATGTGAATATCTCGATGTTGTTCACTATTACCTTACTTACCTTAAGATATCACATTATATCTTCTATCTCATTCATGGCCTCCTTTCCACATAGGTATAATTCATATTCACAACTTGAAGCTCTATTATAATACTTGCACCTCTGGTGTATACATAATTCGGTGAGAGCTTCATACTGACTTCTTATAAGGCTGGTACTTTTCTAACTAGCTTTATCATAGGGCAGTTATAGAATATGGCTTTTGTACTATCTATCTTGGGCTATTTCTTTTGTCTTAACTTACCTCTCGTGCTGATTCCTTATTTATCAATAACATCCGAGGCAGGAACCCATACTTCATTTCCTTGACGTCGTGTTTGCATTTTGTTCTGGAATCGTAGCATATCTGTAGGATTTGAATAAGTGCAATCTCATCCCTTTTCTCATTTTTTTATCGCATTCTTCCTTTATCATTCCATAGTTACTAGATCCATTTAATTCTGACTTAATGCCTCACCATTCCATTTCCCACTTTTATGGGAGTTCTAAGAGTTGGAGCTATGACAATCTACCTATAGATGTTTTACCCTTTCCTCTTTGGCGTCCTTTCACACCATCGATGACCCTTACTCACCTTGCAGTAATACTTTTGTACTAAGGATAACAAAATTCCTTACTCACGAGGAAGGCACCTAGTATAACTGGCAGATATAGTCCCTTGAGCTTAACTTTGCTCACATTGCTTGCTTTAGGGAAGCGTCTTCCTGAATGACCATTCTCTGAATTTCTCATGAATCTTCTTTTGTTGTCCATTCTATTATCTCCGAAAAGAAATCTGAAACTCTCATGATGCCGACTATTATTCAATCACCCAGTCCCTAATTCATGTTTAGTTTATCTTGTTCACCAGTCCATACTGATTTCTATTACTCCGGGGTCTAACTTTCCCATCTGTTAATCACATTAGAGTCACGAACTTATTTCTCGAAATGAGGATGTGACTGTATGGTCTATACTATTTTATTGCCTTAAGGCCCATCACCTCTCCTCTCTTTCTTCATTTGACTATAGATTCTGTAACACTCTACCATTTCCATTCATGTATCATATCTCACTCATAATGCTTCATTATCCCTCTTTGTACTTCCTGCTAATATTTCTATCTATTACTTTATTCTAAAAATTCGAACAAAAAATTCTTTTGCTTTTAGCTCCCCTTACTCCATCCATTGGCTCTTCGAATTTCCAAACATTCTTTCTATACTAGGGACGAGAGCCGCACTAAGGTAATTTTTACCCCTTCCAGGCTTCCAGTGCCTATCTTTGTAGCACTCATATCTAGTTGTACTATTTTAGAGTGCGCCATTTGGGTGTCTCATAAGGAGACCTGTTAGCATATTTGCAATATCCTTCGGAAATGTCAACTAACGCAAACAATCAATTCACCATTTTGGGTTACTCTAACCCCAGCCAGATCCTGATATCCCATCCTTTTCTTAATCTACACGTGTTAGCCTCCAATAGGGTATAACTGAGATGGGTGTGGCCAATTATACACCTCTATTACTGTTGAGGGTAACTTACAATGCTTATATTTTTCTGCCAAAACTGTAATACTGAAAATTTTCATTAACTGGGTGCCTCTTACCCTTCTTCACCTTGCTTATTTTTCTTGCTGAAACTTGTGTCTCCCTCCTTATTCCTTTTTACAGTAAGAGTGGATAAGCATTCTTGCCTTAGGGATCCTTATCAAGAAGCTTACACATCTTAGTATACACATAATTTGTTGAATACCTTATTTTTATCCATCATAAGCATGATGCAAAAATTGAGTTCCTCTTACTCAACTCTTCCACAGCTATATCTCTTGCCAGCCGTCTTTCTGGTTGTAGGCATCGTCGTATTATGAATAAGATAGAGTTAGGAAATTGAGTTCTTACAATTGACCTCTATAACATGATCTAGAATAAGAAGAAAGAGTGACAGTCCTAAATGCCATGTATTCTCCTGCTTATAAGTGTGGTGCACGACACACCCATAAACAAGACTCTACTAGACACAACTTACTCCCTAGAACAAAACTGCTCTGATACCACTTTTGTCATGCCCCGAACCTGGGGAGCGAGACCGGCACCCGATGCCTCACCTAACCTTACGTACCAACTTGCGACTAAGGAACTCTGAACATATGATGTCATACTTTGGCCATGGGCCACATTACAAAACAACTGCGAATGCTGACTAAATATCAATATAAAGTTGGGCCGACAAGGCCTTCATAACTACTACAACTGGCAAACCAACTTAATATACATAGAAGGGCTACCAGCCCAATATACTGCACTAACTGACAGGATACAAGCCTCTACTAGGGGATATATTGTGATTGGAACAGCTCTCCGACCTACTCATAACATATATACATATATACACAAGATGTACATAAAGCTCTAGACTCGGCAACTCCGAAAGGCATGGAGCTTACCGATCAAGCTGAACTCGGGTAACAATTAATGAGGAGGTCTACCCGTCTGTCTGTCTGAACCTCTACGCATGAAATACAGCGCCCCCTGAAAAGGGACGTCAGTACGAAATAATGTACCAAGTATGTAAGGCAATATACTAAAAGTTGAAACTGAACTGATAATATAATAAGTGAAAGCAACTAGAAGTCAAAGATAATCTGAATATTTGCTTACTTGCTGATACTGACTCAACTCTCTCAATATAGTAAGTAAAATAGATGTATGACCCCATAAGGCTCGGTGTATATATATATATATATATTACTTTTGTGCCATAGTAGGCTCGCTCATAGGCACTCGGCCATACTAGGCTCAGTATCTCGACCAACTGGGCTCGCTCACAGGCGCTCGGCCACAAAAGGCTCGGTATATAACTTATCATCTGATCAGAGATTTCCCAATAGGGGCCTGCCCATCGATTATATCTCTATGATAATGAAAATACTGTAATACTGTATATATAGGCTCTCTGCTCTCTTGATTGGAATAAGACAATACTCAATTGAATATGAAATTCCGATAAGGGAGAATACTATAACTTATGAGACTAGAATAATGTATATAAATTCGGGAGTATGAACTTCTCTTTATGCCTCATTATGAAATATATGTAATTACGAGATCATGCAAAACGAAGGAAGAACTTAGCCTTAACATACCTGGAGTAGAGAACAATCCGTATGGTATTCTTGAAAAAGGTTGCACCGTATTCCTTTAGAACCGCAAAACTTCACGTTGCTAAGGTGCTAATAAGTCTTGTTGGAATTGTTAACGTCTGATGTTGAAAGCTTATAGGTATTGTTGCAAGAAAGTTTTGTTGAAAGCTTAGGAATTGCTAACGTTTGATGTAGTGTTCTTGTATTCAACACTTTAGATATAAAATGTCTTTTAACTAACATACTTAGTTGCCACCTAATCAATAATGACTAAGAGTCATTTGTTTGATTTAGTGGCTTGACGGGGTGGGGATTTTGATTTTATCCAATAAGTAATTAACTAATTAGGTAATATCCCGCTATCCGATAATTAACCAATTACCCGCATAATTAAGAATTGTCTTAAATTACTTAAAATTTCTATTTATTTTTTATACACTTTATACATCCTACTATCATGGTCATATGGTACCTTGTATGGTACTAGTCCCTAAATATCGGGTATTATCGCTCGGCCCGCATTTTACCCCAATATGCCAAACTTGGAAGAAAATTCATTTTCTTTGACTTGCTTCCCCTCTCACCTTCACGAATTTACTCATCACTTGTTTTAAATAGCATGATGCTTATAATCTCAAAATAATTCCATTCCCAAACTTACGTTGATTAACTTACGACAAAATTTTAATATATGAAAATGCGGGATGTAACAGGCGAGCACCTCTCTAAAGAGTTCTTTTGTTACTTATCAGAATAGGGTATTACATCTCAATTGACTACACCGTAAACTCCATAATAGAGTGGTGTAATAGAAAGAAGAAATAAGTCTCTTTTGGACACGGATAGATTAATGACGTGTTATTTAGATTTGCGTTATTTGTTTTTGGAATATTTCCTGGAAACTGCAAATTACATTCTGAATTTAGTTCCTTCAAAGTTAGTACGTGGGACATCTATAGAACTGTGGACTGAATGTATGCTCAATGTATGGCATATTCAGATATGGGATTGTCCCGCATATGTGCTGAAAGGGAAAGTGGATATGTAAGTTGGAACAAAGAATGGATAGGTGCATGTTTATTGAATATCCAAGAAAACGAATGGAGTTTTATTTTATTGTCCTAAAGAAAACAAGGCAATTGTTAAAACAAAAGTATTTTTCTAGATAAGGATTGTTTAATAAACCCTGTTCCTAGAAGTAAACTAATTTTACAGGAACTGCGCAAAGAAATAACTAGATGTTCAAGAACATCAAAACCCATATGTCCGAAATGATGTTCCATTGCATTTAAGTAGTGAGAGAACGTTAATAGACATTCCTTTATCGAGTGGGAGTGATGTTTGAACTGTGAACACTATAATAAGAAGTCGCTAATATTTCAATGTCATAAGGTAATGAAGGTAATATTAGTAGTACTTCGTCGTCGTGGGAGAATACAAAGGAAAATCATAGTTTGGTGTACACTCTTGGGGATAGTTTCGGTAATAGGATCCTTGAAGAATTTAATACCAAACTAGATAGTTACAACAAAGCACTATTGGACCAAGATTGCATCAGAAATAACTTGGCAAGACTCTTTAACAAAATCTTATTTTTTGGAAACTTTTATTAGTCATTTAAAAAGAATGCTTGAGAAAGTTGTAGATGCATGGTTACAGGTCTAAGTGGGAGATTATTGGGCTAACCATGCATTTAAATATAGTATATTCTAATAATTGTCATGGTTAAAAGTCTAAGTAGGAGATTGTTGGGACATATACTATTAACCATGGGTTTGGTTTGGATATAGTATTTGTCATGGACCAATTATTTATTCAATTTTAATAAAGTTTTAAATAGATCATACATTAGTCTATGTCCTTTGCTTATATAGTAGATGATTTAGTGTATAGAGTTTAGCTTATACACGGAAGATTAGATCATCGGTTATTATAAGCATAAAGTTTGAGTTCACAATCTAGTGATGGAATTGGATAAACCGTCATGGATGATTGTAGCACAAGATTAAATATAATTTATCTTGATTATGGGAATAGTTTAATTCCAACTTCTTGTGCTAGTACATTTCGTATGTATTGAACTGACCAAGTAGAGATAAGTATTTTATACTGACTTAATAAAATAAACTCTCTAGCCATTAAATGTACTTATACTCTTAATCTTGATATAATTATTATTAGTTGTGTATATTACTATTATTTTGATTTATTAAAAGGCGAGATTCTTTCGTAGGTCAATATGCCTGGTAAATTGGATAATAATAATAATGTACATTGGCGAAGTAACAGTTAGTTGATGGAATCCATGTCTCGGTTTAGAGATTGATGATACACCTTTATGCAAGCTTATAAGTTTTCATGTGTAAACCCGGCCAGTGGATTTTGTATCCGAAGTCTAAAGAAAATAGTTAATAAATTAAATCGTCAGTAATTTAATTTAATTGATTAGTATGTGAATCTTAACATGGGGAGTTAAATAAGATTTAATGGATGAATTTCAAAATTGAATAAGGAGTGCAATTATGAATTTTTAGTGGAATAATTCGTAATTAATTATGGTGGATATTAATTTTGAAAATTAGAATTTAATTCCATAATTGGAAGCGGCCCCTACTGTGCCTAAATAATAGGAAACAAAGGAATCCTTTTTTTGGTGGAAAAGAAAACCCAACATGTTTTGGAAAAGGGTTTTAACCCTTAAAACTTGTGCTATAAATACATAAGGTTTTTCACCTAGAGGATGCAGAAAAAGGTGGCCGAAATTTTCAGCCTTTCCTAAAACATTTTGCCCACACAAAATTACTATTTCCGATTATTATTTGGGTAACACAGTAGAAGACCGTGGAACGTTCGCGAATCTTTATCATGCTGATGATGGAGAATTCATTGAGTTGCTGTGGAATTAGAGGCTCACGTGATAGAGGAGCTTTTTTTACGCTTCAAGAGGTAACCCGTGAAATTCCGTTTATGCTAGTTGTCTAGATTAAATTTGATTTTGATACTGGGATTGCTTCCGCTGCATATTATAATCCTTCAATGTACAATCACTTCAAGTCAATTTACAATTGACTTCCATTTAATGAGAAGGTTTTCCTTAATTATTTAACTTTTTCACATTTATATTTGTCATTACTAATTTGTTTCTTGCCATACTTGATACAAAGTGTAATAATTTAGTGTTAAGTAATTTTCATATTTATACAAATTTTACAACCGATTGAATTGGAAAAGATACCATAGTATATAGTAATGTAGATTTACTTGTTTTGTCAATATCCAACATGTTGATTACCTTACAAGAGAACAAATATACTTTTATATTTGAAATAAATCATGTTCTTTCTTTAAAAAGAAATCTTACTTGTGAAAAGAAATCTATATAGTTATGTATACGGTAAAACCCGGTTAGTCCTTCGTACGAACTGGTCGAAATGGTAATGTATTGGATCGGAGAAGCATCTTCATAATCAGGTTAAGGTCCGAAATCAGGTCACCAAGCTTCGAGCCCTAGGGACCGATCAATGTCGAGCACGATATCATTATCAAGCTCGAATCCAAATCGAACTATGATGCAAAGTGAAGTTATCGAGCTTATGAGGCAGAGACCGACCAACACTGACCCCGAATCAATAGAAGGATCCAAGTCAGAATCGAGCTCGAGTCAAGATCGAGAGCTCGAGTCAAGATCAAGAGCTCGAGTCGATACCAAGCTCAAGTCAATATCGAGCTCATAGACAAGAGCCATTGCAATCCCACTAGAGGAGAGAATCCTTGCAGGAATTATGGAAAAGTTGATTTATCATGGGTCTCCCACTATGTATTTTTAATTATATCTAAAGTAGGATCCCTCCACTATAAAGGGGGGTGGTTATTATTTCTGAAGGATCAAGGTTTTCATACATTGTATTTGAGATATCATACACTCATATATTGAAGAGTTACCCTTTTTTAGCTTGATAAATTGATTCATCTTGCTTAATCTATAAATCATTTTCTTCCCAACTCTGCTTATTTTTCATTCTCTACAGTCAACACTCGATATTTCTATTCATTATTACAATTTGTGTCAAGTTATACCACATACCCTTAGAACTATGTACAAATTCAACTCTATCAAATTTTTCGGGTAAACAGTTTGGCACCCACCATGGGACTAAGGATAACAGTCGTTATTTGGTACGAATCTGCTAAACGACCCTCTTACACTTGTCGTTGAAAGTATGTTTGATTTCGAATTAGCAACAACGAACTATCAATTAATGGCCTTACCTATCGACAACGAAGCTAGCCTTCAAGGAGAAAATAACAACTTGACAACCAAGACACTGTCGATGTCTTGGTTGGGGCCCGAGTCGAACTTGAAAGGCTAGATCTGAAAGACCGTTTGTCGATGTCGTTGGGGACGAGTCGAAGTACCATTAAACATTAATTCGCATGTGGCTATTGAGGAAAACCAACGTTCTGAGCTTGAAAATAGCATTCATGGTGGTACTCGATCTGCACCTCAAGACACCCATAACGTTGAGCAAAACAGAATCAACATGCGTATGATTTTTGAAATGTTGCAAGCTCAACATGTAGCGATAGCTCAGTTGCAGAGTCAAACACAGGTACCGAGCAGACCGGAACCCAATCCACCCGAGAAATCACCCACAGAATGGAGCCAGCTGTAGTAATATCAAATGACCAAGAATCGGGGACTAATCCCAAAATTGTTAAGATGTTCGAAGAACTGACAAAACGAATAGAATCAGGAGAAAAGAGGATCGAAGAAAATAACAAAAAGGTGGAAACGTACAACTCCAGGGTTAATCAGATCCTTGGGGCACCCCTAATATTTAAAGTCTCACATTCCAAAAAATTCGTATAGAAGTCTTTTCCTCCGAGCGTGGCCCCTAAACCAATCATAAAGAAGTTTCGCATGTCCGAAATTCCTAAGTATAATGGGACGACCGACCCCAACTAACATGTCACCTCTTACACATGTTCCATTAAAGGAAACGATCTAGAGGATGATGAGATCGAACCTGTATTATTGAAAAAATTCGGTGAAACCCTGTTGAAGGAGGCAATGATATGGTATCATAATTTACCATCTAACTCTATTGATTCTTTTGCTATGCTTGTAGATTGTTTCGTAAAAGCACATGCCGGGGCCATAAAAGTCGAGACCCGAAAGTCGGACCTAATCAAGGTACGACAAAAGGATAACGTGATGATAAGAGAATTTGTATCTTGTTTCCAAATGGAATGAATGGATCTACCACCAGTCATAGACGATTGGGCTGTTCAAGCTTTCACTCAAGGTCTGAACGAACGAAGATCGATGGCTTCACGGTGGCTGAAGCATAACCTAATCAAATACCCTGCTATTACTTGGACCGATGTGCACAATCAGTATCAATCTAAAATAAGGGTTGAAGATGACCAGTTGGGTTCCGGGTCCGATTTTAAAAGGGATACCAATCGAGAACCAATGTCAAGCAAGGATCGATACCGGTTGTACAACGGAGATCATCGAGGTAGCGAAATTTAATGTAACCTCGCACGAGGCAAAAAAAAATGATCGAAGCCAAGGGTCTCGGGGACTGATGAACAGAAATGGGTTCGATAGGCATATCGGACCTAAGGAAGCACTACGACTATCGGAGTATAACTTCAGCATCGATGCTTCCGCCATCGTATTGGCTATCAGACGCATCGAGGACACTAAATGGCCTCGACCCATGCAGACCGATCCTGCCCAAAGGAACCCCAATCAAATGTGTTAATATGATGGCACCCATGGCCACATAACGGAAGATTGCAGGTAACTGAGAGATGAGGTAGCTCGTTTATTCAATAAAGGGCACCTTCAAGAATTCTTAAGCGACAGAGCCAAAAACCAATTCAAAAACAGGGATTTCACTAAAAAAAATGAACAAGAAGAACCATAACACGTCATCTACATGATCATCGGTGGCGCTGATACCCCTCAGGGGGCGGTACTTAAACACACTAAGACATTAGTTATGAGACAAAAGTGATCTCGAACTTGGGATTACGCACCCATAGGAACCTTGTACTTTAATGACGAAGATGCAAAAGGAGTCATGCAACCTCACAATGATGCCCTGGTAATATCCATACTTATGAATAATACTAAAGTTAAACGTGTGTTAATTGATCCAGGTAGCTCGGCCAACATTATTAGATCGAAGGTTGTAGAATAGCTCGGTCTACAGGATCAGGTCGTACCCGCAACCCTGGTTTTAAACGGATTCAATATGGCATGTGAAACTACGAAAGGCGAGATAATTCTTCCGATAAACGTGGCCGAGACTATCCAGGAAATGAAGTTCCATGTAATAGAAGACGATATGAGATACAACGCCCTTTTTGGAAGGCCGTGGATCCACAATATGAGAGTTGTACCTTCGACCTTCCACTAGGTTCTTAAATTCTTAACATCAGAGGGAATCAAAAGAGTGTACGGGGAACAACCGGCCACAACGGAAATGTTTTTCATCGAAGAATGAATTCTGAATCCTTACCTTTATCGACAAAGAGGTCGGGCTCGAAGGGGGAACGTGATTCCAAATAGCAATCACACATGTTAGCTTCGAACCAACTAGAAGATCAGAAGATTGACTAAGATGATGAGCAAGGGATCCCAAGATCCTCCATGATCCCCGATGATTCCGACGCTACCCTATCAACGATCAGAGAACTGGAGCAAGTCGTACTAATCAAATATCTGCCCGATCAAAAGGTATACCTGGGAACAGGATTAACCCCTGAACTTAGGAAAAAGCTTATTCGATTTCTTATGGATAACATAAATTATTTTGCTTCGTCCCATTTAGATATAACAGGGATCCCACCGGATATAACGACGTATCGACTAAGCCTGGACCCTAGTTTCAAATCGGAGAAGCAGAAAAACCCTAGTTTCAAATAGGTGAAGCAAAAAAGAAGACCCGAGTGCGAGGTAAAAAATGCATTCATAAAGAACGAGGTAACTAAACTTCTCAAAATAGGGTCCATTCGGGAAGTGAAATATCCCTAATGGTTAGCCAATATGGTTGTAGTCCCTAAAAAAGGGAACAAACTTAGAATGTGTGTAGATTACAAGGATTTAAATAAGGCATGCCCCAAAGATTCTTTTTCACTACCTAACATCGATCGCATGATCGATGCCACGGCCGGCCACGAGATCCTTACTTTTCTCGATGCCTATTCCGGGTACAATCAAATCAAAATAAACCCGGAGGACCGAGAAAAGACTTCATTTATCACCAAGTATGGAACCTATTGTTATAATGTAATGCCCTTCGGGCTAAAAAATGCAGAAGCTACTTACCAACGCCTAGTAAATAAAATGTTCGAGGAACAAATAGGTAAATCAATAGAATTTTATACTGATGACATGCTAGTTAAGTCCCTGCGCGCAGAGGACCATTTGGCTCATTTGCAGGAAATATTCGAGATTTTAAAGAAATATTGATGACATGCTAGTTAAGTCCCTGTGCCCGAGAAATGTGCTTTCGAGGTTAGATCGGGCACGTTTCTTGGCTTCATGGTATCGAATCTAGGGATCCATATCAACCCCGATAAAATCACGGCCATCAAAAACATCGCCGTCGTGAATAGTGTAAAAGTCTTGTAGAGGATAACGGGATGGATTGCTGCCTTAGGCCGATTCATTTCAAGGTCGTCGCATCGAAGTCACTGATTTTTCTCTCTGCTCAGAAAGAAGAACGATTTCACCTGGACCCCGGAATGAGAACAATCATTAGAGGAATAAAAATGATACCTATCGAGCCCACCACTCCTGCACACTCCAAAGGCAGATGAGAAACTTTACTTACACTTGGCGGTATCTGAAATCGCGGTAAGTAGCGTACTAGTTCTAAAAGAGCAAGGTACACAATTTCCTATTTATTATGTAAGTCGAACCTTAGGAGAAGTAGAAACTAGATATCCACACTTAGAGAAATTGGCACTTGCACTAATAAGTGCCTCTAGAAAGTTAAGACCATACTTTCAATGTCACCCCATATGCGTGTTAACCACCTACCCACTTCGTAATATTTTGCACAAGCCTGAACTATCAGGCCGATTGGCCAAATGGGCCGTCGAACTCAGTGGGTACGATATCGAATATCAACCCTGTACAGCCATCAAATCTCAAAGTTAGCTAAAAGCAGTGGTCGTTGAAGCCAAGTGTGACTCTTTACTGGTGGTAAATCAAGTAAACAAAACCTTCAAAGTTCGAGAGGATAGAATACAAAGGTATTTGGACAAACTACAGGTAACTTTACACCGGTCAAAGAATGGACTTTACAGCATATACCTCGAGAACAAAACAGTGAGGTCGATGCACTTGCAAATTTAGGATCATCGGTCGGGGAAGATGAGATCCGTTCGGTGACTGTCGTCCAACTCTCGAGGTCCGTGATCGAAGAAGGTCATGCCAAAATAAACTCTACAAGCTTAACCTGGGATTGGAGGAATAAGTATATTGAATACTTGAAAAACGGAAAACTCCCATCGGACCCTTAAAATTCGAGGGCCCTACGAACCAAAGCTGCTTGATTCACATTGAATGCAGATGGAACATTATACAGAAGGACATTCGAGGGACCATTGATAGTATGTTTAGGTCCAGGAGACACCAACTACATCCTACGTGAGATTCACGAGGGTACTTGTGGATATCATTCCGGTGCCGATTCATTAATCCGAAAAATAATCAGAGTAGGATATTATTGGATTGATATGGACAAAGATGCATAGGAGTTTGTTTGAAAATTAGACAAATGTCAAAAGTTTGCACCGATGATCCATCAGCTCGGAGAACAACTTCACTCAGTTTTATCGCCATGGCCATTCATGAAATGGGGAATGGACATTGTCAGACCTCTGCCATCGGCCCCGGGTAAAGCTAAGTTCATTTTATTTATGACTGACTATTTCTCTAAATGGGTTGAAGCACATGCATTCGAGAAAATAAGAGAGAAAGAGGTAATAGACTTTATCTGGGATCATATCGTATGTCGATTTGGGATACCTGCTGAAATAGTGTGTGACATTGGGAAATAATTTATCGGCAATAAAGTGACAAAATTTCTCAAATACCATAAAATAAAAAGGATATTGTCAACACTGTTTCACCCCAGTGGGAACGGACAGGCCGAAACGACAAAGAATACTATCATCCAAAACCTGAAGGAAAGGTTGAACGAAGCAAGAGGGAAATGGAGAGAAATTCTGCCCGAAGTCCTTTGGGTATATAGGTTTAGCAATGACAGTCCAGTACGAGGGAAACTCCGTTTTCCTTAGTGTATGGTTCCGAAGCATTAATTCCAGTAGGAGAACCCAACGTAAGGTTTCGACATACATCGGAGGAATCAAACCACGAGGCTATGAGTACTAGCCTCGAATTATTAGATGGAAAACGAGAAGCGGCACTTGTTCGAATACTTGCGCAAGAGCAACGAATCAAAAGGTACTACAATAGAAGAACAAACCGCCGCCACTTCATGATCGGGAACTTATTCCTAAGGAAGGTCACCGCTAACACTCGAGATCCTAATGAAGGGAAGCTCGACCTGAATTGGGAAGCACCCTATTAATTCCTCGATATAGTCAGAAGAGGGTCTTATAAACTTGGAACGATGAATGGCGAACCATTACCAAACAACTGGAACATATCACTTCTCAAAAGATATTATTGTTAAGGTATGGTTTTCTCCCTTCTTTCATCTATATATATTCGACGCTAACTCGTTGCAGGAGTTCAATCAAAAACATCGAGACCTCAGGTTTTAAAGTACACATTGCACTCTTTTTCCCTTAGATCGGTGTTTATCCCAACCGGGTTTTTCCGGCAAGGTTTTTAACGAGACAACAAATATGTGCTACCTAAGGACAATTCAATTGTATCCAAGGCTTCTTTACGATCAACCTCGAATACTGGGAGCTTTACCATCGAATAAATCGAGTTCGATACAAGAAAGTTATTTCATACCAAAGTCATGTCAAACAGGGTCTCGATAGGGAAAAGTGTAAGGGCCAAATGGTCAAAACGAACCATGCCCGCATAGTTTTGCTCAAGCCCTGGCATAAAATACGAACACATGTATAATTACCTCTTTACCGATCACTCATATTTTGAATATTTCGTTCTGTATCATGATTCAAATATGCTTAAGGGCCAACCACTACCGAAGGAGTTTTGAAAAACTCACTCGACCAATAAAGCCAATGGGCTACAACACTTCGAGTTCGAGCAAGCACTCACTTGACTATTAAGCCTAAGGGCTATCTTAATTTGGGTTAGAGAAATCATTCACTCGACCATAAGCCTACCGGCTACATCACTTCGAGTTCGAGCAAGCACTCACTTGACTACTAAGCCTGCGGACTACTCTTATTTCGAATTCGAGCAAATACTCACTCGATCATTAAGCCTACGGGCTACATTACATCGAGTTCAAAATCACTCACTCGATCATTAAGCTCACGAGGTGTATTAATTCGAGTTCGAGCAAATACTCACTCGACCAATAATGCCTACAGGCTACATCACTTCGAGTTCGAGCAAGAACTCACTCGACTACTAAGCCTACGGGCTACACTTATTTAGAGTTTGAGCAAATACTCACTCGACCATTAAGACTACGGGCTAAATCACTTCGAGTTCGAGCAATCACCATTCACTCGATCATTAAGCTTACTGTCACGACCCGAAATTTCTCACTGATGGTACCGTGATGGCGCCTAACATTTCACTTGCCAGGCAAGCCAACGTTAGAGAATCGTTAAACCATTTCCTTATTTCGATTCAGTAAATATCAATAATTAACTCAAATAAAATATAATAAGTGCGGAATATCATAAAACTGTATTAAATTCTACCACCCAGATCTGGAGTCACAATTTACGAGCATTCTAGAATTTACTACAAGTAATAGTCCGAAAGAAATACAACTGTCTGAATAAAAGAAACAATAGAACAAAATTGATAGACGGGGACTTCAAGGTCTGTGGACGCTGACAGATCTACCTTGAGTCTTCGGATAGCGGACCAATAGAAAAATATCGACCAACTAGAGCCGGTATCAAAATCTGCACAGAAAGTACAGAGTGCAGTATCAGTACAATCGACCCAATGTACTTGTAAGTGTCGAGCCTAACCTCGACGAAGTAGTGACGAGGCTAAGGCAAGGAACCTACAAATCAACCTATACAATTCAATAGTGTATATACAAATAACAGAAATGAAGAACTAAATAGGAAATGTCGGGATGGGAACATACTGAGGGGAATACAAGATAAAGAACTACAACATAATGATCACCGGAGCAGTCAATATACCATGCATCAACAGAAATAGTGAATACAGTAAGGAACAATGCACGGCATCACCCTTCGTGCTTTTACTCTCAATCTCACCATAAAATTAATAGAAATGGCATGGCATCACCCTTCGTGCTTTTACCCTCATATCATGGAACGACATCACCCTTCGTGCTTTTACTCTCAATCTCACCATACAATTAACAAAAACGGCACGACATCACCCTTCATGCTATTACCCTCATATCATGACACGACATCACCCTTCGTCCATTAACACTCACAATATCACACAGCATCACCCTTTGTGCATTAACACTCACAATGTGGCACGATATCACCCTTCGTGCATTAACACTCATAATATGGCACGACATCACCCTTCGTGCATTAACACTCACAATATGGCACGACATTACCCTTCATGCATTAACACTCATAATATAGCACGGCATCACCCTTCATGCATTAACACTTTCCCGTACCATAATGATATGCATAGATAATAACAAGGAGACAGAATAATAAGTACACACCTTACTTCAATACGTGGTTCCATAATATCAATCTCAACTTGAAATAAGAACTCAATTATTACTAGAAAATCTGTAAACATGGTAAGAACGATAAATTGAACATTACTAGCGTGACACGTATCCATTTGACATGGGAAATAACAATATAAGAAAAATAGAGAAACGTGGAAAAATAGGTAAATTTGGCGGCGCATAAGTACTCGTCACCTCACATATACGCCGCTCACAGGGATTTCACTTAGCAAGAAATCTAAGGTTCCTAATTCCCTCAAGTCTAGGTTAGACACAACATTTACCTCGCTCTGAAGGGCACTTAATTCTCAATCAAAGCTTTTCCTTTGGATTTCACCTCCAAACCACTTGTATCTATTTAAAAATGACTCAATAATATCAAATATTGCTAAAGGAAATCAATTATATTGCATAAATTAAATTTCAAATTTTCTTCCAAAAAGTCTTAAAATCGGGCGCGGACCCGCTTGGTCAAAACCCGAGGTTCGGACCAAAATCTTTTTACTCATTCACCCCCGAACCTTAATATGTAATTAGTTTTGGAAACCGACCTCAAATTGAGGTCTAAATCCCCAAATTTCTGAAATCCCTAGTTTCTACCCTAACCCATAATTCTACCATGAAACTCTAGATGTTTAGGTTGAATTCTAGTAAAATGAAGTAAAAGATTAAAAGAAACGAGTTAAGGAACACTTACCTATGATTTGGGGAAGAAAATGTCTTTGAAACATTGCCCTAGGCCTCCTATTCTTTTGAAAACAAGAAGAAAAATGGCTAGAGTCCGAAATAAATGCTCACTGCCCATCAACCTTCGCACCTGCACATCCGCATGTGCAGACGGGATATGCGCTTCTGCGGAGAAGGACTGGGCCAACTAGGGCCACACCTGCGGAAAGGGTTCCGCTTACGCGGTCCCGCTCATGCGGAGAAAAGTCCGCATCTACAAAAAAAATGAAGCCCAGGACTGGGTCGCATCTGCAGGGTCTTCGCTCGCACCTGCGACCAAAGGCTCGCAGGTGCGGGCACACCAGATTTGGTGCACCAGCAGCCTTGTTGAGGTTTGAACTCAACGCACGCATCGCCCGAATGGCACTTGAGCCCTCGTGGCTCCAAACCAAACATGCATGCAAGTCTAAAAACATCATACAGACCTGCTCACGTGATCAAATCGCCAAAATAACACCTAGATCTCTAAATTTAGCAACAAATCAAATTAAATTCTCAAGAACACTTTAAAAATTTCTAGTTCCTCAACTGGACGTCCGAATCATATCAAATCAACGTCTGAATATCATAATGAACATGTACCAGGCTCCGGAACCTAAATACGGAGCCGATACTAACAATGCCAAACATCAATCAATTCTTGAAAATAAATAATTTCCAAACTATTTATTTTCATCAAAAATTCATAACTCAAGCTAGGGACCTCCGAATTCGATTTCGGGCATACACCCAGGTCCCATAATTCGATAAGGACCTACCAGGACCGTTAAAGAACTAATCCAGGCCCGTTAACGAAAAAAATTGACCGAAGTAAACTAAATCAACTTTTAAGGCAAAAATTCTTATTTTCATTCGTTTTTAACATAAAAGATTTTCGGAAACCTGCCCGGACTACGTACACATATCGAGGAGGGTACAAATGAGATTTTAAGGCTTAAGAATGCATATTCGAGTTCAAAAACATAAGATGATCTTTTGGTTCATCACATTCTCCACCTCTAAAACAACCGTTCGTCCTCGAACGGTCAAAGAAAAGTACCTGGGCTGGTGAAAAGGTGGGGATATCTACTCCGCATATCGGACTTGAACTCCCAAGTAGCTGCCTCAATAGGCTGACCACTCCACTGCACTCGAACTGAAGGGTAACTCTTTGATCTCAACTAACGGACTTGCCGGACTAGAATTGCCAACGGCTCCTCCTCGTAAGTCAAATCCTTGTCCAATTGGACAAAGCTGAAATCTAATACATGGGATGGATCACCGTGATACTTTCAAAGCATGGACACATGGAATAACGGATGAACAACTACTAAACTGGGTAGAAACGCAAGCATATAAGACACATCTCCCACTCTTTCCAGAATCTCAAGAAGTCCGATATACCTAGGGCTCAACTTGCCCTTCTTTTCGAACCATATTACACCCGTCATGGGTGATAACCGAAGTAACACTCTCTCTCCGACCATGAATGCAACATCACGAACTCTACGGTCGCCATAACTCTTCTTCCTGGACTGAGCTGTGCGAAGTTGATCCAGAATAATCTTGACCTTATCCAAGGCCTCCTAAACTAAATCTATACCCAATAACCGAGCCTCCCCCGGCTCGAACCACCCAATCGGCGACCTACACCATCTACCATATAATGCCTCATAGGGAGCTATCTGAATGCTCGACAGGTAGCTGTTATTGTAGGCAAACTCCGTTAACAGCAAAAATGGATCCCAAGAACCTCCAAAGTCAATAACACAGGCGCGGTGCATATCCTCCAAGATCTGAATAGTACGCTCGGATTGCCCGTCCGCCTGAGGATGAAATGTTGTGCTCAACTCAACCCGTGTACCCAAATCATGCTGAACTGCCCTCCAAAAGTGCGAGGTAAACCGCGTACCTCGATTAGAAATGATAGACACGAGCACACCGTGAAGACGGACTATCTCACGAATATAAATCTCTGCTAACCGCTCCAAGGAATAGGTAACAGCCACATGAATGAAATGCGCTGACTTAGTCAGCCTATCCACAATGACCCAAACTGCATCAAACTTCCTCTGAGTCTATGGGAGTCCAACACAAAGTCCATAGTGATACGCTCCCACTTCCACTCAGGAATATCTAACCTTTTAAGTAAACCACCGGGTCTCTGATGCTCAAACTTTTCCTGCTGGCAATTTAGGCACCGAGCTACATAGGCAAATATGTCCTTCTTCATTCGCCTCCACCAATAATGCTACCTCAAATCCTGAAACATCTTGGTGGCGCCCAGATGAATAGAATACCGGGAACTGTGGGACTCCTCAAGGATAAACTCACGAAGACCATCCACATTAGGCACACAAATACGACCCTCCATCTTCAAAACTCCTTCATCTCCATCAGTAACCTGCTTGGCACCACCGTGCCATACTGTGTATCTAAGGACAAGTAAATGAGGATTGTCATCCTGTCGATCTCTGATGCGCTCAAATAAAGAAGACCGAGCAACTGTACAAGCTAGAACATGGCTGGGCTCAAAAACATCTAACCTCACGAACTGGTTGGCCAAGGCCTGAACATCCAATGCAAGTGGTCTCTCATCAACTGGAATATATGCAAGGCTACCCATACTGACTGACTTTCTACTCAAAGCATCGGCTACCATATTGGCCTTCCCGGGATGATACAATATGGTGATATCATAGTCTTTCAATAGCTCCAGCCACCTCCTCTACCTCAAATTGAGTTCCTTCTGCTTGAACACATACTGCAAACTCCGATGATCACTGAATACCTCACATGGCACACCGTAAAGTTAGTGCCTCCAAATATTCAGTGCGTGAACAATGGCTGCCAACTCTAGATCATTAACAAGGTAAATCTTCTCGTGAACCTTCAGCTACCGTGAAGCATATTCAATAACCTTTCCACCCTGCATAAATATCGCACCCAGACCAATACGAGATGCATCACAATATACTATATCAGATCCTAAAGCTATGGGTAACACCAATACCGATGTCGTCGTCAAAGCTGTCTTGAGCTTCTGAAAGCTCGCTTCACCCTCATCTGACCACCTGGACGGGGCATCCTTATGGGTCAATATGGTCAACGGGGCTGCTATGGATGAAAACCCCTCCATAAATTGACGGTAATAGCCCGCCAAACCCAGGAAACTACAGCTCTCTGTAGCTGATGTGGGTCTAAGCCAGTCTTGGACTGCCTCAATCTTCTTAGGATCCACCCGAATACCCTCTACTGATACAACGTGACCCAAGAAAGCAACTAAACTCAACCAAAACTCACATTTTGAGAACTTAGCATATAACTGGCTGTCTTTCGGAGTCTGAAGAACGATCTGAAAGTGCTGCTCATGCTCCTCTCGACTATGGAAGTAGATCAAGATATCATCAATAAACACAACCACAAAGGAATCCAAATAGGGTTTGAACACCCGGTTCATCAAATCCATAAATATTGCTGGGGCATTTATCAGCCCAAATGACATCACTAGAAACTCATAATGCCCATACCAAGTCCGAAAATCTGTCTTAGGAACATCAGATGCCCTAATCCTAAACTGATGGTAGCCAGATCTCAAATCAATCTATGGAAATACCTTGGTACCCTGAAGCGGATCAAATAAATCATCAATCCTCGGTAATGGATATTTGTTCTTGATGGTGACTTTGTTCAACTGCCGATAATCTATACACATCCTCATCGATCCATATTTAGTCTTCAAAAACAACACATGTGCACCCTAGGGCGAGACACTAGGTCTAATAAATCCCTTATCCAGCAGATCTTACAACTGCTCCTTCAATTCTTTCAACTCTGGCGGGGCCATGCGTTATGGCAAAATGGAAATAGGCTGAGTGCCCGGAGCCAAATCAATGCATAAATCAATATCCATGTCGAGTGGAATCCCTAGAAGGTCTGCAGGAAACACCTCTGGAAAATCACGAACAACTGCCATCGAATCTATGGAAGGAACCTCCGCACTAGAATCGCGTACATAAGCGAAATATGCTAGACACCCCTTTTCGACCATATGTCGAGCCTTCACATAAGAAATAACCCTGCTTGTAGAATGGCCAAGATTCCCTCTCCACTCTAATCGGGGCAACCCTTGCAAGTCTAAGGTAACCATATTTAAGGCGGAACAATCTAATATAGCATGATAAGGTGACAGTCAATCCATACCTAGTATGACATCAAAATCAATCATGTCGAGAAGTAGAAGATCTACACGAATCTCAAGACTCCCAATGGTGACCACACACGAAAGATAAACATGATCTACAATAATAGCACCTCCCACTGGTTTGGACACATACACAGGAACACTCAAAGAATCACACAGCACAACCAAATAGGAAGCACAATAGGAAGACATATAGGAGTAAGTAGATCCCAGATTAAATAGAAGTGAAGCATCTCTACTGCAAACTAAAATAGTACATGTGATAACAGCGTCAGATGACTCAGCCTCAAGCATGGCTGGAAAAGCATAACACCGGGGCTAGGCCCCACCACCCTGAACTACATCCCTGGGATGGCCTCTAGCTGGCTAGTCTCCACTTCTAACTATCTCGGCTCTACCTCTGGTTTCCTGACCCCTTCCTCTGACTAGCTGAGCAGGTGGTGCAGCAACTGGTGCCGGAACCATGGCACGAGAACTCTGATGCTGTGAGCTACCCTTTTCCCGAGGGAAAAATCTAGCAATGTGCCTCGGATCACCACAAGTATAACATAACCTCAGCTGCTATGACTGCTGACCTTGAAACTGACCCTGTCGATCTGAATAACCACCCTGATAACTCTGGAGTGGAGGTGCACTAATAGGAGCTGGTGGTGCACTGTAGGCTAGCAGGTCCGAATAATCCATCTGAGGGCCACGACCACCTAAGGCACCATGGGATGCCTGGAGCGCCTAATGAAATGGCCTGAGAAGATGGCCTCTACCAAAAATACTCTTGCCTCTAGATTAGGCACCGCTGAACTCACCAGAATGACGAGGTCTCTTGTCAGACCCCTGACCTCCCTGAGTAAGAACCATCTCGACTCGTCTGGCAACATTAGCAGCTGCCTAAAAGAAATCTCACTCCCAGTCTCCTTAGCCGTCTACAATCTGATAGGCTGAGTAAGTCCATCAATAAACCTCCTCACCCTCTCTCTCTTGATGGGAAGCAGAAGAATGGCATGACGGGCCAAATCCACAAAACGAGTCTCATACTGAGTAATAGTCATATCGCCCTGCTGGAGACGCACAAACTGACGGCGATGCTCCTCTCTCAATCTGATAGGCAGAAACTTCTCTATGAAGAGCTGAGAGAACCGATCCCAAGTAAGAGCAGGCGACCCACTTGGTCTGGTCAACAAGAAATCTCTCCTCCATTTCTTGGCGGAACCAGTCATATGAAATGCAGCAAAATTGACCCCATTGGTCTCTATTCTACCCATCTTCTGTAGAACCTCGTGACAGCTATCAAGATACTCCTGGGGATCCTCTGAAGGAGCACCACTGAAGTGAACAGGAAAGATCTTGGTAAACCTGTCCAATCTCCATAAAGCCTCAGAAGACATAGCTGGCCCATCTCTGACATGTGCCACAATTACTGGCTGAACTAATCCGACTAGCTGAGCTGTTAGAGCCTGATACTAGGGAGCCGTCTGCTCTGGATGGGGAGTGGTAGGAGTCTAAGCTCCTCCTCCAGCCTGGGAAACTACTGGTGCCATGGTAAATGCGCCAGTATGGGCCACACTCTCCATAAGGCCCACCAAACGGTCCAAAGCTTCCTGAATTACTGGGGTAGTAATGAACCCCTCCTGAACCTAAGCTAATCCGACAAGAACAGTCTGGGCTGGAACCTCCTCGTCAATCTCTATCTGAGGCTCCAAAGCTGGGGCTGCTGCTCGGGCCCTAGGCTGAGCCCTGCCCCTACCTCGGCCTCTAGCATGGCCTTAGCCTCGACCTCTACCCCGCGTAGGAGCTGTCACTGGAGTCTCTGGCTGCTACTCAGCTGAGGAAGCGGTACGTGTTCTCTCCATCTGCGAGAGAATAAGAGTAAAACAGTTCAATGAGTATTGAGAAAGCAAAATCGCACGACAAGGAAGAATAGAAATGAAACTTGTTCCTAAACTTCATAACCTCTAGAACATAAGCACAGACGTCTCCATACCGATCCTCCAGACTCTACTAAGCTTGGTCGTGAATTGTGAGACCTAAGCAACCTAGTGCTTTGATACCAACTGTTACGACCCAAACTTTCCCACCTACGAGACCGTGATGGCGCCTAACATTTTACTTGTCAGGCAAGCCAACGTTAGAGAATCGTTAAACCATTTCCTTATTTTGATTCAGTAAATATCAATAATTAACTCAAATGAAATATAATAAGTGTGAAATATCATAAAACTGTATTAATTACTACCATCCAGATCTTGAGCCACAATTCACGAGCATTCTAGAATTTACTACAAGTAATAGGCTAAAAGAAATACAAGTCTCTGAATAAAAGAAACACTAGAACATAAGTGATAGATGGGGACTTCAAGGTCTATGCACGTAGACAGATCTACCCTGAGTCTCCGGACAGCGGACTAATAGAAAAATATCGATCAACCAGAGCCGGTATCAAAATCTGCACAGAAAGTGCGGAGTGCAGTATCAGTACAACTGACCCCATGTACTGATAAGTGTCGAGCCTAACCTCGACGAAGTAGTGACGAGTCTAAGGCAAGGCACCTACAAATCAACTTGTACAATTCAACAGTGTATATACGAATAACAGAAATGAATAACTAAATAGGAAATGTCGGGAGGGGAACATACTAAGGGGAATACAAGATAATGAACTACAACAGAATGATCACCGGAGCAGTCAATATACCATGAATCAACAAAAATAGTGAATACGGTAAGGAAAAATGCACGGCATCACCCTTCGTGCTTTTACTCTCAATCTCACCATAAAATTAATAGAAACGGCACGGCATCACCCTTCGTGCATTAACACTCACAATATGGCACGGCATCACCCTTCGTGCATTAACACTCACAATGTGGCACGGCATCACCCTTCGTGCATTAACACTCGCAATATGGCACAGCATCACCCTTCGTGCATTATTACTCAAAATATGGCACGCCATCACCCTTCTTGCATTAACACTCTCCCTTACCATAATGTAATGCATAGATAACAACATGGAGACCGAATAACAAGTACACACCTTACTTCAATACCTGGTTCCATAATATCAATATCAACTTGAAATAAGAACTCAATTATCACTAAAAAATCCGTAAACATGATAAGAACGATAAACTGAACAATACTAGCATGACACGTATCAATTTCACATGGGAAATGACAATATAAGAAAAATAGAGAAACATGGAAAAATAGGTAAATTTGGCGGCGCATAAGTACTCGTCACCTCACATATGCGCCGCTCACATGGATTTCACTTAGCAAGAAATCTAAGGTTCCTAATTCCCTCAAGTCAGGGTTAGACACAACACTTACCGTGCTCTGAAGGCCACTTAATTCTCAATCACAGCTTTTTCTTTGGAATTCACCTCCAACCCACTCGTATCTATTCAAAAAGGACCCAATAATATCAAATATTGCTAAAGGAATCAATTATATTGCATAAACTAAATTTTCCAAATTTTCCTCCAAAAAGTCAAAAAATCGACCCTGGGCCAGCTTGATCAAAACCCGAGGTTCGGACCAAAATCCTTTTACCCATTCACCCCCGAGCCCGAATATGTAATTAGTTTTGGAATCCGACCTCAAATTGAGGTCTAAATCCCCAAATTCCCGAAATCCCTAGTTTCTACCCTAACCCCTAATTCTACCATGAAGCTCTATATTTTTAGGTTTAATTCTAGTAAAATGAAGTAAAAGATTGAAAGAAACGAGTTAAGGAACACTTACCTATGATTTGGGGAAGCAAATGTCTTTGAAAAATCGCCCTAGGCCTCCTATCCTTTTGAAAACAAGAAGAAAAATAGCTGGAGTCCGAATTAAATGCTCACTGCCTAGTGACTTTCGCACCTTCGGTGCTTTTGTCGCACTTGCGCATCCGCATGTGCGGACGGGATATACGTTTCTGCGGATATGGTTCCACTTCTGCGGTCCCGCTCTTGCGGAGAAAAGTCATCATCTGCAGAAAAACGAAGTCCAGGCCTAGGTCGCATCTGCAGAAAAATAAAATCCAGGCCTGGTTCGCATCTGCGGGGCTTTCGCTCGCACCTGCGACCAAAGGCTCACAGGTGCAGGCACACCAGATTTGGTGCACCGGCAACCTTGTTGAGGTTTGAACTCAACTCGCGCATCGCCTGAATGGCACTCGAGCCCTCGGGGATCTATCACAAACATGCATGCAAGTCTAAAAACATTATATGGACCTGCTTGCGCGATCAAATGAAAGTCACAAGAAAACTTTAAAAATTTCAATTTCCTCAACTGGACGTCCGAATCACGTCAAATCAACTCCGTTTCTCACCAAATTTCACATACATGTCTTAAATATCATAATGAACCTGTACCGGGCTCCGGAACCAAAATACAGACCCGATACTAACAATGTCAAACATCAATCAATTCTTAAAAACAAATAATTTCCAAACTATTAATTTTCATCAAAAATTCATAACTCAAGCTAAGGACCTTCGAATACGATTTCGGGCATACACACAGGTCCCATAATTCGATACGGACCTACCGGGACCCTTAAAGCATGGATTCGAGCCCGGTTACCAAAAATGTAGACCGAAGTCAATTAAAATCAACTTTTAAGGCAAAAAATCTTATTTTCATTAGTTTTTAACATAAAGCTTTCCGGAAACCTGCTCGGACTGCACACACAAACCGAGGAGGGTAAAAATGAGATTTCGAGCAATTATTCACTCGACTACTAAGCCAACGGGCTACCTTATTTCGAGTTCGAGCAAGCACCCACTCAGTTATAAAGGCTACAATGTCCAAATACGATCGAATTGCCTAAAACCTTATGAAAATCTTCATAAGGCATGAATTAAACAAAATGTTCATGAGGCAGAGAATAAAAAGGAGGAAAGTCGGGAAAAGAAATGATCTTTATACATATATACAAGAATGTTTACAATGTCATAACATGACCCTACACAGAAAACCAAAAGGAAAACTAAGGGCTAAGTTACTTGGTTATCTACGGGGGAAATCTCTTCTCCATCGGGCTCCTTCCCGCTCTCGGACCCACTTTTGCTCCAATCATCAGCATCACCATCGGCATCATCGTAAGCTAAGGCTTCAGCATCGAATTCAAGCTCTTTAGCCTTTTTTATCTCTTCGGCGAGATCGAAACCTCGAGCATGGATCTCTTCGAGGGTCTCCCTCCGAGATAGGGAATTAGCAAGTTCAGCAACCCAATGTGCTTGAGTGTTGGCTATATCGGCTGCTTCTCTTGCTTGTACCTGAGTAGCTTCAGCATCCACTTGATAGACGGCCACAAATGCATCCGCATCGGCCTTTGCCCTTTCAGTATCAGATTTGGCCTTGGCAAGTCTGGAGGCCAACCGAGCCTCGAGCTCCTCTATTCTTCTTGCTTGAACCGAGCTTTTCCCCTTCATGATATGAAGTTGGTTTTTGGCTGATGATAATTGGGCTCGAGCAGCCTCTTTCTCTGTAGCAATTCAGTCCATTTCAAGGACTCCACCTTTATCACATCGACCTCATCACGAAGTTTCCCCATCATCACAAGTTTTTGTTGTAGCCGTGAGACCAAAAATTTAGCCATCGTTCCGATATCGAGCCCATAGCCTTTTAATAGTATCATTACCTGCTCGGATAGATCGGTCTGATCCTGGTGAGCCTTGGCCAACTTAGCTCGGAGGTCTTTGATTTCCTCTCCCCTTTGCCCTAAGAGGAGTTTAAGGGCGTTACTCTCCTCCATGACCCGTTGAAGGTCGGCCTCGTATCGACACAGCTCGGCTCGATACCGAGAACATGCTTCTCGATGAACTATTGTGGCCTACGCATAAAGAAGAAAAGAAGTTAGAATATAATAACAAACATGCAAGTGGTATCAACGAAGGGAGTTAGAGATTACCTAATTTAGAGCTTGTTTCACTTCACAGAAAAGGCCTGACACATCACTTGGTCCAGCAACATCCTCGACAGCAGTAAACAAATTATGGAAGGGTCCTCCCTTTCGTGTGATCGGTTTATCTCTAGGGCCCCCAATGCTTGGGCATCCCGAATCACCCCTTTAGAAAAGGTAGGGATATTGGGCGAGTCCCCAATTACTACTGCCCCAAGCGACTCTCTTGGGGCATTCTCGTTAGTTTGGAGAGCTTCAGGATCGGTCTCTTCTGATATACCCACGGATTGTCAACTTTGGTAGGAAGCATCCTTGATCTCTAACGGTTCGGGGACTCTGCCCGAACCTTCCTCCGATACCTCCTCAGTCTGAGGCTTTGCTTTATAAATCACCATCGATTCAACTGCCTTTGAAGCGTCGATGGTTTTCTTCATTCGGGCCACCAGCACGGACCTGTCGTTTTCTTCTTCTTCTTCCTCGTCTTCATCCCTTAGACGCAGAACGGATTCCACGGTCAAAGGAATGGTATTAGTCCTTGGCTTTTGAGCGATCCTCATCTTCGATTTTGGATCTTCGGAGGCGGAGGCCCTTTTTCTCTTATTATCCTGTGGATTAGAGGCCGAAGCATCTTCCTCAATGGATGAGGACCTCAAAATTGCATCTTTGTCCACACCTACATACAAGAAAATTGATTTAAATATATGGAAAGCATCTTGTTCGAACTACCAAATATACGAGAGAGAGAGAGGCTCATCATCATTTTTGTCCACCCATCGGTCCTTTGACAAATCACGCCACAAGCGCTCGGCGTAGGTGGAGGTCGAAGCTAGATCCCATGTCTAGTTCTTGAGATTGGGGACTGCACCAGGCATCCAAGGAACTGCTGCATCACAAAAAAAGGGACATCAGTGAGAAAAGCAATGGAGGGGAAAAATAGGAGAAGATAACAGTAGAATTACACTTATGCTTCATGTTCCACTCCTCGAGAAAAGGCATCTTTTCAGTCGAAATTAGGTCCGACGTCTTTACTCGAATGAACCTGCCCATCCAGCCTCGATCCTTGTCCTAATCTATACTCGAGAAAAGAACCTTGGTAGCCCAACAATGAATTTTTATTAGTCACCTCGAAAGAGGCGAGGGCAGTACAATCAGATGAGATGATTGAGGGTGAAAGGCATGCCCTCAATTTTCTTCACGAAGTAACAGATCAAAATAATGATCTGCCAAAAAGAAGGATGGATTTGGCCTAGGGTTATTTGGTATTGATGAAAGAAATCAATAATAACAGGATCGAGGGGACCTAACGTGAAAGGGTAAGTATACACACTAAAAAACCCTTTCACATAAGTGGTGATATCTTCTTCAGAAGACGGGATTACTATTTCTTTGTTCTCCCAATAGCAATCTTTCTTTAGCTGTTCGAGGTGCCACTCAGTTATCGAACACATATACCTCGATATTGGCTCACATCGTCTGGGAACCGACAAGACTTTATCGACCTAAAAATCGGAGGTCAGAATGCACGCTCCTAGAACGCACTCCTCAGGCCGTGGCTCCATCGGTGTTTTGTCGGCGGCAGGCTGTGAAAAAGAAGCTTTTTCTTTCTGAGGAATGGTTTTTGATGTTTTCGACATTTTTGGATTTAAAGATCGAAAATAGAAAGAGGTAATAGAGATGTGGTGTTTATGAAGAAATATTTTGCAGAGAAGAATCACAGATTTGCGAGTGAATTCAAAAAGTGTGAGAAAGAAGTAAGAAAATTTAGAGTTTGAAGATGTAAAAGTGATTAAAATTGAAAAAGTGGGTTATTTATAGGTATAGCAATGGTGGTTCAATTTCGATAATGGTCGACCACCTTCTGACACGCATTAAGTGCCTTGAAAAACTAAACGACGGGACAACTATCACGTGCGTCATGATCGATCCTAATGTAAACGTCAACTTATATCTGATCGAGCCGTTGAGAAATCATGTCGTTGCTCGCTATATCCTTCCCGAGAAATGAGGGGACTATCTGTATACGGTAAAAATCGGTTAGTCCTTCGTACGAACTGGTCGAAATAGTAATGCATTGGATCGAAGAATCATCTTCATAATCAGGTTGAGGTCCGAAGTCATGTGACCAAGCTTCGAGCCCTATGGATCCAAATTGAACTATGATGCAAAGTGAAGTTATCGAGCTTATGAGGCAGAGACCGGCCAACACTGACCCCGAATCAATACAAGGATCTGAGTAAGAATCGAGCTCGAATCAAGATTGAGAGCTCGAGTCGATACCAAGCTCGAGTCAATATCGAGCTCATAGACAAGAGCCGTTGAAATCCCACTAGAGGAGAGAATCCTTGCAGGAATTATGGAAAAGCTGATTTATCATGAGTCTCCCACCATGTATTTTTAATTATATCTAAAGTAGGATCCCTCTACTATAAAGGGGGATGATTATTATTTATGAAGGATCAAGTTTTGCATACTGAGATATCATACACTCCTATATTGAAGAGTTACCCTTTTTTAGCTTCATAAATTGATTCATCTTGCTTAATCTATAAATCATCTTCTTCCCAACTCTACTTATTTTTCATTCTCTACAGCCAACACTCGATATTTCTATTCATTCTTATGATTTGTGTCAAGTTATACCACATACTCTTAGAACTACGTACAAATTAAACTCTATCTGATTTTTCGGATAAACAAGTTAAATTAAAATACTTCGAATTGTTTTAAGGTGTAACGAAAATGGCATATCAGACTAATAGGAGTGTCATTTTTAAGAGAAACGGCAATTGGAGACAATCAGATAGCAGTCACCTAATTGTTTAGCCTTAAACAGGTTATCTTTTAGTTATTCCATTTTTATCCATTAAGGCATTAAGTATATGTAGAAGTTGTGAAATAGGAAATGTCATTTGACAGGTCCCCTTGCCTAATTGTTTCGGGTTGGATTAGTTTGTTTATGTAGCTGATATACATAAATTATATTTTGATTATATACGGCTAACCATATATTATACATGAATATTATATATATACTCAATTGACCGTTGAGTTTCGCCTTATCAAGTTGCACGCGAAATGGATCTGATAGCATATATTACAACCCAGTCCACTAGTTACACTGTCTGCTTTGGGCCTAAGCACTCACGATTTTAAAATGGAAAACTACCAATTATATCCATTTATAAGTAGTTTATTACAAAAAATGGTCAATTCATAAAATATTATTAATAATAGCCAAATATTACCAATATTAGCCAATAGCTATTTGTAGCCAAAAAAGGTCAAATGTTTGCTTTCTTTTGAGTGGGTGTTATTAGAATAGATTGGGTAAATCTTAAGGAGCTTGAATCTTAGTTTTGGGGTATTTGGTGGAGTTTTGAGGTGGTTTAATTTAAAAATTCAAATTAGAAGATGAACATGAAAAAATAATAATGTGTATCACACTGTGTATCATTTGTGTATCACATATGTGTCATATTTGTATCAAATGTGTATCTATGTATACATGTGTGTGAGATACATGTGTCGCAGAAGTATTTTTTGAACTCGATTTTAACTATAAATTTTGATACCAATTTAGTCCAAATCACCTACAATCTTCCTCAAATTTTGTATATTGGCTCATATATATGTTTTCAATGAATTTCAACCATACACATTGAAAACAGTCCTTTATATATATATATATATATATATATATATATATATAAAATTTATTTATTTATTTTATTTATTTATATTTCATCACTTTGTTTGTTATCTCATCCATAAAATTTTCTTTCCGTCTTTTATCTAATATTGTTGATCACGCTTAAAAATATGGAAAGAGATCTTTGTGTGTGATTCTTGAAGAGAAAGAACCTTATTTATTTGGGTTTTTAATTTTTATATATATTAGGCTAGTTTTGGTAAGTTTATGATTAAAGACTAGAGGTTGGTAAATTAGGACTTATTTGGAACATTTCTGTTGGATTCCCTTTTAAAATACGTTACTAGGACCTAATGTTTGTTTTACTTATATATCGAGAATCTCAATCGTGTTTTGTCATGTGAGATTTGCATGGATGTCACATATTGCCCTCTTTATGTTTCTGCCAACTTAATGTCCCCATTGAGCATGAGTGGACAAACTGATTAGCAATTCCATTCGTCTTTCGATCTCCTCCACTTAATACTGAAACCAAACACTGAAATAAATTAGGTAGAATTGGCCTGTACCTTCCACGAATTCCTTTCTCTGATATGATTGTATATTAACTAAAAATAACATTATCATTTAGTTCGATTACTCAAAAGAAGCCTAACATAATTACCCTTAAATTAGTTTTTTCTCGTTTAAGAATGCACAACTCCATTAGATCTTTATCTAGAAAAATCTGGAAGAAAGTAACTAGCCTACTACTAATACAGAGGGGCAAGAAGGAAGGTGAGATAAATACTACCTAAAACCAACTTTAGAGTAAAGCTCGATTACTCAAAACTTAAATAACCACAAATTACCGTTAAAATATGTTAGAGAGAAGGAAGAGCGTTGGCTGCCTGCCTTCTTCTAGACTGAAGGGATCTTATATAATGGATATGCTTAAAATAAAACAAACTCTAAATAGTAATGGCCAACATAATAATTACACTCGTGACCGACAGAAAAAAAGCCATTATCTAAAAGTCAAAAAAGGCTAAAAGTTAAAAGTAAAACGGACAAAACTTTTTATAAAAAGCAGTTCCCTCAATATTGAACATGGGCCTGCTATATTATTAAAGTCATGGGTCCATCCACATTATTAAAGGGTATGCGGCCCAGATTATGATTTTGCTTTGCCTTTTTCGTTGTCTTTTTTGGTTGTTGAAGATTCTTGTACTCCTTCCATTATTTTATTCAAAAATTCTTATATGTCCAAAGAGATCATTGATGTATCATTACTTACTTCGATCTCGAAGTTCTTTGTTAAACCTTTTTTTATTTCTTCGAAATAGGAAGCTAGGATTTCTTTCTTGGAGAGAGCTCCTTTCTTCATTTGAAGTTTTCTAGTAACCTTTTGGAATGGACTCTATTCCTCCAAAATCATGTTTGTTTCCTCTTAATTGACATAATCATCAATTTTGGTTTTAATTTCATATATTAACTCTTAGCCATAAATTTTTCCTTCTTTATCTGTTAGAAGTAATTTACTCCATAATTTTATATTAAAAATTCTGTTTAGGCTGGGGAATCCTTTTGTGGTATAACTAATCTCTACATCCCATTTTATTATTCAATGGATTGAAAATTTTATGAAAAAATACATGGCTGCTATACCATCATAAAAGATATTATCTTTTTGTAACGAAATAATTTTGGGAGATATATCTACCTATTGAGTATATAAACACTTAAACAGCGAAGGAAGTATTTCTAGTGATGGACCATATAATTTCCACCATTTACATAATTAATTTAGAATTTGTTGCCCGAACATATTAGAACATAATTTAATGAACCATGAATGCTTCCATTTAGGATTTTCATATAAGAAAATTTTATTAAAACTTTCAACATAATACATAATCCCAGTAATTAAATTTTACTCCGACTTTTTGTTCAGGATGGGTATATTCCCTTTTCTTTAGGGTACTAAGTCCCCATTTGTCTGAGGCTAATACCCTCTTAATAATTATCTTAGAGAAATTATAAATTCTCTTAGTATTAGCAGGATAGAAATGCGGAATTTCAGCTAATTCTGTAGATGAGAGTATTATCTCGTAGTGCATCCTGTATTTAAAAGCAGGAGTTGCGTATGACACTGTAGCAAAATACCTTGTCATTAACTGCCATAGATTGTCTTTCCATTTAAGATCTGATTGTTCTAGAAGAGTTATTAATTCTTTTTTCTCCTTTCGGTTATAGACCTCTAAATTCTCATCACTTTCTTCTGTTATAACTGAAGAGTATGTTGGTGTGTTACCTTTTTCCTGTTTGGATTTTATGAAATCCAAGAATTCTTTATACATTGGGTGTTTTGTATTGACACCTGAAGTACCCGCTATATTAGCAGCTACCAATTATTTATTTCCAATTTGGGCGAGGATATTCCCTATGCCATAGGAAGGTGTTCTTCCCATTCCTCTACCTCGAAGAGGTATGTACTCGGGCCTCATATCTTGTGATAGATAAAGAATTTATTAATTCAAATATTCTCTAGTGAGAAAATCAGGAAGATTATTATCTTATCCATTTTTATAAATTATTTCAAAGTAGATGGGAGCCAATAATGCCTGCCATCGCGCAAACATTTATTTTGACACATCATGTTTAAAATTCTTATTAAATATAAATTTTGCTGCTTGGTAATCAGTTTTATTAAAAACTTTTGATTATATAAATCAGTTTGGAATTTTATAATACACTTTACTACAACAAGGATTTCCTTAGCTACATGTAACGACCCGGCTGGTCGTTTTGAAAGTTATAGACTCGATCCCCTATTTACTGCTTTCCCCGTATCTTTTTCTGCTTATGTGACTTGCCGAGACGTTGTTGTTGTGATTTTAGAGTGAATTGGGATACTTAGTCCCTAAACGGAAGTTTAAGTCTTAAGATTTTGACTGTAGTTAGAACTATGTCAAGACGACTAAGGAATAGACTTTCGTCAGTTCCGTTAGCTCCTTTATGTTATTCACGACTTAGGATCGTGTTCGAACTGTGAATTGGAGGTCCGTAGTTGATTTAGGTTTGAATCGGCAAAACTTAAATTTTTGGAGATCTTGACCGGAAGTGAACTTTTTGATATCGGGATCATATTCCTATTCCGGAAGTTGGAGTAGGTTCGTAATGTCGAATATGACTTGTGTGAAAAATTTGATGTCAATCGGACGAAATTTGAAAGGTTTTGGCATCAGTTGTAGAAGTTTGAAGTTTCAATGTTCATTAAGTTTTAATTGGAGGGTGATTCATGTTTTTAGCGTTGTTTGATGTGATTGAGAACTCGACTAAGTTCGTATGGTGTTTTAGGACTTATTGGTATGTTTGGTTGAGGTCCCGGGGGCCTCGGGTGTATTTCGTATGCTTAACGGATTGAAATTGGGCTTCTGTAAATTGCTGAAGTTTTTTGGTTTCTGGTGTTTTCGCACCTGCAATGGGGAGACCGCAGGTGCGGACTCGCACGTGTGGAAGGAGGAGCGCAGATGTGGATTTGGGCAGCCTAGACTGGGTTCACAGGTGCGAATATATTTGTGCAGAAGCGGCCTCGCTTCTGCTGTGGGATGGTGCGCAGGAGCGGTGAGGGTCGCAGGAGTGCATCCGCAGGTGCGGTACTTCTCTCGCAGATGTGGACCCAGAGAACATAAGTTAATTCCGCACCTACGATGGAATTTCCACAGGTGCGACAACGCAGGTGTGATTATAGACCCACATATGCGAAATCGCTGGGCAGAAAAGGGCCAAGTTCGAGGGTTTTATCCCAATTTCATTTTTGGGTCTTTGAGAGCTGGGATAGAGGCGATAATTCAAGGATATTTAAGATAGAACTTTGGGGTAATGATTCTTAATTCGTTTATGATTATATTCCACTAATCTATAGTTGCTTTCATCATCTAATTAAGGAATTTGGTTAAGACATTTGGGTCTTTTGAGTCTTGATTCGTCTTTTGATATCGGATTTGGATAATTTTGGTACGAGTGAGCTCGTGAGTGAATGGGTGTTCATATTTGGTGACTTTTACCTTTCGAGACGTGGGCCCGGGGAGGCTTTCTGGGGCAATTTTCTAATTTCTTGCTTTAGCTTTGATTTCATTAATTAGATTAGTTTCTTATAGTTGTATTTATTGTATGTAATTGATTTTGGCTAGAATCGGGCCATTCGGAGTCGGATATTCATGGAAAAGGCATTGTTACCAATTGATTGAGCTTGGTTCAAGATAAGTGGCTTGCCTAACCTTGTGTAGAGGAAATTCCCTTGGGATTTGGAACTATTGTTATATGTGAGCGTCGTGTACATGTGGTGACGAGTACGTATACGGGATATTTGTTGTAAAACCCAATTTATTTTACTGAGTAGTAACCTATTTTTCCTTTAATTTGAGTTATACCGTTTAAATGGGTATTAGTCTGTTTTCATTTTTAATTGAGTTATTCCAATATGTGTAATTATCCCGTTTAGTCTAATATCGCATGTCTACATGCTTTAACTGCTTATTTGAACTCTATGAAGCATGCCTAGTTGATTTCCTGCTTTTCCTTGTTCTTTATCAGTATACTTGTAGAAATCTTGTTGTTAACTGTCGTATTTATTGGTTTGAGCTGTGTATTTACTTTTGAGACTATGAGGCGGTTCCTCGAGAGTTCTCCCTACACATTTACTTTTGAGACTACGAGGCGGTACCTAGGGAGTTCTCCTGCACATTTACTTTTGAAACTATGAGGCGGTACCTCGGGAGTTCTCCCTACATATTTACTTTTGAGACTACGAGGCGGTTCCTCATGAGTTCTCCCTGCACATTTACTTTTGAGACTACGAGGTGGTACCCCGGGAGTTCTCACTGTATATTTACTTTTAAGACTACGTGGCGGTACCTTGGGAGTTCTCCCTACACATTTACTTTTGAGACTATGAGGCGGTACCTCGAGATATCTCTTTGCTTCTTTACTTCGGGACTACGAGACGGTATCTCGGGAGATCCCCTGTAGTTTACCCATGTGTTGTACTGCTATTTTTGTTGTGTTTCCTTTTGCTAAACTCCAGTCTCTTAATATACTGTTATATTCCCCTGCTTTATTTATTATATACCAGTGGGTCTGACCTGACCTCGTCACTACTCGACCGAGGTTAGGCTTGGCACTTACTGGGTACCGTTGTGGTGTACTCATGCTACTCTTCTACACATATATTTTGTGTGCAGATCCAGGTACTTCTTATCAGCCCCGCTATTAGCTGAGAGTGCTTGCTGGTGTACGAAGACTTTAAGGTACATCTGCCGCGTCCGCAGACCTAGGAGTCCCCCTCTATTCTCCCCTATGTCAAACACTTCATGTATTCTTTTTGTTAGACTCTGGTGTATAGAGATGCTATTTTCCTTTTGTAGCTTGTGACTTACGATGTTTCGGGTTTTGGGAAGACTGTGTATTTATTGAGTATTGGTTATTGTACATGCCAAGCGGCATTGTTACTGGTTATTCAATTATCCAGTGTTGTTAGTTGCCATGTTTTACTTTTGTTTTGTTATTTTCCACAATTTGTTAGGCTTACCTAGTCGTAGAGACTAGGTGTCATCACGATGTTATACGGAGGGGGTTTACATCGTAACAAGTTGGTATCAGAGCTCTAGGTTCATAGGTACGGAGTCATCTGTACTTATCTATAGGAGGCTATGGAACTTTTAGGAAAAAATTCACTTCTTTGATTCCTTGTCGTGTGAAATTGTTGACTTCGAAATTCTAAACTTCTGTATTCTATTCTCTCACAGATGGTGAGGATACATACCGGCGAATCTGATGAGCAGGCACCCGCCCCCTTCTAGAGCCGCGAGAGGCCGGGGTAGAGGCCGAGGACGTCCACGTGGTGTAGCCAGAGCACCTGCACGCGCTGCCACAGAAGAGCCCCCTGTAGCTCCAGTCGGAGGGCAAACACCTGAGATACCTGTTGTTACACTAGCCCTCTAGAAGACTCTAGCCCAGTTTCTGAGCATGTTCAACACCTTAGCTCAGGATGGATTGATTCCACTTGCTCCTGCCACATCTCAGGCTGGGGGAGGAGCACAGACTCCCGTCGTCGGCACCCCAGAGCAGCGAGTTCAGGTAGACCAAGATCCAGAGATCATACCAGTGCAGCCGGTAGCTCTAGTTCAACCCAAGGGTAGCAGTTTCTTCGGTGGAGCAGCTCAGACTTGAGAGGTACAAAAAGTACCACCCTCCTACCTTCAGTGGATTGGCGTCAGAGGATGCCCAGGGTTTTCTGGAGGAGTTTCACCGTATTCTCCGTACTATGGGTGTAGCAGAGTTGAGTGGAGTTTCCTTTACTGCATTCCAGCTTAGAGAGTTGCCTATCAGTGTTGGCGTGCTTATGAGTTGTATAGTCCGACTGAGGCAGATTCACTTACATGGACTCAGTTCTCGGACATGATTTTGAGAGAGTATGTCCCTCAGAGCCCCAGGGATGCATGACGCGCGGAGTTTGAGCAGCTATGCCATGGTGCTATGACTGTGTCAGAGTATGCAGTTCGTTTCAGTGATTTAACCCGACATGCACCGGCCTTGGTAGCCACATTTCGAGAGAGGGTTCGTCGGTTTATTGAGGGACTGCACCCCAGTATCAAGATTAGTATGTCCCGGGAGTTAGAGATGGATATTTCTTACCAACAGGTTGTAAGTATTGCTAGGAGATTGGAGGGCATGCTCGCTCGGGATAGAGAGGAGAGGGAGGCCAAGATGTCCCGAGAGTCTGGCACTTATAGTGGTACTCGTGCCCCAGCTGCATGAAACGAGGTGTCACAAAGTGAATTTTATTCGAAGGAATTATATTCAAAAGATATTTATTTAAAAGACGTATATTCGAAAGATATTTATTTGACAGAGTTTTATATCAAAAGATATTTATTTTAAAGGAGTATATTTGCAATATTTTTATTTGAAACGGTTTTATATACAAAAGATATTTATTCGAAAGAAATATATTCGGAAGGTATTTATTCGAAAGAATTATATGTGAAAGATTTATATTTGAAGGACTAGTTTAATTGGTTGCACTTGTGTTTCTTATTCGTTTGAGTAATAATTATGATGTTCTTGCTGCCTTGCTGTTTACATCACTAGTTGATTATTGTTGCTATTACTGCCATTTATTTTCCATTATTTTTGTATACTATATTGCACAGGTTATTAGACTAGTGAGTGTCTTGACTATACCTCGTCAATACTCCACCGAGGTTAGTCTTGATACTTACTGGGTACCGACTGTGGTGTACTCATACTACACTTCTGCACATTTTTGTGCAGAGCCAGGTATTGAAGATATCGGACTGGGTAGAGTTAGTGTGTTGATCGCAAGGATTCAAGGTAGACCTACTTGGTCGTCGCAGTCCCTTGTAGTCTTTCTATTTTATTGTACAGTCAACTCTCATTCGAACAGTATTGTATATTATATCCTTGAGATCATTACAGGTATTCAGTTAGAGCTCATGGCTCGGTATTACAACTCTTGGGAGGTTGGTATAATTATTTCCGTTGTGGGTTTCGATTATCTATTTTTTTTTAAAATGGCTTGAAATGAAATTGAAATCGGCTTACCTAGTCTTAGAGACTAAGTGCCATCACGACACCTGAGGTGGGATTTTGGGTCGTGACAAGTTGGTATTAGAGCTCTAGGTTCATAGGTTTTAAGACTCACAAACGAGTCTAGTAGAGTCTTGTGGATCGGTACGAAAACCTGTGTATTTATCTTGGAGAGGCTACAGAACTGTTAGGAAATTTCCACTTCTTTCATTCCCGTCGTGCGAAATTTGTTGAATTTGGAACTTGAGCCTTTGTATCTCTATTCTCCCACTGATTGTGAGTACACGTGCTACCGGATCAGTTGAGTAGGCATCCACGCATATTGCTAAGGACGCAAGAGGCCGGGGCCGAGGTAGAGGCCGAAGAAGGGCACGTGTCACAGCTAGAACATCGGTTCGAGGGGTAGTTGAGGAACCGCCAGTTGCTCCAGTTGGGGGACAGGCACCAGAGACACCTGTTGTTACCCACGGACTTCAGGAGACTTTAGCACAATTCCTAAACATGTTTGGTACATTGACTCAGGCGGGATTGATCTTCGTTTCAACAAATATTTCACAGAGTGGGGGAGGAGTTCAGACTCCTACTTCCCGTACTCCAGAGCAGTAGGTTCATATTGGTCAGGTGAAAGTTAGAAAATAGAAGATTTTTGGAGTGTTCGACCGAAGGTTGAATTTTTAGAACGTTGTCGAATTTCAATTCCGGAAATTGGAACCACTCCATTATGTCATTTATGACTCGTGTGGGAAATTTAAAGTCATTTCGGATTGATTTGGCACGTTTTGGCGCAAAATATAGAAGTTCGAAGATTTGAAAACTCATAATTCGATTCGATGGGCAATTCATAATTTTGGCGTTGTTTGACGTGGTTTGAAGCCTCGACTAATTTCATATTGTATTTTGGGATGTGTTGGTATAATTGGTTAAGGTCCCGAGGGCCTCGGGTGGATTTCAGATCGTTAACTGATCAATTTTGGGCTTGGAAGATTGCTGAAGAATTTCTGGTGTCTAGCTCTGGTTTCCCCCTTCGCGTTCGCGAGAGAGGTCTCGCGTTTGCGAGGGGTAACTGGGAGATAGGTGAGTTTGTTCTTCGTGTTCGCAAAAATTTCCACGCATTTGCGAAGGTGTAGGAAGTTGTTCATCGCGTTCGCGTGTGAGGGGTCGCGTTCGCGAAGGCCTGGGTTCACCGTGCATCGCGTTAGCATAGGTGAGCTCGCGTTCGCAAAGAGGAGTCTCACACATTTGGTCTTCACGTTCGCGAAGGGAGTCCCGCATTCACGAAGCTTAGGTTAGATAACCACCGCGTTCGTGAGAGGAGCCTCACGTTTGCAAAGAAGAAAAATACCTGGGCAGAATTAAAAGTTCCAAAAACGAGAGTTTGAGTTCATAACACAAAAATTGATTTGGGAGCTCGGTGGGAGGAGATTCTTGGTGAAATTTTCACGTAGGTGTCTGGGGTAAGTGTTCTATATACAAAAGTAATTATATTTCATACATCCATGGTTATATTTATCGTTTAATTCGAGTTTTATTGGAGGAAATTGGGATTTATTTAAAACTTTTTAAAACGGAAAATTTAAGATTTGGAGGTCGATTCATTATCGGAATTTGATTAAATTGATATGGTTGAATTCGTATCAGAATGGGTGTTCAGATTTCGTAAAAATTTTGTCGGGTTCCGAGATGCGAGCCATGCGTTGACTTTGGTTGACTTTTTAATGTGAAGTTTTAAGTCGACGTTTTATTACACAGAATTATTTCCGATGAATTTTAATAATGTTATACAATTAATTTGGATAGATTCGAGCTATCCGGAGGACAATTCAAGCAAGAAAGCGATTTTTGGAATATCGGCCTAACTTCAAAAAGGTAAGTATCTTGCCTAACCTTGAGTGGGGAATTACCCCTTAGGTATTGAGTCTTATGTGCCATTTGTGAAATGTGAAAAGTCGTATACGCAAGGTGATGAGTACATACTCGGTCTTATATGTGCAAAATTTATTCGGTTAAAGTCTAAGGCAATTGTGTGTAGTAAATTGGATAATTGTTGGCATTTATTAAATCCTCTATTTGCCATGTCTCAATCCTTGTTGTCGAATTTGTTTTTATATGATAATTTGGTATGATTGTCACTTGAATTATTATGTGAATTCCGTGAGTTTGTTGATTTGATATTTCCTGAAAATAATTATTTTATGGATTTTCCATCTGCAAATAATAAACTAAATAAGTTTAAATTCAGGCGTTAATATAATTATCAAGAATTTGAATTAATGAAGGTGTTGCCCTATACTGTATTATTTTTCCATCTCTGTTGTTGTTGTTTTTGAGGTTCTGTGTACATTGTGCGGAGCCTTGGGTTACTTGCTGTAAATTTAAGCAAATTTGTTGTGTCTTTAGAATTGGTTGTGGCCTATGGGAAAATTGTGATATGAAGTGTTGTATTATCTTATCGTGATAATATTCCATGTAAAGTGTTGTGTGATTTGAGTTATTATTATGAGGACATAAGGGTGACATTCCACTGTGGACATTATGTGGGTATAAAGGTGGCATTTCACTGTGGTTATGTGTGTTGGGATATTGTCTGGGCAGAGTTGTAAGGGTGGCTATTAATAAGAGCGGTAAGAATGAGTATTGATATTGTTAGGGCGGAGGGATAAGGGTGGCTATTATTATGGAGTGATACGGGTGGCTATTGTCAAGGATGATACATGATGATGTGGGATTATTTTGTTGGTGATTTTTATATGATGTTGTGATTTTTTCTGGTGTTTATTTTTATCTCTTGTGCAACTTGTCTTGTTGTTGGTAACTTGATAATAGTCTGATTCATGTTGCAATTATGAGCCTGTGGCTATTGCCTAGCGGATTATGTTATTGGCACGTGAACCGTCCATGCAGATGTAATATGAAATGTGGGCATGAGGTGCCAGGGAAATATAATGATTATGTTATTGGCACGTGAACTGTCCGTGCAGATGTGATATGAAATGTGGGCATGAGGTGTCGGGGAAATCTAATAATTTTTATTATTGGCACGTGAGTTGTCCGTTCGGAGTTGACAGAAATATGGGCATGAGGTCCAGTGAAAATATGAATGTGGGTTGAGACTCGTATGTTATGATTATGAAACGAGGTGTAACAGAGTGAATTTTATTCGAAGGAATTATATTCAAAAGATATTTATTTGAAAGAAGTATATTCGAACGATATTTATTTGAAAGAGTTTTATATTCAAAAGATATTTATTTGAAAGGAGTATATTTGCAGTATTTTTATTTGAAAGAGTTTTATATTCAAAGGATATTTATTCGAAAGAAATATATTTGGAAGGTATTTATTCGAAAGAATTATATGTGAAAGATTTATATTTGAAGGACTTGTTTAATTGGTTGTACTTGTGTTTCTTATTCGTTTGAGTAATAATTATGATGTTCTTGCTGCCTTGCTATTTACATCACTAGTTGATTGTTGTTTCTATCACTTCCATTTATTTTCCATCATTTTTGTATACTACATTGCACGGGTTATTAGACTAGTGAGTGTATTGACTGTACCTCGTCACTACTCCACCGAGGTTAGACTTCAAACTTACTGGGTACCGACTGTAGTGCACTCATACTACACTTTTGCACATTTTTGTGCAGAGCCAAGTATTGGAAATATCGGACTCGGGAAATGTTAGTGTGTTGATCGCAAGGATTCAAGGTAGAGCTGCTTGGTCGCCGCAGTCCCTTGCAGTCTTTCTATTTTATTGTATTGTCAACTGTTATTCAAACAGTATTATATATTTGTTCCTTGAGATCATTATATGTATTCTGTTAGTGTTCTGACTCAGTATTACCAGTCCTGGGAGGTTGTAATAATTATTTACGTTGCGGGTGTCTTGAAATGAAATTATAATCGGCTTACCTAGTCTTAAAGACTAAGTGCCATCATGACACTTGAGGTGGGATTTTGGGTCGTGACAAGTTGGTATCAGAGATCTAGGTTAATAGGTTCTACGAGTCACGAATGAGTCTACTAGGGTCTTGCGTATCGGTACAAAGACGTCTGTACTTAACTTCGAGAGGCTACAGAACTGTTAGGAAATTTCAACTTCTTTTATTCCCGTCGTGCAAAATTTATTGAATTTGGAATTTGAGCATTTGTATCTATATTCTCTCACATATGGTGAGGACACATGCTACTGGATCAGCTGAGCAGACACCCGCGTAAACTCCTAGGGCCGCAAGAGGTCGGGGCCTAGGTAGAGGCCGAGGAAGGACATGTGTCACAGCTAGAACATCGGTTAAAGGGGCAGTTGAGGAGCCACCAGTTGCTCCAGTTGGGGGACAGGCACCAGAGACACCTGGTCTTACCCCTGGACTTCAGGAGACTTTAGCACAGTTCCTAAACATGTTTGGTACATTGACTAAGGCGGGATTGATCTAGGGGTGTTCAAAACCGAACCGAAACCGAAAACCGAACCGAAACCGAAGCTTAATGGCTTATTGGTATCGGTTTAACGGTTTAACGGACGGGGAACGGATTGAATTTTTTTATTAACGGCTTATCGGTTTGGGGGTGGATTATTCAATTTTCTTAACGGATAATCCGTTAACCCGTTAAGAATATATATATATATATATATATATATATATATATATATATATATATATATATATATATATATATATAATAATTATTTTTATCCATATATATATATATATATTAAATAATCAAAAACCATTCTTCCACTTCCAGTATTCTATCTCTATTCTCTATTACTAATTTACTATTAGACATTTAGTTATAATTTACTATTCCATTTAGTTACTATTAGATAATTTTGATTATCATGTATTATACAGAGTGTTCTCTTCTATTTCTTATGATAGTTATAAGTTGTTAATAGGCTCATTCCCAGAGATGATTCTACTGGGAAATACATTGGAATACACATCTCTTTATTTCTTCTATTTAGCTCTCTTTCTATTTCTTCTATTTAGCTCTCTTCTTAGGAATTTTATTTTGAGTCATAGCGGTCAACAAACAATCCGATAAACCGCCCGATAACCGCCCGATAAGAGCTAAACCGATACCAATCCGCCCGATATCTTATCGGATGGCTAGCGGATTACTACATTTAAAAACCGATAACCGATAAGCCAAACCGTTAAGAGTATATAACCGCCCAATCCGCCCGATAAGCAGCCCTAGATTGATCTCCGATTCACCCAATATTTCACAAAGTGAGGAAGGAGTTCAGACTCCTACCGCCCGTACTCCAGAGCAGCAAGTTGATGGACTCCCTCCACTAAGCCTCGGGATATCTGGGATGATGCTGGTAGAACCGCCTGATGCACCTGTCTCAGATCCTACACAAAAGTGCAGGATGAGTACGTAAATCTCGTGTACCGAGTAAGTATCAATTCTAATCTCGAAGAAGTAGTGACGGGAAGCCGACTTCTACACTTACTATGGGTCCATAATATTAAGATAGGAATATTTAAATAAACACGGTTTATGGGAATAATAATAAATTTCCTTAACAAGCAGGAATAAATAATTCTTTCACAATTTAATAATTTCCAATAAGTCATTTATCTTCACAAGCTGCAACGATAATGTCAAGACACCGTGAAATTTGTTATTATTAAGCACGATTTATGCCGAGTTCATACGGACCGATCCAGAATAATGTGTACACTGTCGAGGGACGTGCGGCACGATCCATAGATGCATCTATCTACTGCCGAGGCGTTCGGCCCGCTCCACAAGAAAAGAAGGATACTTTATAAGCATTTCACTTAAATATTACTGAGGTTTTCTACAAAAATAATACAAAGTTCATTAACGATCTTCCACAATTTCTCCAACAAATACTAATATAATTTAGGCATTTTTAAATTAACAAGTATGATGCAAAATTTTCAAATAATTCATGAATTGGGTCCTTAAACTACCCAGACAATAGCATAATAGTAGCTACGCAAGGACTCTCGTCACCTCGTACGTACGTTGCCCCCCCTAAATTAGAAACAAATATTTATTTAAATCACCTATGGGGAAAATTCCCTCAAGGTTAGACAAGAGACTTACCTCATCTTAAAGCTAACTTCTTGATCACGATTTCATGTTAAAGCCTCAATTTGATGCCGAATAATCTGAAACTAGTCAAATGTTATATAATTTAATCAATACATACTCAATATTTCATAATTTATCTATTAGAGTAATTGCCCAACCCAATTTTGTAAAATTCCTAAAATTCACCTCGAGCCCACGTGCCCAGATTCCAGAAATATTCGGCGGAAATCGTCACCCATAACCTCAAGAACTCAAATATGCAACATTCATCCCATTCCATAACCATTTTCATGGTTAAAACTCATTTTTATAAAAACTTAGGTTTTTCATCTAAACCCTTGATTTCCACAATTTACATATTATAGTCAATCCATAATCTATGTATTTAACTCACAATAGGTAGAATTAACTTACCTCAAAGTTGCTAGGTGAATACCCCTCTCAAGAAGCTCCAAAATCGCCCAAGAATGGAGAAAATGTGCTAAAAATGGCTGATCACTGTTTTAAAACATTCTGCCCACCAGGTTTTTCGCACTTGCGAAAGAAGAAACGCATTTGAGGTACCGCACCCACGGTGCTGTGTCCGCTTGTGCAGAATTCCTCAAGCCCAGCGAGAGCCACTTATGCGGGAGGGATTTCCGCTTCTGCGGTGAGTGTGTTGCTCCTGCGGCTTGGGCCGCATCTGCGATGACATCCTTCGCACCTGCGCCTTCCCAGGTGCGGTCCCTGGCTCGCTCCTACGGTCACTGGTCTTCCCTATGCTAGTATGCTGCTGCTGCTTGTGGCTCGCTTATGCGAACTCGCACCTGCGGCTGGCCAAGCACAGATGTGATTGCAGCAGAAGCTAGAAGCTTCAGCTGCTGCTCCTAAGTCCAAACTTGGTCCGAGTCTTGTCTGATTAACACCCGAGGCCCCCGGGGCCCCGCCTGAACATACCAACAAGTTTGAAGTTTTAAAATGGATTCGCTCGAACCCTCGAAAGGCATAAAATAACATCAAAACTAAGAATCATACCCCAAACAAAATTGATTCAACTTAGAAATTTTAAATTGTTCAAACTTACTCTAAACGCACCGAAACATACTTTAACTACTCGGAATGACACAAAATTTTGCGTGCAAGTCTTAAATCACCATACGGAACTATTCCAATGCCCAGAAATCCGAACAGGCCTCAATTACTCCAAAACCTACTCCAAAACACATTCGAAGAGCTTTAAACCTTCAAATAGTCAGCTTTCACTATTAACCGCTGAAACGCTCCCGGGTCTTCCAAAATCCGATTCGAACATACGCCCAAGTCCAAAATCATCATACGAACCTTTTGGGATCGTGAAATCTCGATTTCGGGGTTGTTTACTCAAAATGTTGACCGAAGTCAAACTTACCCTTTTAAAGCCAAACTAAGGAACCAAGTGTTCCGATTTCGATCCGAACGCTTTAAATTCCCAAACTAACCATCCCTACAAGTCATAAAATAGTAAAAACACATACGAGGAGTCTTATTTAGAGGAACAAGGTTCTAGACGGAAAAATGACCGGTTGGGTCGTTACATTCTCCACCTCTTAAACAAGAGTTCGTCCTCGAACGGGTTTAGAATCATACATGGTGTGTTGAATAATTGTGGATATCTGCTCCGTATGTCCTTCTCGGCCTCCCAAGTCGCTTCCTCGACTGGTTGGCCCCGCCACAAAACTTTTACCCTGTAAATCCTCTTGGACCTCAATTGGCGAACCTGCCTATCAACAATGGAAAATGGCTCCTCCTCATAACCCAAGATGTCATCTAGCTGAACCGTGCTGAAGTCTAACACATGCGACAGGTCGGCATGATATTTCCAAAGCATAGATACATAGAAAAATGGATGAGCTCCTAATAGACCGGGAGGCAGGGCAAGCTCGTAAGCAACCTCCCCAACTCGTCTCAACACCTCAAATGGGCCTATAAACCTTGGGCTCAACTTGCGATTCTTCCCGAACCTCATGATTCCCTTTATCGGCGAAACCTTCAAGAGAACTTTCTCGCCCACCATAAATGATAAGTCATGCGTTTTCTAATCCGCGTAACTCTTCTATCTGGACTGTGCTATACGAAGTCGTTCCTGAATCAACTTTACCTTTTCCAACGCATCCTTCACCAAATCAGTACCATATAACTTAGTCTCGTCGGGCTCAAACCATCCGATGGGTGAACGACATAGCCGACTATATAAAGCCTCAAACAGAGCCGACTCGATGCTGGATTGGTAACTATTGTTATAAGTAAACTCAGCCAAAGGCAAGAACCGATCCCACTGACCTTCGAAGTGAATCACACATGCCCTAAGAATATCCTCCAAGATCTAAATTATCCTCTCTAACTACCCGTCGGTATGAGGGTAAAAGGTTGTATTGAGCTCTACACGGGTCCCCAATTCACTCTGTATTGCTCTCCAGAAATGAGAAGTAAACTGAGGGCCTATATCCGATATGATGGAAATTGGCACACCATGCAACCGAACTATTTCATAAATATAAATCCGGGGCAACCTCTATGAAGTATACGTAGTCACAACCGGAATAATGTGTGCCGACTTGGTCAACCTATTGATAATGACTCAAACTGCATCAAACTTCCGCAAGGTCCGTGGCAACCCAACTACGAAGTCCATAGTAATGCGCTCTTATTTCAACTGCGGTATTGTAATCTACTGAAGTAGGCCACCTGGCCTCTGGTGCTCATACTTAACTTGCTGGCAATTTAGGCACCTGGATACATACTCAACTATGTCTTTCTTTATCCGCCGCCACCAATAATGCTACCTCAGGTCACGATACATCATTGTATCACCTGGATGAATAGAATACTGAGAACTATATGTTTCTTCTAGGATCTTTTCCCTCAGCAATCCACATTAGGAACACATAGATGACCATAGAGTCGTAGAACACCATATTCGCCAATAGTAACCTCATTGGCACCACCCCGTAGTACCGTCTCTCAGAGAACAAACAAGTGTGGATAATAAAACTATCATGCCTTGATCTGCTCAAATAGTGAAGACTGGGAAGCAACACATACAAGAACTCGACTGGGTTCTGAAATATCCATCCTTACAAGTCTATTAGCCAAGGACTAAATGTCCAAAGCTAATGGCCCGTCCTCTACTGAAATGAAGTCCAAACTACCCCTACTCTCTGCCTTTCTTCTCATGTCATCTACAACTACGTTTGCTTTGTCTGATGCTAAAGGATAATAATATCATAATCTTTTAGTAACTCAAGCCACCTGTGCTGCCTCAAATTTAGATCCCTTTATTTGAAAAAATGCTGCAAGCTGTGATGATTAGTGTAAACCTCACAGGACACCCCATAAAGATAACGCCTCAAGATCTTAAGAGCATGAACTATCGCGGCCAACTCTAAATCATGTACCGGGTAATTCTTCTCGTGGGGTTTCAGCTCACGTGAAGCATATGCAATAACTCGCCCCTCCTGTATCAATACACAACCTAGGCCAACACGGGAAGCGTCGCAATACACTATATACACCCCTGAACCAGAAGGCAACACTAACACCGGTGCTGAAGTCAATGCGGTATTAAGCTTCTGAAAGCTCACCTCACAATCATCGCACCATCGGAACGGAGCACCCTTCTGGGTCAATCTGGTTAAAGGTAATGCAATAGATGAAAAGCCCTCCACAAACCGACGATAATAACCTGCTAACCCCAGGAAACTTCTGATCTCAGTCGCCTAAGTGGGACAATGCCAATTTTGAACTGCCTCGATCTTTCAGGGATCAACTTTAATACCCTTTCCCGATACAATATGTCCCAAGAATGCCACAGAGTCTAGGCAAAATTCACAGTTGGAGAACTTAGCATATAGTTTTTTTTTCGAAAGGTCTGAAGCACCACTCTCAAATGCTGCCTGAGCTCCTCTATACTACGTGAGTAGATCAAAATGTCATCAACGAAGAAAATGACAAACGAATCAATATGTGGCCTGAACACCATGTTCATGAAATCCATAAATGTTGCCGGGGTGTTAGTCAAACCGAAAGACATCACCGGAAACTCATAATGGACATATATAGTCTGGAAAGCAGTTTTCGGAACATCAGAATCCCGAATCATCAACTGATGGTACCCCGATCTCAAGTCGATCTTAGAGAACACTCTAGCACCATGCAGTTGGTCAAACAAATCATCAATACGCGGCAACGAGTACTTGTTCTTAATCATAACTTTGTTCAATTGGCAATAATCAATACACATTCACAAAGTCCCATCCTTTTTCTTCACAAATAATACTGATGCGCCCCAAAGGCGACACACTTGGCCTGACGAACCCCTTTACTAACGACTCCTCAACATGTTCCTTCAACTCCTTCAACTCTTTTTGAGCCATACGGTACAATGGGATAGATATAGGTTGGGTGCCTAGAGCCAAATCAATAAAGAAATTAATATCATGATCTGGTGGCATGCCTGGAAGATCAGAAGGAAACACATCGGAGAACTCTCGGACTACAGGCATTGAATCTATCACCAGAGTCTCTACCGTATTATCCCAAACTTAGGCCAAATAAGCCAAACAACCCTTCTCGACCATACGTCGGGCCTTCAAAAAGGAAATAACCAGGCTAGATGCACTAACGGACGAACCCTTCCATTCCAATCTAGGAAACTCTGGCATCGCCAAGGTAACAGTCTTGGCATGGCCATCTAGGATGGCATGATATGGAGATAACCAGTCCATGCCAAGGATGATCTCGAAGTCGGTCATATCAAGCAGCAGAAGATCCGATCTAGTTTCGTAACCACAGAATGTAACAATACAGGACCGGTAGATCCGATGCACAACAACAAAATCGGCCACAAGAGTGGACACATAAATAGGAGTACCCAAAGACTCATGAGAAACACCCAGGAAATGAGCAAAAAGAGATTACATATATTAATACGTAGAGCCTGGATCAAATAATACTAAGGAATCTCTACCGCAAATAGAAATAATACATGTGATCATGAAATATGAGGTCGCTGTATCTGGTCTTGTCGGAAAAGCATAGAACCGAGCTGGAGCGCCACCTGACTGGCCTCCACCTCTAGGACGACCCCTACACATCTGCCCTCCGCCTCTGGGCTGCCGGATGACAGGTGGATCAACTGGTGATGTAATCATAGGTTGTTGACCTTGCTGCACTGCCCTACCCCGAAGCCTGGGGTAGAACCTCTACACATGACTGAGATCTCTGCACTCAAAACAACCTCTCGGTACGGTGGGCTGCTGACCTGAAGTCTGGCCCTGATAACCTGAATGTCCACTGGAGGAACCCTGAATAGCTGGAGGATAGTAATAACTCTCTGGCATAGCACTGAAATAAAGCCGCATTGGAGCACCCCGTGGAGGAGGCGGTGCTGGGTATTAGGGCATGTTGGACTGACCTCTACCCCCAGCCGGGGCACCTCTGAACTCTCCCGAATATCGAAACCACTTATCCCTCGTAGCCTGATTTTGGCTATGCTGACGCACACACTCGATCCTCCAAGCTATCTCTAAAACCAACTCGTAAAATGTCCCCATCTCAACCTCCCGGGCCATAGTAGCCTGAATACCAGTGTGCAAAACCGCAACAAACCTCTGTACTCTCTTTACATTAGTAGGAAGTATCATAAGTGCATGGCGAAACAACTCAGAGAATCTCTCCTCATAGTCAGTCAATGACATCTGACCCTGCTGGAGCTGCTCAAACTGAAACCACAACTCTTCCCTCTTGGACGGTGGAATATACCTATCCAGAAAGATACGGGTGAACCTGTCCCAAGTCATGGCAGAAAAATCTACTGGTCTGCCAAGAAGTTAGGATTGCCACCATCTACGGGCCCTGCCCTCCAGCTGAAAAGTAGAAAAGTCTACCTACGCGTATCCCAAATATCCCGAGGCTTAGTGGTGCGCTACTTTCTGAGTCGTTCTGCAGCTCCTAGAGCCTTTCCTTTGTATTTGTATTTTGTCTATTTCTTGTTCAGACAGTAGTTGAGTTTTGTATAATCTACTAGATGCTCACACACTTGTAACACCAGGTCTTGGCACACACACTAGTAGAATTGTGGTTTTGAACTATTACTTGGTTTTAATTAATTAAACCTTTTATTTTCTTAAATCTTGCAAATAAGGAAAGTTTAATTATTCGAAAAATTATTAAAAGAGAAAATATATGTTTAATTTATTAGTTGGCTTGCCTAGCGGTGACGTTGGGCGCCATCACGACCTATAGGTGAAATTGGGTCGTGACAATGATAAACTCATATTATCAGTTTAAACAGGTTCATTGAACCTGATCTTAATAGTTACATCTGAGGTTTCCTCAATTTCTGTTACCTCCATATTACCAGTGTTTTGAGGAGATATTGCTTCCTCTATGGCCTATTCTTTGGGAAAATCAATTTCATCCCATTTAATAGGTCTTCTGGTAGTAACTTTAGATCTACCAAAGTTAGTTTCTATTAAAATAGTTTCATTTTTGAAATCCATTATTTTATACATAGGATTTAAAGTATATAAAGGCTTATAATAAATTCTATAACAGATACATATAAATTCTGTACCAGGCAAATAATCATAACCATGTAATTTGATATTTAAAATTAAAGCATCTAACAAATTTTCGTCATTTAAAGAAATTTACAAATTCGGATAAGCATTAAAATAAACAAGGCCATAGGCCAAACTGGTGTGTACTGTCCCTATAAGGGAGTTTTTCCATTTCTGGTTCCTGCCATCTCTGAGAGCTGCTATAAAACTTTCAGGTAAGCCTCTTAAAGTAAGTGGCATAAAAGCAACTTGTATTAAACCTATATGCATGAATCTGTGTGTGTCCCTATAAGGGGCTAAGTCACTTTCAGATAATAATCTAAAGGTGGCATGATCGCTATCTACAATAATTATTTTTTTAGTAGTTTTAACAACTTGTTTTAAACCTAGATTTTCAAAGGTTCCTAACTGGTATATAACCCTAGGCTTGACTAATGGTATAGTCCATTTATTAAGTAAATCTAATTGATGAGGAAATTCATATTCTTCTTTCCTACTATTTTTAACAGTATCCTTCTTCCTAATGATATTCATTGGGAAAAGTAGTGTTAAACTTAGCACCTATTTTAGTCCGGGTTCACCGGCAAGAAAAATGATTTGTGAAGAATTTTAAAAACCCAGATGGGAACTTTTTAGAAATTGGTTTTTTGATAACTTTGATGAAAAGTTAAGAACTTTCTTTCAAAATAATTTTTATAATGACATAAGTAGTCATATTAAAATATTTGCTTTTGTTCCTTGGTTTATGTCCAAATATGTTCATAACTATATTTTAGTATTAGAGAGAGATTATGTCACGACCCAATTTCACCTGTAGGTCGTGATGGCGCCCAATACTACAGCTAGGCAAGCCAACTAATAAATTAAGCATACATTGATAAAATTTAAAACCTAGAAAATATAAACCCAAACTCTACCAATGTGTGTGCCAAGACCTGGTGTCACAAGTGAATGAGCATCTAGTAGATTATACAAAAACTCCAAATATTGTCTGAAATAAAATACACAGAATATAAATATCAGAAGAGACACGGGTAGCTGCAGAACGGCTCAGAAAGCCAGCTCACCACTATGCCTCTGGATGACGTGGGTATGTGATGATAGGTCCTCCACTAGTACCTGTCTCAGATCCTGCACAAAAAGTGCAGCAAGTATAGTATGAGTACGTAAACCACGTGTACCCAGTAAGTATCAAGCCTAATCTCAAAGTGGTAGAGACGAGATGGTCGACTTTGACACTCACTATAGGTCAATAACAATTGAAATATAACTAGGATATTTAAATCAATGTGATTTACAGAATTTATTTAATCAACGGAAATAATCAAATTCCTTCAAATGTATCAATTTTCAATATATATTAATTAAATTCCTTTAATTCAAATAAATTCCAATTTATCAATTAAATCTCATTTACAGGAGTAACAATTAATTCCTTAACAAGCAAGAATAATAATTTATTAAATTCCAAAGATTTTCCGATTTACTAATTATCTTTACAAGCTGAAATAAATTATTAAAGCATCTTGTAATTATTATTATTATTAAGCACGATTTTTGCCGAGGACGTACGGCCCGATCCAGAGTGTCGTGTACACTGCCGAGGGACGTGCGGCACGCTCCATAGATGCATCTATCCTGCCGAGGCGTTCGGCCCGCTCCACAAGAAAGGAGGACATTTTTATGTACCTCCGGAAGGAGAGTTTATTTATTATATGATAAATTTGGGAAGAGAACAATTTCTTTTGACAATTAATTGATTTAAATAAAAACCAAGCCTATGAGAATTTCATCCTTTAATATCTTTATCAAACAATTCACAATATATATTCATATATATCAATTACTATTAATTAATCAAAGAATACAATTTACACAAGTAATACATGCTTTGAGTCCTAAACTACCCGGACTTTAGCATTAATAGTAGCTACGCACGGACACTCGTCACCTCGTGCGTACGTAACCCCCACAATTAGCAACAATTATTTAATCTTAATCACCTATGAGGTACTTTCCCCCTCACAAGATTAGACAAGAGACTTACCTTGTCTTGCTCCAATTTAATCCAAGATTTTTGCCTTTTCCACGATTATCCAACTCTGTCTGGCTCGAATCTAGCCAAAATAATTCAGTACAATCACTAAAAATTGTAGGGAATAACTTCTATAAGGAAATACTACATTTTTAATAAAAATCCCGAAATTCATTAAAAATTCGCCCGCGGGGCCCACATGTCGGAATTCGATGAAAGTTATGAAATCCGATAACCCATTCAATTACGAGTCCAACCATACCAGTTTCACTCAAATCCGACTCCGAATCGATACCGAAATGTCAAAATTTCGTTTCTATGAGATTTCTAACTTTTCCAAATTTCAATCTCAAAACACTAATTAAATTGTGAAAACAATGATATATTCTTGTATATTGATCAAATCCGAGTTAGAATCACTTACCCCAATGTTTTTCCCTTGAAAATCTGCCAAAAGTCGTCTCTGCTCAAGCTCAAGTTCGTCAAAATGGAAAAATGGGACGAATACCCTCTTTTTATAACACTGCCCAGCACTTCGGAACTGGGCCTCGAACAGGGCATCGAACATGTGCCTTCGATCAGGGCATCGAGGGTTGGGCCTCGATCCTAGCCCTCGAGCCATACCTTCGATCATGCTATCGAGCCTTACCTTCGATCGTGCCATCGAGCCTTACCTTCGATCGCGACTTCGATCACAGGCTCGAGTCTGGACCTCGGTCATGGCCTCGATCAGGGTATCGAGGTTGGGCCTTCGATCATGGCCTCAATCATTGCATTGAGCTTGAGCCTTCGAGCCTTACCCTCAATCATGCCCTCGAGCCTTGCCTTCGATCGAGGCTGCGATACTGAGCCTCGTCCCTGACTTCGACTCAGGCCTCGATCGTGGGCTCGATATCTGGGCCTCGATCTGAGGCTCGGTATCTGGGGCTCGATCTGAGGCTCGATATCTGGGACTCGATCTGAGGCTCGATATCTGGGACTCGATCGGAGGCTCGGTCACATCCCAGAAAATACAACAGAAGAGAAAATTGCAGCAGCTTTTTAAGTCTAACTTTTGATCCGTTAACCATTTGAAACTCACCCGAGGCCCTCAGGACCTCAACCAAATATACCAACAAGTCCTAAAACATCATACGAACTTAGTCGAACCTCTAAATCACATCAAACAATGCTAAAACCATGAATCATACCCCAATTCAAGCTTAATGAGACTAAGAGTTTTCAACTTATACATTCAATGTCGGAACCTATCAAATCAACTCCGATTCACCTCAAATTTTACACACAAGTCATAAATTACATAACGGAGCTATGAAAATTTTCGGAACTGAATTCCGACTCCGGTATCAAAAAGTCAACTCCCCGGTCAAACTTTCAAACTTTAAATTCCAATTTTAGCCATTTCAAGCCTAATTTCACTACGGAATTCCACACACAATTCCAATCACACTCCTAAGTCCAAAATCACCATACGGAGCTGTTGGAATCATCAAAATTCTATTCCGGGGTCATTTTCTCAAAATGTTGACCGAAGTCAAATTTAGAACTTTAAGGCCAACTTAAGGAATCAAGTGTTTCGGTTTCACCTCAAACACTTCCAAATTCCGAACCAACCATCCCCGCAAGTCATAAATCATTACAAGCACCTCCGGAAAGTTTTATTTTAGGGAACGGGGTTCTAAAAGTTAAAATGACCGGTTGGGTCATTATAGATTATAAGCTCAGTAGTGAAGAAGTTACTAAATTAGGTTTTCCTCCGCAACAATCTTTTCAAATAGGAGAAAAAGATAAAGTAGTATAGTTCACTACTTTTTCAAAATTATTTGAAAATGATACTACTGTTATAACAACTAAGAATTTAAATACTATGCTCACACAGAAAAATTATACTAATATTTATGTTAGTTTTCTAGGTGAATAAATTGCTTCTATACATGAAAGACTGGACAAGTTGATAACTGATGTCCAAAAAATGACTGAAAAGGATACTAAAGGTAAAGACCAAATCGCGACTGCAAGTATCCAACCCTTTCCTGAGGTCAAAGGTTTTAAAATAAATAATCTTGCAGACCTTGAACAATTATTGGATAAGAAATTTGGAGAATTTAGAGTTAACCCTATAAATTTAGAGCATTTATCTGATGAAGATAAGATACTACGAGTCTGAGAAGAGATTAATAAGATCTCTGAAAAATATGCTCGAAACCCAGTACAAAGGATGTTCTATTATCCAAGACCAACCCCGCATGATGTTCTCTTAGAAGAACTTGATAGTGACCATTACAATCAAGGTTATAGTGGGACAAACATCTATCAATGGAATATAGATGACCTTACGGATAGACAAATTTATACGACAATACATAGAATGCTTATGTACAACACTATCTTTAAAGTACATAAGATAGAATGCTAAAAACCGGATGAACTTCCGATAGGCTAATAGGCAAGGCAAGCTCATAAGCAACCTCCCCAACTCGTTTCAACACCTCAAATGGGCCTATAAACCTTGGGATCAACTTGCCTTTCTTCCCAAATCTCATAATTCCCTTCATCGGCGAAACCTTCAAGAGAACTTTTTCACCTACCATAAATGATATATCACGCGCATTCTGATCCACATATCTCTTTTGTATAGACTGTGCTGTACGAAGTCGCTCTTGAATCAACTTTACCTTTTCCAAGGCATCCCTTACCAAATCAGTACCATATAACTTAGCCTCACCTGGCTCAAACCATCCGATAGGTGAACGACATCGCCGACCATATAAAGCCTCAAACGGAGCCATCTCGATGTTGGATTGGTAACTTTTATTATAAGCAAACTCGGCCAAAGGCAGGAAACGATCCCACTGAACTCCAAAGTCAATCACACATGCTCTGAGCATATCCTCCAAAATTTGAATTGCCCTCTCTGACTGTCCATCGGTCTGCGGATGAAAGGTTGTGCTGAGCTCTACACGGGTCCCTAACTCACTCTGTACTGCTCTCCAGAAATGTGAAGTAAACTGAGGGCCTCTATCTGATATGATGGAAATTGGCACACCGTGCAACCGAACTATCTCCTGAATATAAATCTGGGCCAACCTCTCTGAAGTATACGTAGTCACAACAGGAATAAAATGTGCCGACTTGGTCAACCTGTCAACAATCACCCAAACTGCATCAAACTTCCTCAAGGTCCACGGCAACCCAACTACAAAATCCATAGTAATTCATTCCCATTTCCACTCTAGTATGGTCATCTGTTGGAGTAGGCCACCTGGCCTCTGGTGCTCATATTTAACTTGCTGGAAATTTAGACACCGAGCTACATACTCAACTATGTCCTTTTTCATTCGTCGCCACCAATAATGTTGCCTCAAGTCACGATACATCTTAGTAACACCTAGATGAATAGAATATCAAGAACTATGTGCCTCTTCTAGGATCTTTTTCCTCAGTTCATCCACATTAGGAACACACAGACGATCCTGGAGTCGCAGAACACCATCCGCTCTAATAGTAACTTCCTTGGTAACACCTCGTAGTACCGTTTCACGAAGAACCACCAGGTGTGGGTCATCATACTGGCGAGCCTTTATCTGTTCAAATAGTGAAGACCGGGCCACAACACATGCAAGAACTCGGCTGGGCTCTGAAATATCCAGCCTCACAAGTCTGTTAGCCAAAGACTGAATATCTGAGGCTAATGGTCTTTCCTCTGCTGAAATGAAAGCCAAACTACCCATACTCTCCGCCTTTCTGCTCAAGGCATCTGCAACCACATTTGCTTTGCCCGGATGATACAAGATAGTAATATCATAATCTTTTAGTAACTCCAGCCATCTGCGCTGCCTCAAATTTAGATCCCTCTGCTTGAACAAATGCTGCAAACTGCGATGATCAGTGTAAACTTTGCAAGACACTGCATAAAGATAATGCCTCCAAGTCTTAAGAGCGTGAACAATCACAGCTAACTCCAAATCATGTACCGGATAATTATTTTCATGGGGCTTCAGCTGACGTGAAGCATATGCAATAACTTGCCCTTCCTGCATCAATACACAACCCAATCCAACGCGCGAAGCGTCACAATACACTGTATACATCCCCGAACCAGAAGGCAACACTAACACTGGTATTGTAGTCAATGATGTCTTGAGCTTCTGAAAGCTCACCTCACAATCATCGGACCATCGGAATGGAGCACCATTCTGGGTTAATTTGGTCAAAGGTGCTGCAATAGATGAAAAACCTTCCATGAACCGACGATAATAACCTGCCAAACCCAGAAAACTCCTGATCTCCGTCGCCGAAGTGGGACGATGCCAATTCTGAACTGCCTCAATCTTTTTGGGATCAACTTTAATACCTTCGCCCGATACGATATGTCCCAAAAATGCTATAGACTCTAGCCAAAACTCACATTTAGAGAACTTAGCATAAAACTTTTATTCCCGCAATGTCTGAAGCACCACTCTCATATGCTGCTCATGCTCCTCCTTACTACGAGAGTAGATCAAAATGTCATCAATGAAGACAATGACAAATGAGTCAATATATGGCCTGAATACCCTGTTCATCAGATCCATAAATGTTGTCGGTGCATTAGTTAAACCAAAAGACATTACCAGAAACTCATAATGACCATATCTAGTACGGAAAGCAGTCTTCGGAACATCCGAATCCCGAATCTTCAACTGATGGTACCCTGACCTCAAGTCGATCTTAGAGAATACCCTAGCACCCTGCAACTGGTCAAATAGATCATCAATACGCGCCAATGGGTACTTGTTCTTAATAGTGACTTTTTTCAATTGGCGATAATCAGTACACATCCGCATTGTTCCATCCTTCTTTTTCACAAACAATACTGGTGCACCCCAAGGCGATACACTCGGTCTGACAAACCCTTTGGCTAGTAACTCTTCAAGCTGTTCTTTCAATTTTTTCAATTCTTTCGGAGCCATACGATACGGTGGGATAGATATAGGCTGGGTATCTGAAGCCAAGTCAATACAGAAATCAATATCACGATCAGGTGGAATACCTAGAAGATCTGACGGAAATACATCGGGGAACTCCCGAACTACAGGCAATGGATCAATAGCAGGAGTCTATGCAGTAGTATCCCGAACATAGGCTAGATAAGCCAAACAACCCTTCTCAACCATGTGTTGAGCCTTTATAAAAGAAATAACTCGATTAAATGAACTAACAGGCAAACCCTTCCACTCCATCTTAGGCAATGCTGGAATAGCCAAGGTAACAGTCTTGGCATGACAGTCTAGAATAGCATGATATGGAGAAAACCAGTCCATACCAAGAATAATTTCAAAATCGGTCATCTCAAGTAATAGGAGATCTGCTCTAGTTTCATAACCACAGAATGTAATAATACAGGACCGGTAGATCCGGTCCACAACAACAGAATCACCCACAGGAGTGGAAACATAAATAGGAGTACTCAAGGACTCACGAGAAACGCCCAAGAATGGAGCAAATAGAGATGACACATATGAATACGTAGATCCCGGATCAAATAATACTGAGGCACCTTTGCCACAAACAGAAATAATACTTGTAATCATGGCATCTGAGGCCTCCGCATCTGGTCTAGTCGGAAAAGCATAAAACCGAGCTGGAGCGCCAACTGGCTGACCTCCACCTCTAGGACGACCCCTACCCACCTGTCCTCCACCTCTGGGTGGGCGGACTACTGGTGGAGCAACTGGTCCGGTAAGCATAGGTTGCTGACCATGCTGTACTGGTCTATCCCGAAGCCTGGGGCAAAACCTCCGCATGTGACTAGGATCCCCACACTCGTAACAACTCTTTGGTGTGATGGGCTGCTGACTAAGTGTCTGGCCCTAGGGACCTGAATACCCACTGGGAGGACCCTGAATAGCTGGTGGGCGGTAAGAACTCTCTGGGATAGCACTGAGATAAGGCCGCACTGGAGCACCTCGAGGAGGTGGTGGTGCTGGATATAGGGGTCTGCTGGACTGTCCCCTCACTAACTAACCTCTGCCCCCGGACGGAACACCTCTGAACTCTCTAGAGTACCTGAACCGCTTATCTCTCAAAATCTGCTCTCGGCTCCGCTGACGTACACCCTCAATCCTCCGGGCTATCTCCACAACTCACTCATAAGAAGTACCCATCTCAACCTTTCAAGCCACAGTAGCCTGAATACCAGTATGTAAACCGGCTACAAACCTTTGCACTCTCTCCGCCTCAATAAGGAGTATCATTAGTGCATGGCGAGATAATTCAGAAAACCTCGCCTCATAATCGGTCACTGACATCTGACCCTGCTGGAGCTGCTCAAACTGAAACCGCAACTCTTCCCTCTGGGAGGGTGGAATATACCTGTCCAAGAAGATGCGGGTGAACCTATCCCAAGTCATGGGAGGATAATCTGCTGGTCTGCCAAGAGCATAAGACTGCCACCATCTATGGGCTCTACCCTCTAGCTGAAAAGTAGCGAAATCAACCCCACGGGATTCCAATATCCTCATGTTGTATAATCTATCCTTGCAATGATCAATGAAATCCTGTGGATCCTCATGTCGATCACCCCCGAAGATAGGAGGATGTAGTCTAGTCCATCTGTCCAATAGTTTCTGAGGATCGGCGGCTACAGCCGGTCTGGGCTCCGGTGTAGCTGCTGCCACTGGCTGGACTCCACCCACGGGTAATGCACCCTGGGTCTGATATACAGCAGCTGCCTGTCCACGAGCCTGCGCAGTAGGGGTCTGTGCTCCCCCGCCCGCCTTAGATGTGGCTGGGTATGCCAGAAATAAACCGGCCTGAGTCATATTATCCATGAATCGCAGTATACGACCCATAACATCCTGAAATCCCGGTACAGATGTGAAGTCCACCGGAGTTGGATCTGCCACATGCACCTCACCCTGCTCCTCAATAATGGTATTATCTATTGGATCCACTGGCGGCATAACCAGAATAGTCCTGGGACGTCCTCGCCCTCTACCATGAGCTGGAGCCCTCCCTCGGCCTCGGCCTCTGCCTCGACCTCTAACAACTGGGGGAGAAGCTCTTCCCTGGTTTGGAACCTCATTAGAGCGTGTTCTCACCATCTGTGAAAGAATAAGAGAAGGATATTTAGTACTACATCAATTGCACGATGGAATATGAAGAAAGGTAGTTTCCTAACAACATATAGCCACTCAAAGATAAGTACAGACGTCTCCGTACCGATCCGCAAGACTCTATTAAGTCTGCTCATAACTTGTGAGACCTATGTGAACCTAGTGCTCTGATACCATGTTGTCACGACCCAATTTCACCTGTAGGTCGTGATGGCGCCCAACACTACAGCTAGGCAAGACAACTAATAAATTAAGCATACATTGATAAAATTTAAAATCAAGAAAATATAAACCCAAACTCTACCAATGTGTGTGCCAAGACCTGGTGTCACAAGTGAATGAGCATCTAGTAGATTATACAAAAACTTCAAATACTGTCTGAAATAAAATAGACAAAATATAAATATCAGAAGAAGAGACAGTGGTAGCTGCAGAACGGCTCAGAAAGGCAGCTCACCACTATGCCTCTGGATGACGTGGGTATGTGATGATAGGTCCTCCACTAGTACCTGTCTCAGATCCTGCGCAAAAAGTGCAGCAAGTGTAGTATTAGTGCATAAACCACGTGTACCCAGTAAGTATCAAGCCTAATCTCAAAGTGGTAGAGACGAGATGGCCGACTTTGACATTCACTATAGGTCAATAACAATTGAAATAAAACTAGGATATTTAAATCAATGTGATTTACAGAATTTATTTAATCAGCGAAAATAATCAAATTCCTTCAAATGTATCAATTTTCAATATATATTAATTAAATTCCTTTAATTCAAATAAATTCCAATTTATCAATAAAATCTCATTTACAGGAGTAACAATTAATTCCTTAACAAGCAAGAATAATAATTCATTCAATTCCAAAGATTTTTCGATTTACTAATTAGCTTTACAAGCTGAAATAAATTATTAAAGCATCGTGTAATTACTATTATTATTAAGCACGATTTTTGCCGAGGACGTACGGCCTGATCCATAGTATCGTGTACACTGCCGAGGGACGTGCGGCACGCTCCATAGATACATCTATCCTGCCGAGGCGTTCGACCTGCTCCACAAGAAAGGAGGATATTTTTATGTACCTCCGGAAGGAGAGTATATTTATTATATGATAAATTTGGGAAGAGAACAATTTCTTTTGACAATTAATTGGTTTAAATAGAAATCAAGCCTATGAGATTTTCATCCTTTAATATCTTTATCAAACAATTCACAATATATATATATATATATAAACAATTCACAATATATTCATATATATCAATTAATATTAATTAATCAAAGAATACAATTTACATAAGTAATACATGCTTTGAGTCCTAAACTACCCGGACTTTAGCATTAATAGTAGCTACGCACGGACTCTCGTCACCTCTTGCGTACGTAGCCTCCACAATTAGTAACAATTATTTAATCTTAATCACCTATGAGGTAATTTCACCCTCACAAGTTTAGACAAGAGACTTACCTCGTCTTGCTCCAATTTAATCCAATATTTTTGCCTTTTCCACGATTATCCAACTCTGTCTGGCTCGAATCTAGCCAAAATAATTCAGTACAATCACTAAAATTTGTAGGGAATAACTTTTATAAGGAAATACTATATTTTTAATAAAAATCCCGAAATTAATTAAAAATTCGCCCGCGGGGCCCATATGTCGGAATCCTACGAAAGTTATGAAATCCGAGAACCCATTCAATTACGAGTCCAACCATACAAGTTTCACTCAAATCTGACTCCGAATCGATACCGAAATCACAAAATTTTGTTTCTATGAGATTTCTATCTTTTCCAAATTTCAATCTCAAAACACTAATTAAATTGTGAAAACAATGATATATTCTTGTATATTGATCAAATCCGAGTTAGAATCACTTACCCCAATGTTTTTCCCTTGAAAACCTGCCAAAAGTCGTCTCTGCTCAAGCTCAAGTTTGTCAAAAATGGCAAAATGGGGAGAATGCCCTCTTTTTATAACACTGCCCAGCACTTCGGAATTGGGCCTCGAACAGGGCCTCGATCGCGGCATCGAACATGTGCCTTCGATCAGTGCATCAAGCGTTAGGCCTCGATCCTAGCCCTCGAGCCATACCTTCGATCATGCCATCGAGCCTTACCTTCGATCGTGCCATCGAGCCTTACCTTCGATCGCGACTTCGATCACAGGCATTAGTCTGGACCTCGGTCATGGCCTCGATCAGGGTATCGAGGTTGGGCCTTCGATCATAGCCTCAATCATTTCATCAAGCTTGAGCCTTCGAGCCTTACCCTCGATCATGCCCTCGAGCCTTGCCTTCGATCGAAGCTTCGATACTGAGCCTCGTCCCTGACTTTGAATCAGGCCTCGATCGTGGGCTCGATATCTGGGGCTTGATCTGAGGCTCGGTATCTGGGGCTCGACCTGAGGCTCGATATCTGGTGCTCGATTTGAGGCTCGGTCACATCCTAGAAAATGCAGCAGAAGAGAAAATTGCAGCAGCTTTTTAAGTCTAACTTTTGATCCGTTAACCATCCGAAACTCACCCGAGGCCCTCGGGACCTCAACCAAATATACCAACAAGTCCTAAAACATCATACGAACTTAGTCTAACCTCTAAATCACATCAAACAACGCTAAAACCATGAATCATACCCCAATTCAAGCTTAATGAAACTAAGAGTTTTCAACTTCTACATTCAATGTCGGAACCTATCAAATCAACTCCGATTGACCTCAAATTTTACACACAAGTCATAAATTACATAACGGAGTTATGAAAATTTTCGGAACTGAATTCCGACTCTGGTATCAAAAAGTCAACTCCCCGGTCAAAATTTCAAACTTTAAATTCCTATTTTAGTCATTTCAAGCCTAATTTCACTACGGACTTCCAAACACAATTCCGATCACGCTCCTATGTCCAAAATCACCATACGGAGCTGTTGGAATAATCAAAATTCTATTCCAGGGTCGTTTTCTCAAAATGTTGACCGAAGTCAAACTTAGAACTTTAAGGCCAACTTAAGGAATCAAGTGTTCCGGTTTTACCTCAAACACTTCCAAATCCCGAACCAACCATCCCTAGAAGTCATAAGTCATTACAAGCACCTCCGGAAAGTTTTATTTTAGGGAACAGGGTTCTAAAAGTTAAAATGATCGGTTGGGTCATTACAGATTATAAGCTCAGTAGTGAAGAAGTTACTAAATTAGGTTTTCCTCCGCAACAATCATTTTCAAATAGGAGAAAAAGATAAAGTAGTATAGTTCACTACTTTTTCAAAATTATTTGAAAATAATACTACTGTTATAACAACTAAGAATTTAAATACTATGCTCACACAGAAAAATTATACTAATATTTATGTTAGTTTTCTAGGTGAACAAATTTCTTCTATACATGAAAGACTGGACAAGTTGATAACTGATGTCCAAAAAATGACTGAAAAGGATACTAAAGGTAAAGACCAAATAGCTACTGCAAGTATCCAACCCTTTCCTGAGGTCAAAGATTTTAAAATAAATAATCTTGTAGACCTTGAACAATTATTGGATAAGAAATTTGGAGAATTTAGAGTTAACCCTATAAATTCAGAGCATTTATCTGATGAAGATAAGATACTACGAGTCTGAGAAAAGATTAATAAGATCTCTGAAAAATATGCTCGAAACCCAGTACAAAGGATGTTATATTATCCAAGACCAACCCCGCATGATGTTCTCTTAGAAGAACTTGATAGTGACCATTACCATCAAGGTTACAGTGGGACAAACATCTATCAATGGAATATAGATGACCTTACGGATAGACAAATTTATATGACAATACATAGAATGCTTATGTACAACACTATCTTTAAAGTACATAAGAATACAGAAAAAGCTATTGCAAAAATGATAATAGTTGGTTTTACTGGTCAACTAAAAGGATGGTGGGAGAATTATCTTACCAACGAGCAGTGATATATTATTATGCATTCTGTAAAGACAAAAGAGGGACAAGACGTAACGACCTGACCGGTCGTTTTGAGCATTTTCACTTCGCTCGATAGTTTACGGGCGTGAGTAGCTCCGTAGGATGTATTTTGACTTGTGTGAATCATCGGTTTTAGTTTTCAGGTTATTCGGGACTGATTTTGAAGAATGATTCTCAACTAAGGAGCTTTAAATTTGAAAGAGTTGACCAAGTTTGACTTTTTAGCATTTGACCTCAGATTGGAATTTTGATGGTTCGGTTAGCTCTGTTGGGTATTTTGTACTTAGGATTGCGTCCGAATTGTGATTTGGAGGCCCGTGGTTGAATTTGGCTCGAAATGGCGAAAGTTAAAATTTTGGAAAGTTTGACCGGGAGTGGACTTTTTGATATCGGGGTCAGATCAGATTCCGGAAGTTAGAGTAGGTCCTTAATGTCAAATGTGACTTGTGTGCAAAATTGGAGGTCAATCGGACGTGATTTGATAGGTTTCGGCATTGGTTGTGGATGTTTGAAGTTTCAAAGTTCATTGATTTTGAGTTGAGGTGTGATTCATCATTTTGATGTTGTTATGTGTGTTTTGAGGCCTCGAGTAGGTCCATGTTATGCTATGGCACTTGTTGGCATGTTCGTACGGGGTCCTGAGGGGCTCATGTGAGATTCGGACGAGGTTCAGATCATTTTATTGCATTTTTGGATTTTTGCTAAGTTGCTGGTTCTGGTGTGATCGCACGTGCATCTGGTTTGCACAGGTGCGATGGTCGTAGAAGCGACAAAGGAGTCGCAGAAGCGTGAAGGGGAGCTGGGCGTGAGGATCGCAAATGCGAATGCTTGGACGTACCTGCGTTACCGCAGATGCGGTTCAAATGCGCAGAAGCGGCTTAAAGACCGCAAGTGTGAGGGATTTCTAGGTCAAGTTGTTTTTGCAGAAGTGAAGGTTTACCGCAAAAGCGGTGGTCGCAGATGAGACGAATTATCTGCAAATGTGGAATCGCTGAGCAGAAGCTATATTATCGAGGGTTTTGGTTCTTTCTTCATTTTAGGAGCTCTGGAGCTCGGATTGAGGTGATTCTTCAAGCAATTTTCATCTTGTGGACTAGGGTAAGTGTTCTCTACTACACTTCTATATATTACTTGTAGATATTGACTGCTGACATTGTGTGATCGACGAGAGACGGAATTGAAGATGTACCTACATTCCGGTTGTAGCTGCCTCTTAGAAGCTCATGATTTGTACTAGCAATCCTTAGGAAATGTATAGCATTCAGATAATTTCTATACTTTACTGTCTTATTAAATATCATTGGAATTGGATAATTGTTAATTGGCTTACCTAGCGGGTTGGGTTAGGTGCCATCACGATTAGTTAGATTTTGGGTCGTGACAAGTTGGTATCAGAGCTCTAGGTTCATAGGTTCTACAAGTCATGAGCAAGTGTCTAGTGAGTCTTGTAGATCAATATGATGACTCCATACCTATCTTCAAGAGTCTACGGTACATTTAGGATATACTTCCCATCGTTCTTTCCTTAACGTGCGGCATTGATTCATCTTAAAGTATAACTTTTTGAATTCCTTCCACGCATTCGCATGCGCACATGAGCGCTTAGTATCGGCTGTGCGCCGGCGGCTTGTGATTCCATGGTTGAGTGCGAGATGTGATTTTGGCGTGCTGATGATGGGCTAGTCTGGAGGACTTGAGTCTGGTTTTTAAAGGTAGCTTGAGCACGGATATTTCGATTGTGTGAGCATGTTTTTTCGGGACTTATAGGTCTGTTGGTGTCACTATTAGTGGAATTTGTGATTGGATGACTAGGTGGTGAATATGATGTGACTGCGAGATGTATTCAGATTGTTCGAATGTGACGAGAAGAGTTTACTTGAGATGTAGAAAGGACTATCGGTTGTCTGATTTCTGTCTTGATCTAGCGTATGGTCTTGAGTTATGGGTGTGTTGATGGATCTCTCATGTTGTTTAATTGTGGAGTAAAGTAGATTTTCATCTTGTTGATGAGTTCAGAATGAGGAAGACTAAGTGATTGCGTAGTAGTTGCAACTGTGGAAGGGTATAGAGAGATGTCAGTTTGAGGCAAAGCAGATGGGTTATAACCTACGAGGTAATCTACGGATGTGTGATTTTTGTAATGTTGTGTGAAGGCTTTCTTTTCTACCAGCGGGGTACATTTGTGTGATTTGAATTTGGATCGGTTGTAACAGTTGACCTGACTATCACGAGGATGAATGTTAGATTTGCAGACGATTTGAGATATTATATGGTTTGTGTTACATGAGCTTACGAAGGATTTAGTTGAATTTTAGTGCGGGATTTTGGTAGTAATAGAATATGGGTATCATAATGTTATCGACTGTTTTGTTCTATGGCTTTGATCCAAGTAGGGGAGTCTACTATCAACGAGTTGATGGAACGATTATGTGTTGTATTGGTTTCGGTTTGAGGTGTACTGGTGAATCAGCTATGACTGAAGGGGTTGATATTGAGGATGACTCAAGTAAGGGGATTTTTGGATACAGATTGTATTACACTCTATGGGTATATGGGAACACGGAATGATTGAGTGGTTATTCGTGAAGGATGTAGTGTACATGGAGTAGGAATTTTCTTGGTCGTGTTAAGGTGGGGTTACTCCTTTGAGTGTCATCGTGCCAATGGGGCACCAGTCGTTTGACCCATTTGGTGTGGAGCAGTTGAGATTTGAGAAGAGTGGATGACTCTCGAGAATGGTTCTAATGGATTCAAGAATTATATGTAGCAACTGAGAATTTCGGATTGGTATATGGCTAGGATATGATATTTGAATTGAACAGTGTCGAGACTTGTGGCAATTTATATATCATTGTGGATTATGCATTTCAGCATCATGAAGGTGAAGGAAACCGTTTTAGGTTCACATAAGGTCTCTTTAGAGTGGGTGTCTCGGTTATGGTTCTTTGGGGTGCTTAAGAGGGAAGTCAACGGCTTATGGGCCTTGGGGCGTTGTGGTTTTATACTAGGGTCTCTTATGTGGTGAATTTTGGTTAAGGATGGTGGTGTTCCATCAAGGAGAAGTATCAATGTGAAGGCAATTGGGAAGGGACTTGGATAAATAGGACAGTGTGGTAGTAGGTTGGATCAGCACAGTAATGGATGTAATTAGTTCTTTGGGTACTTATGCCGTGGCTAGTCTCCATAGGTGTTTCGTGGCAATGCTCATGGGTTTTGGTGACCTGCGTGGCTGGGTTGAGTTAGAGAGATTCAGTTCTGATAGCTTGGTTATATGAAAATGGACTTCGAAGAGTTCTTAATGGTTTTTATCACGGTTCGAGGAGTATATTTCCTGCTAGCATGAGGAGCATGTGGTGTATAGTAAATTTCTCTTGGATGAAATCAAATGGAAGGTCCTTGGCTAATTGAGTATGTAGATGTTTGTGACTCGGGGTGGACTATGATGTTCTCATATTTTTCATATGATGGCATGGTATATGCAGTGTGTTGCGTGGGATTGAGATTTTTGTGAGCGAGATCACAGTTCAGTTTTGAAGGGAAGGTCATAAAATTCGTAGGCAGCATGGACAGTTTCAGATGACTAGGTAAATGATATTACTATTTGGTATGGCTTGATAAGAGTATACATTTCAGAAGGGGCAATGTGTTTTGCTTTATCGATATTTCACTAGTACTGCGACACTCTCCTGGTTGATCGACTGCTGATATTCAAATTTTGCTAGGTGGCACGAAAGAATTTTAGAAGTATTCCTCATGGGATGATCGTGTATGAGAGATATGTTAGACATTCAGGTAGTGGAGATGGAATGAGAAATGGTGATTTGTGTGTTCTATGGATTTGGAAACCGGGAGTTTTCAGGAGGGAGTTTTTCAGGAGCAGATTGTTTCGTGATTGTGGGTTGTGAAGTTGTGGCTAGAGCTAGCCGATGATCGTAAGTGTTATGATTTAGTTATTGTGGACCTTTGGAGGGTTATTTATCTATTGTGAGTGGTCCGGAGTTGATTTGGGGGTCCATTGGTAGGCCCAATTAGGATGTGTATTCTACACCGAGTCGGATTGGTTGGCTCCATACTGCTATTGTTGAGGGATGTACCATTCGGTTGTTGTTGAACTTATTCATGGTCGGAAATGATCGGTGAGTTACTCTTTTATGCTACGAGGAGTTGTGATCCGTTGGTTATAAGCACAACTGGTATGGTTCTGTTTGGGCTTTATAGCAGAATTTGAGCGAGATGAGTAATTGGGTACTGCATGGTTGATGGCGTATGGGTTATGTTCTTTCGGGTTTGGTGTGGCATCGTGTCATATGCTTCTCCGTGGTGATTGATTTTGAGCATGATTCCTGAGGTATTTTACATAGATCAGTGTTTGGATGGGGTCACGCATTGCAGCGGAGTTATGTTGAGATATGATCCCTTGCGTTAGATTCGTGTGTTATGGTTCTATGGTGTGTGATAGGTTCTTAACATAGCGTTGTGGTGGTACCCGTTGAGCTTGCAGGACGGTTCTATTGATTGAGTGATTTTCGTGATTGAGTACATTTGGATTATTACTTATTGGTGCATGTATTGCACAGTTTGTGGCTCTGGGTAGTATTGGTGTTGCGTGTTAGTAGAGTAGTTGGTATTCAATAAGATGAAGTTGTCGGATCTAGGATGGGTGCTATCAGATTTGATTACAACATGTTTGGAATGATAATATCGAAAGTCGGCTTAGAATTGGCTATAGTTCTTGTCGAATGAGAGGGAGTTCCATGACTGGTTGATCTGATGAATGGTTATGAGTTTTGCGTGTTTCTTTCATCATCGGCAGTGTATGGAGGTTTTAGAATGGAGTCTTGTTTGATATGAGGTTTATTACCGGCATTGGGTAGTTTTGAGCAGTTACTGTGATTATAAATCATTGCTATGTGTATCTGTGTTATGCGATATATCATGCGATTATATATTGGGTTACGGTTGTGGCTTGGTACATCTTGTTCAGACTTATACCGGGTGTAGGTTGCGAGATTCAGATCTTATAAGAAATTCCGGATGTTGGAAATTGGATTCTAAGGCATGTGGGCTAGGTTGAATTAAGAAATTTCAGTTATGTTGTGTTATCGGACCTGTATGGGATAGGGTGATGTGGGATCACCCCCGGGTATGTGCATGGTAAGGTTATACGGTGGTTTGATGGCTTTGAGAACAACTCTGGACACGTTCGAGGACGAACGTATGTTTAAGTAGGGGAGGATGTAACGACCCGGACGGTCGTTTTGAGCATCTGCACTTTGCTCGATAGTATACGAGCATGAGTAGTTCCATAGGATGTATTTTGACTTGTGTGAATTGTCGGTTTTGGTTTTCAGGTTATTCGAGACTGATTTGGAAGAATGATTCTCAACAAGAGAGCTTTAAATTTGGACGAGTTGATTAAGTTTGACTTTTCAGCATTTCACCTCGGATTGGAATTTTGACGGTTCGGTTAGCTTCGTTGGGTAATTTTGGACTTAGGAGCGCGTCTGGATTGTGATTTGGAGGCCAGTGGTTGAATTTGGCTCGAAATGGCGAAAGTTTAAATTTTGGAAAGTTTGGCCGGGAGATGACTTTTTTGATATCAGGGTCGATTTCGATTCCGAAAGTTGGAGCATGTCAGTAATGTCGAATGTGACATGTGTACAAAATTATAGGTCAATCGGACGTGATTTGATAGGTTTGGGCATCAGTTGTGAAAGTTTGAAGTTTCAAAGTTCATTGAATTCGAGTTGAGGTGTGATTCGCCGTTTTGAGGTTGTTATGTGTGTTTTAAGGTTGCGAGTAGGTCTGTGTTATGTTATGGGACTTGTTGGCATTTTCGAACGGGGTCCTGAGAGGCTTGGGTGAGTTTCGAATGAGGTTCGGATCATTTCATTGCATTTTTGTATTTTTTCTAAGCTGCTAATTCTGGTGTGATCGCACCTACGGCTAGTTTGTGTAGGTGCGATGTTCGCAGAAGCGACAGAGGAGTCGCAGAAGTGTGAAGGGGAGCTGGGCATGAGGATCACAGGTGCGAATGCTTGGACGCACCTGAGCAACCACAAATGCGGTTCAAGTGCGCAGAAGCGCGATCACAGAAGCGCCTTAAAGACCGCAGGTGCGAGGGATTGCTGGGTCAGGCTGTCTTCGTAGAAGCAAAGTTTTACCGCAAAAGCGGTGGTCGCAGATCTGACGAAGTGTCCGCAAATGGGGAATCGCTGGGCAGAAGCTATATTATCGAGGGTTTTGGTTCTTTCTTCATTCTGGGAGCTATGGAGCTCGAATTGAGGCGATTCTTAAAGCAATTTGCATCTTGTAGACTAGGGTAAGTGTTCAATACTCATTTTTTTTATTTTCTTTCATGAATCTACCATCGTTCTTGGTAATTGGATTGTGAATTTTAAAGAGGAAATTGGGGGTTTTGGCTTAAAGTTTCATAATATAAAGTTTTAAGTTTTGAACATCGAATTCGAGTCGGATTTGAGTGAAACTAGTATGGTTGGACTCGTAATGGAATGGGTTGTTGGATTTTGTGAGTTTTGATGGGTTACGAGGCGTGGGCTTGGGTGTGATCTTTGGCCGATTTTGGGTTTTGATTAAGGATTCGATCTTTATCATTTGGAATTGTTTCCTTGGGCTTTATTTGACGTATTTGAGTTGTTTTTTTCTAGTATTAAGCCGTTCGAAGGTCGCTATGCGCGTGATGGCATCGCTTGGCTTAGTTGGAATTGGTATTGGCTGGTTCGAGGTAAGTAACTCTTCTAAGCTGAGTGTTGAGGGTGTAAAGCCCCGTAATACATGTTATGTGATCACTATTGAGGTGACGCACATGTGTGACGATCCGGCCGGTCGTTTTGAGAATTTAAGTCCCATTCGGTGGCATAAGGTCCTGAGCAGCTTTGTATAATGTACATTGACTTCCGTGCGTGACTGAATTCAATTACCGTATGATTCGGGGTGATTTGGGACACTTAGTCCCTAAAATACAAGCTTAATTATTGGGATTTAGACCGTAGTCGAAACTGTGTAAACACGACTCCTAAATGGAGTTCTATCGGTTCCGTTAGCATTATTGGGTGATTTTGGATTTAGGAGCATGTTCGGGCTGTGAATTTGAGGTCTTTAGCTGATTTAGGCTTGAAATGGCAAAAGTCGAAGATTTGGAGATATTGACCGGAAGTGGAATTTTTGATATCGGGGTCGGATTCCGATTCCGGAAGTTAGGGTAGGTCCGTAATGTTGAATCTGACTTACCTGCAAAATTTAACGTCATTACGGGTTGATTTGATAGGTTTTGGCACGGATTTTAGAAGTTGGAAGATTTGAAAGTTCATAAGTTTGATTCTTTGTGTGATTCGTAATTTTGTCGTTGTTTGATGTGATTTGAGACCTCGAGCGAGTCCGTCTTGGGTTATTGAACTTGGTTGTATGCTTGCACGGGGGCCCGAGGTGTATTTCAGACGAGTTTCAGATTGTTTTGTGGTTGTGAAGAGGTCTGAGTTCTGGTGTAATCGCACCTGCGGACCTTGGGTGCAGGTGCGATGGTCGCAGGTGCAAAGATGGAGGCGCAAATGCAAGATGAGCTAGACTTGGCTGCCTCCGCAAACGCGGAGAATTTGGGCGCATCAGCGACTCCGTAGAAGCTGATTCTGGGGCGCATAAGCGAGAGGAAGCAAAAGTGTGGTTTGGATGTGCACACCTATGGCTGCGCAGAAGCGGCTAATTATGTCGCACGTGCGGTCACACCTGGGCAGAAGGTTTATAATCGAGGGTTTGGCCATTTTCACCATATTTTGAGTTTTAGACCTCGGTTTTTGGGAGCTTATTTGAGGGTTTTTCAAGCAAATCGATTGGGTAAGTGTTATTCACCTAGAATTTAATATATTCCATGATTTTATCTTTATTTTTATCATTTAATTTGTGTTTTGAGTTGAGGAAAATGGTGGTTTTTAAAGAAAATTTTTAAAATGAAAAATCATGATTTGAGGGACGAAATGGTATCAGAATTTGATGATTTTAGTATGGTTGAACTTGTATCGAAATGGGTGTTCGGGTTTTGTAAAATTTGTCGGGTTCCGACGTACGGGCCCGGGGGTCGACTTTTGGGTCGATATTTAGATATTGATAAAGATTAAGGTTTTATGATCCGGAATAGTTTCCTATGAGTTTTATTGTGCTTTGAAGTAATTTTTGGTTAGATTTTAGCCGCCCGGAGGTCATTTCACCCGAGTAGTTCATTTTAGAGTATCGGTCTGTCTTCTTTGATGTAAGTATCTTGCCTAACTTCATGTGGGGGAACTACCCCTTAGGATTTTAGTCTTCTATGCTAATTGTAGTCCATGTACGCGAGGTGACAGGTACGTGTTCGGACGTATTTATGGAAAGTTGACCTTTTTGGGTTCTTAGGTCCTTGTATTCACTGATTATGCAGTTGTTATGTTATGGATACGTGTCTTAATCACTATTTTCACCTCTACATTCTTTAATTAGAATTAATTCCTTCATGATCCGCCCTTGTTGCTTATTTGAGTCATCCGTGCCTTAACTAAAACTGTTATATCTTTTATTGCCATGTTATCTTCCCCTAACTGCTTATCTCTTTTGTAACCGTTCATCCTTAATTAAGGCTATGATTATCTTTATGCGGCTTATCCCTAATTGAATTTGTTTTATCTCCTTCTTAATTGCCAAACTTTAAAAGAAGTTAGATATCTTATATTTTAGTTCAGTTGTCCTTATTCGGAAATATTTGACTCGTTTTAGTTTCCTCGTTGTTGAACCGTACATTGTGGGACCGTTGTTACTTATTGTTTCCTTCCTTGTTGAGCTATTCTTATTACACCTAGTTTTCTCTATCGTGATTATTCCTTGTGAACTAGTTCTACCGTTTCCTTGTGATTTAAAGTTCTTGAGTTGATTTACTTGCCGCACTCTCATATTTATTGGCATTGTTTTTGTTGTACTTGTCATTGTTATGCACGAGGTTTCTGCTGAGTGGTTCTTATTGTGATGCATGAGGTTTCTGCCGTGTGGTTGTTGTTATGGGGTTGCACAAGGTTTCTGTCGTGCCATTGTTACTATTGATATTTGCACATGCGGCGTGACAAGGCGAGATATATACATATATATATAAATATATGGGTTGCGCACGTGGTGAGACAAGGTGGGAACATTACTATGCACGTGTGGTGAGACTAGAGGGGCACTTACTTTATTATTGCACACGTGGCGAGACAAGGTGGGCTATGTTAGGGATTGATTTGTGATGACTTGTGATGGCCTGGGGGTTGTTGTTGTTGTTTGTTGCATATTTACTTTTGGGACTATGAGGCGGTACCTCGAGAGTGCCCTTTGTTGACATCTCTCTATGATTGCACTTGTCTTTGGTTATTTTGTATTTCCGTGTTAGGTAAATCCTTGTGACGTGCCGTGATGTATTATTTGATTTTACTATATGTTTGTATTTCCTTATTGTATTGTGTTGTCTTGGGCTTTTTAGTACGAGACTCTGAAGATTTATATTCCTAGTTTCTATTGATTTTTGATGACTGAGTCATTTTAAATAAAAGAAGTTACTATTATGTTTTAAATTAATAAGTTTTACATCTGAATCAATAGATTATCTTATGTTTTATTTAAATTGAAATGTCATTCTTCTTTACTCAAACTATTTCTAAAATAGACTCATTTCTTTGTCGAATTCTTATTTGGTTTAAAAATTTCAACCTTACTTCATTAAAAATAAATTAATCGTGCGGATCTTATGTATTGAAATAATTGGCACGAGAGTTGTTAGCACGGTTATGTAGTGTAATGAGGGCACATGATACCTGGTGTTAGGGTTCAAGTATTGGGACCCATGAGTTGTGAATAGTATGAGGTTCGGTACCTCGTGGAGTTTATTGACTAAAATCTGGTGCGAAAGCGGTCGTTTGTTGAGTTGTTACTTGTCCATTCTTTATCTGTGATTAACGGATTTAGGCTGTGTTTCCATTCGTTCTTCTATGTCATTATTATGGTGTTCTGCTGTTAGTTGTTGTTTTCCTTCCTTATTGAAATTTCTGTATTATTTGCCACTTCACGTAGTCTTTATGTGGATGTCATACTCTGTTGTTCCTATACTTATACTTGTTCAGGTTATTTAGTTCAGTAGGTGTCTTGACTGTTCCTCGTCACTATTCCACCGAGGTTAGTCTTGATACTTACTGGGTACCGCCGTGGTGTACTCATACTACACTTATGCACATTTTTGTGCAGATCTAGGTATTTCGATGTCAGTTGATCATTAGCTAGCTGTGCGGATTGTTGCTGTGGAGACTCAAGGTGAACCTGCTACTGCATTCGCATGCTTCAGAGTCTCCTTCCTAGTTTATATTCACGTTGTTTTACCTATTTCCAAACAATTGTATTTAGAAATTTGTAGCAAACTCTGTACAGCTAATGACTTGTACTACCAATTTTGGGAATTTGTAAATTTTATAGAGATTTCTATTTCAAAAATTGTTAGATGTTATTTATTTATTTATTGTTGGTAATCAGTAAATGTTAGGCTTACCTAGTCCCTATGGCTAGGTGCCATCACTATACCCAACGGACGGGAAATTGGGTCGTGACAACATGCTAGGTGACGGGCGTGTGGGCGTTCACCATGTGAATTGGGACTCTGTTGCTTCTATGGCACTGTATAGTGGTCCTACTTTGTTGATATCCGTGTTTCCACCATGTGATAAAGTAGTTAAGCTGCCAATCATGCTAGATATCATGTTTAGGCATTATGCTGATACTGTTTGGACCCATAGTGGTCGTTTCTTACTGTCATCTCACTGATTTCCTTGATATTTCATACTAAGTCATATCCATGCATTCATACCATATCTCAGTCCAAAATTATTATTTATTGATACATCATATCATTGTTGTCGGGCTAGTTTCATGACATTGTGAGCCCGTGAGTTAGACTGGAGAGATTGACGACTGAGTGAGGCCGAGGGCCTAAGTGAGAGTCATATTTTGGGATCGAGCTGCACGCCGCAACATGTTATATTGATTACATATTTTAGGAACATGCTGCACGCTGCATCATGTTATATTGATTACATATTTTGGGATCGGTTTGCAGGCCGCAACATGTTATATTGATTACATTTTATGGGATCGGGCTGCACGCCGCAGCGATATAGCACTTGGGCTGAAGGAGCCCCTCCGGAGTCTGCACACCCCCAGTGAGCGCAGTTGACTATATATATGTGGATCGGGTTACACGCCGTAACGGGCCTAATGGTCATATGTGGATCGAACTACATGCCGCAATAGGTATTGTACAACTTTGAGTGATTGAGTGTGTTGAGCATTGAGCATAGTGAGAGAGAATGTGAGACAGTGAGATTGAGTACTCTGAGAGTGTGAGTACATGAGCTCATCATTGAGATGCATTGCATTTGACATGCGTACTTGAGATACATGCATAAAGATGCATTTCCTTCTGCTACCCGGTTTTGGTGACATTTATGATTTTACCTGTATCATGACATGTAGGCATAGAGACATACTTTCCTCATGCTATCTGAAAATGAAACATCTTACTTATCATTGAAAGGAGTTTTGGAAAAAATCACAGTTTTTAAACTTGCTCGTATTTTGGCATTTTTGGTAAAAGATTTGGGTTTTCACTGAGATACTTGAAAAGAAATGCCTATTTTTCTGGAACTGTGACCGAATTGAGCATTTTATTTCTGAGATACCTCTTTTATTACTTGTACTATGTTGTTATAAACTGTTGTGGAATATTTGTGTTGGACCTGAACTTTGTGTTAGCACGTCACTACTTTCAACCTAAGGTTAGGTTTGTTACTTACTGAATACATGGAGTCGGTTGTACTCATACTACACTTCTGCACTGCATCCTACAGATATTGACTGTTGACGCTGCTGTGATCGACGAGAGCCGGAATTAAAGATGTACCTGCGTTCCGGTTGTAGCTGCCTCTTGTTCATGGTAGCCTTAGATCTATGAAACTCTGTTATGTACTTTTCAAACAGATGATGTATTTACTTCATTTCAGCTTTGTAAACTCTATTCTTAGAAGTTCATGATTTGTACTAGCAGTCCTTGGGAAATGTATAAGATTCAAATAATTTCTTTACTTAACTGTCTTATTAAATATCATTGAAATTGGATAGTTGTTAATTGACTTACCTAGTAGGTTGGGTTAGGTGCCATTACGACTAGTTGGATTTTGGGTCGTGACACAAGATGTCCAAAATATTATCTATTCTTTAATTATGAATATTATAGAATATTTTTCTAGAAGATGGTCAGACAATAGTGAGACCTTGAGGACTATGCTCCAAAATCTTAGATGTAAAACTTTGACATCTTTTAGATGGTACAAATATGTCTTCCTATCTAGGGTAATGGAATTACGAGAGTGTAATAGCACTCATTGGAAGTCCAAATTTATTGATGGACTCCCTCCACCTTTTGCTGAAAGGGTTAGAAAAACCCTTAGAGGAACAACAATGAGTATTAATTATAATAATTATTCATATGGTAAATTATTTAGTGTATGCACTCAAGAAGGTTTAGATTTATGTAATGAGATTAAGCTAAATCAAGTGATTAAGAGACACCATCTTAATGAGAAACAACAGTTAGGGGAGTTTTGTGAACAATTTGCTATTGATATTCCTGCAAAAAGAAAACATTCTCATAAGAAAAAGGATTTTCATAGAAAGAAAAAAGGATCTCCTGAAAAGAGATATGAAAAGACTAAAAGGAGAAAAGATTTTCATAAAGCCAAAAAATATTTTATAAAAGCAAAAAACCCTCAGGCCTGTTATAAATGTGGTAGAGTAGACCATTATGCCAAAGATTGCAAAGTCAAGGATAAGATCAAAAATCTTGACTTAGATGATAGTATCAAGGATTCATTATATAAAATATTATTAAATTCTTCTCCGAAAAATAGTCCTGAGAATAGTGATAAGGAATTATCAACTGATGAAGACTTACGAGTCCTTCAAGAAGAAAATTATATTCCATCCTCTGAAGATGAGCAAAACTCCTATGATGAGGGACAATCCTCGAAACAGTATTGTAACACTGAAGATGATCTCTATAATATTTATTCCCAGTTTAAACACATGAATGTCAATGTGTTAACCAATGACAGTATTCTAGAACTATTAAGGGTGATTAATGACCCTGAATTAAGATCCCAAATATTAGATAAGCTACCTACAAATTCATAAGTAGGTACAAAGATAAAAGAAATTCCGTCTTAGAAGGGACCTTATATTATGTCGGATATTAAGGAAATGATTAGAGAAAAATCACAGCCTAATAGGCTGATTACCGTCCAAGATTTAGGTATAGAGATTAATCATCTCAAAAAAGAAGTCTTAGAGTTAAAGGCTTCTAATGTAGCCTTAGACAAAAAAAAATTAGAATATTCTAACATTGAGATAAGGTTCAGTATTGATATTACTGAAAAAGGAAACGATATAAGTACGTCAGCGGATGCTGAGAATAGTAAATTCTTAGGAGCTATTGATTTTGCAGAAGATGAACTTTTGCAAAATAATCTAGTATTTTACTACCCAAAATTGTTTAATAAAAATAATTCTTTTAATCGATTACAATTTTAATAGAAAATTTACTGCTTTATTTGACAGTGGAGCAGATTTAAGCTGTATAAAAGGAGTAGTACCTTCAAAATATTCTTTAAGACCACTCATAGATTAAAGAATGCTAGTGGCGGTCAAATGGGTATTTCTTATAAATTACCTACAAGCTATATTTGCCAAAACAATGGCTTGTATACCTGAAAGTTTTGTTTAGGTAAAAGATATATCACAAGATGTTATATTAGGGGTTACTTTCTTTCATAAAATAATACCTCTTACTAATTGGGATACTAAAAGTTTTTCATGAACTTTTAATGAAAAGAAAATTACTTTTGAGTTTGTAACTCAGCCAATTCAAAGATTTTTGAATGAAACAATTTCTAACAATATTTCTAGATCGCTTCCAATGGGTCTTCAGGAAATAAATTATAGGAACACCAGCCCTGGCTAGTTACATTCCCAACAGTATACCCTAAGCCGCGGTCCTCCTCACAACCCTTTCACCCCTACCCATCGGCTTAACGGGTTAACTGAGGACCACTGGTTATGTTCTCATAAATAGGGTTTACTGTCATAATTAATAACTGCATGGACTATATTGTTCTAACCTAGAGCACCATCGGGGTGATACAGTATGATCTAATAACAAAGAATGCTAACAGAATAGACTAGTATGACTAAGTTTTAACACCTATATATTTAGCCTATCATTTAGGCTAAATGAATATCTATATTAATAAAAAAAACTAAAAATTAAAAGAGTACTTGTGACTACCAGATTGTGTCCAAGTGACCTTTTTGATTTATTGATAATAAAAACTTGTTACAGAAAAGGATTTATAATAGAGATTTTGAGAGAGGTGAGAAAGCTATGTTAGAAAGAAGGAAGAGCGTTGGCTAAAGCATTCCTTCTTTTAGACTGAAGGGATCCTTATATAATGGATACGCTTAAAATAAAATAAACTCTAAATAGTAATGGCCAATATAATAATTACACTCGTGGCTGACAAAAATAAAGGCTAAGACCTCAAAGTAAAAAAAAGCTAAAAAGTAAAATGGACAAAGCTTTTTATAAAAAGAAGATTCCCTCTATTATGAACGTGGGGCCTGCTGTATTATTAAAGTCATGGGTCCATCCACATTATTAAAGGGTCTAGGGTCCAGATTATGCTTTTGCTTTCCCTTTGCCGTTGTCCTTTTTCGTTGCAGAACCTTCCTTCATTTTATTCAAATATTCTTCTATGTCTTCCAAATTGAATGGTTCTTGCTGGCTTTGTTGGCTTCTCCTGCCATGCATGTTTCTTATTCTGAGGTATTACCGAGAGAGGTCATTAATATATCATCACTTACTTCGATCTCGAAGTTCTTTGCTAAATCCTTTTTTATTTTTTCGAAATAGGAAGTTAGGATTTCTTTCTTGGAGAGGGCTCCTTTCTTCATTTGAAGTTTTATGATAACCTTTTAGAATGGACTTTATTCCTCCGTTACCATGTTTGTTTCCTCTGAATTGACATAACCATCAAGTTTGGTTTTAATATCTCCTATTAACTATTCGCCAAAATATTTTTCCTTCTTTATCTGTTAGGAGTAATTTACTCCAGAATTTTGTATAAAAAACTCTATTTAGGCAGGGGAATCCTTCTGTGGTATAACCAATCTCTAAATCTTTTTTCATTATCCAAGGGATTGAAAATTCTATGAAGAAATACATGGCTGTTATACCATCATAAAAGATATTATCTTTTTGTAATGAAATAATTTTGCGAGATATATCTACCCATTGAGTATATAAACTCTTAAACAACGGAGGAAGTATTTCTAGTGATGGACCATATAATTTCCACTATTTACAGAACCAATTTTGAATATGTTGCCCGAACATATTAGAACATAATTTAATGAACCATGAATGCTTCCTATTAGGATTTTCATATAAGAAACTTTTATTAAAACTTTCAACATAATCCCAGTAATTAAATCTTACTGTGACTTTTTGTTCAGGATGGGTATATTCCCTTTCCTTTAGGATACTAAGTCCCTATTCGTCTGAGGCTAATACCCTCTTAATAATTATCTTAGAGAGATTATAAATTCTCTTAGTATTAGCAAGATAGAAATGTTGAATTTCAACCGATCCTGCAGATGAGAGTATTATCTCGTAGTGCATCTTGTATTTATAAGCAGGAGTTTTGTATGACACTGTATCGAAATACCTTGTCATTAAGAAGGAATTGAATAGATAATCTGAATAGTAAAATAAATCAAACCAGCATTCTAGCAGTACTTTCAACCACGATTCGGGATGGTCTCGCGGTTGGGTAAAAAGAACAGTAAAGTACAGAAAATAAACAATTATGAACAGTAATGGATAGTAAGTGAAATAGAGAGCACCGTTTGTGCATATGTATTTTAGTGAATCAATCACCCCTACAAATGAATGGGGTCCCTCTTTATATAGTAGAGGAATTCTAAATAAGGTACAATTCTAATAACGGAAACAAATCCCATGATTGGCGTCAATAACCGCTTGATTTGATCTATTCCGAGATTTTCGCCGAGATCTTCGGTCGGTTGCTAATATTTTGCCATTCCGTTATTATGCCATACTCGAAGTCGGTCATGCTCGGTCTCGATCTTTAGCAAGCACTTCGATCTTCATGCTCCATACTCTGCCATTGAGCTCAAGTCTGGTCTATTAAGAGCTTACTCTCGAGGCAGCTCCCCGTGCCTATGAAATCTGACATGCCCGATTTAGACCGTATACAGATAGTCCATGCATTTCTTGGAATAAAATGATAAGAAACGGTTTGAGCCTTGATTTTCTGAAACCTCGATCATGACGTCGTCCTTATGACGTAAGTGACGGATATGATCAAAACATCCCGTCAGTTCAGTTTCCCAAATCATTAATGCCTGTCAGTTAGCGTTCAGCCACTAACGCCACCAAACCGTCGCCGTGAACCTATGAATACCGGCTCTTTTTTTCAATAAAACTTTACTTATTCTCTAATCAAACCTCTAAGTATTCTCACTCTTTTCGTCTCCTCTTTTTCGCCGTCTGTAGAGCCACCTTCGTTAGCACTGAAACCACCAGTTTTTCATCTTTTTTTGCTCTTCTTTACATATACAAATGGAGAAAACCTCAAAGACCGTACCGCAGAAGGAGAAAGCTTCTTGCTCCTCTTACCGGTCGTCCGACGACAAGGCGTCGGTGTAGCCACTTCCCCACGAATATGTTCCCGGCTCGTGTACTCTAAAATCCGACTTCAAGGTCGAAAACCCTTCATCGATCCCGGGTCGATCTGTGCATGTGTAGATGTACATATGCTCGATATCGAAGAGCCACCTCAAGGCCATGAAGAGGGACTGCAACTGGGGTCCCGAGGTCGTGGTACAAATTCCTACTCCCGAATATAGCATCACCGCTTATGTGGAAGGGTTCCTAAGTGTTTACACTTACCCCTTCACATTGGGTCCCCTCGACCCTATGATTATTGATCTCTATAAAAGATATCAGGTCACCCTCCACCAAATCCACCCCTCTATGGCGCATAGTAATCATGTTGCTCTTCTTCTCTAGCAAGGCCGAGGGGATAGAGTTTACTCTATATCACCTCATGTGGTTTACCGGCCTCAAATCTACTGAGGACTAATCAAGCTCCAACACTGGGAAACGAAGGCCCTGATCTCAAGCATCAACAAGGACAAGGATCGGGGTGGGATAAACCATTTTATATGGGTGAGGACCCACGACATTATTTCGGAAGAGAAGATGTCATTCCCTGAGGAGTGGAACTTCGACCGTAAGTGATCGTTTAAACTTTGTTCTTCGTACCTTCTTCGGCTTCGCCTGATATCCCCTTTAGACATGCAGCTATTCCTTGGATGCCTCAAGCGGTACCTGACTTCGAAGATTGGTTCGGAATTTAGCCTCAACTTCCACTTATGCCGAACGCGCATGGCGTGATTTGACAAAGGGCAGATGAGAGGCCAAGAACTACGGTAAGGATCTCCTTTTTCATGTTCTGAAACATTTTTTATACTTCATTCGTCACTAATTTTATTTCATGTTGGCCTGACCAAGGATGCTATTTTGAGGCCTTCAAGTGGCGAGGAAGAAACCAAGTCCCCATTTCTGAAGCGGGGGGAAGACAAGAAGAGGTAAACTACCTCGCGATCCAAGGTCCCCAAGCCCAAACCTCGAAGAGTCAGGAGGAAAGTAATCGCTCTCATGATGGACTCGGTTCAAAAACTTAGAGACGAAGCAGAGGAAGACGAGGAAAATGCCTCGGCACTGACGGTCCGACCTAGGAAAGCCGTTGAGGTCACCAAACTTTCTGAGCCGACGGCGGCTACTAAAATCAAGCCTCGTGTCGAGGAGGCTTCCAATAAGAAATCAGGTGAGGATCCAGAATTACCAGAGGTTGAGATCGTTTCTCGGCCATCTACAACTACACCGGACGGGTCCGGTTCTGAGATATCGAAGATTGATCATAGCATCCCGAGCGACTTGCTCGGGACCGTGACAGCAGGTCACTTGCCTTCTCTTCCGACATTTTCTTAGGAGGCACTAAGGGACGCTCGAGAGTTGAAGACTCCTGATATAGGCGGAGAATCTAGTGTAGGGGATTCCTTTCAGCATTGCTTTACTGGAGTCGATGATGCCTCTGATATCAGTGATGCTTCTATTCTTTTAGAAGAGTCCCAACGTCTCTTATCTCGGATAAGAATCAGTTTACTGCACTTCTTTTCTTTACTCTTTTTTTTCTTTTTCTCTAAACCTGACTTGTGTTTTCCTTTTTTGTATAGGCCATCGCCAAGTTTCGAGCTAACCTTAGCCAGTGTGAAACCGAGCTCCAAAAGGTCTCGGAGGAGAGGAACGCCCAGAGGCTTCTTTGCGGCCAAAAAGACGAAACTATAAAGGAAGAGGCCGAACTAGATAAGCATGTGAGCATCCTTTTGATAAATTACGGACTCGGCCCAACTGTGGAGGCTAACACTTCATTATCTCAGCTGCAGCAAAAGGTTGAAAGGATGGAGCTTTTTCGGGGAGAAGTCGATCAGGTAAAGGCCGATTGTGATCGGTGGAAGGAGAATATGGACCGCCTGGCGAGGTTCAAGTTTGGCCAAACTATCACCGGCCGAGGTTCAACTTTGGGGTGTCAAAGAGAAAAGTTTGGCCCATGCCAAAAGGATCGAGGAGCTTGAAACCGGGCTTGCTGAGGTCAAGGCGGAGATCGAGAAGACAAAGTTCATGGAGGACAAGTCCATTACCATGTATCGGGCTGATGCTGAGGCTAATCAAATGCAGCTAAGGGAGGCTTCTAACAGAGAGAAATGGATCACTGACTCGGCAAAGTGTCAATCCCGGAGGGAAACCCTCGAGGAAATCCATAATCGAGGTTTTGACCTCTCTGAGGAGATAGCCCGAGCTAAGGTGCTTGAAGCTGAAGCCAAGCAGCTTGCCTCCTTCGATGATGAAGATGATGATGAAGAAGGCAGTCGAGGTGGATCCAATGAGGGGACTGAAGGGGAAGTTGCTCCCGGAGAAGAGGTCAAAACTAACCTTAGTTAGGGCTTAATTTCTCTTTTTGTAAGACCCTGATCAGTCTTTTGTACATAACCTTTTTTTACCAATATATAATAGAAAAACTTCTTTTGAATGTCTTCTCAGTTTTATGTTCAAATGTAATTTGTGCTTTTGCCTTGTGAAAATTTTATTGTTGCAGCCTCTGTAATCGAGTGAACACTAATTCGAACTTTAGAATAAACCCTTAGGTTTTTTAGACACGTAAGGGCGAGTCCCCGAGCTCAATAATATGTTCGATATTTTTGATGGCTTGATCGATGCCATGACTGCACTATTTTTATAACTAAGTTTTGTTCTAGGATGGAAGAGACTCCTAGTTGAAGCTTAGCTACAAGAAGATCTAGATAATTAGTTGTTAATCAATCATTCAATTTGCTCACAACTACCCAGCTCCTGTAACTTTTCCCCTTCTCCTTTTCAGAGGTAATTTATTTGTTTTAGTTGGCTGGACCTTCAAACCTAAGTCATATAACAGCTAAATGAAACTTTACACTTTTCAAATCTTACATTTGTTATAGACTCTATGGACTCTAGATAAGATGCCTTTTAAAAGACCAATAATCTATAAGAGAAGTTTTTTTCCTTTTATTTTACTATTATATGTTAAATGAGACCCAAAGGACGAAATGAGCAAAAACATTGTATATATCAATGGAGGAAATAACCATGTGGAAAATAAGACATGAATTCTCTACAATTACACTGTGGAACAATATATATATATATATATATCCAATTTTTATTTGACTTCCGACTATCCAGCACTTGTGCAGATCCAGGTACTTCCTACCAGACCAGGTATCAGTGAGCTAGTCTGTACGCGGAGACTTCAAGGTACATCTGCTAGCGTCCACAGACCTCGGAGTCCGCCTCTATCCTTATTATGTTATTTTTCTTATTCTCTTTAAACTCTGATGTATAGAGACACTTAGTATTTCTCTTAGAAGTTTGTGACTTATTTCTACCGCGTTTTGGGAGTGGTAACTTTTCTGAATCGCGGTTTGATTTATTTTATATATTGAGATTTGAGTTTCAGTTTTTGTATTATGTTATTATATATAATTGTTAGGCTTACCTAATCTTAGAGATTAGGTGTCATCACGACATCCTACGGAGAAAAATTGGGGTCGTGACAGTAGGATTCCTAACGTGTAGTATTATATTCTAAAACTAATAGGATTATAAGACTAATATTTAGAATTTCAGTTATATCCTTTTATTATGAGTTGTTATACTTAATATTATAATATTATTTTTATAAACCGACATTATATTCATACTTTTATAATAATATAGATAGACTAGTCCTTGGGCAAGCGCGTTGCGCGTGTATCCCATATAATTAGAAAAAAATTAAAAAATATTATATTATTTTGTACATGGATGATAAAATGCTTTGAATCATGATTGCATTTGTAAGGAAAAAAATTGCATTTAGAAATCATAACAATATGAATATTTAAGCTAAGCAAAATAAAAAATAAAAATATAAGAACGGTAAATGTTAGCTCAAAAAAAATTTTATACTCATGGAAGTTAAAGAGATTAACTTTGTAAAGTGAAGAATTTTGATACATGAACCATAATAAATTCTTTGACAATCCCATGTCAAATTGAACGTTACAAAACTAACTTTTGTAGCTTACATATTTTGTTTATTAATATTGAAGGTATTATTAATATAGCTTTTAAGGGCGTAAACGTCCAATAATATTATAGGGTTATTTTAGTCTTTCACATTCAACGTTTATTTTTCATGTTTATAATATAGTATTATATAGAATATAAATAGATACATATAGATAGATAGATAGATCATATTCCTTATTTTAATTTATTAATTCTATTCTGTTTTTTTCTTTTTTCATTTTACTTTCACTTTCTCTTTCTTTCCCAAACAACACGCTGGCAACCAGCTCTGTTTTCATACATCATTGTTGAGTTTTTAGCCAAAGTATCCCTTATCTTTAGGGATAAGCTTAACTTTGTCCTCTAAATATAACCCTTAGGACTATTTGCCCTTTTAAGTTTACAAAACTTGAGTACTTTTAGTCTTACTAACAGAGAATACTCACTCCCATTAAAAACCTAACAGAGAAATAACACGTGATTTGCATGTGATGCTTGAGGAAAAGAAATACCCGCTCTTTCACCCCTATTCAGTCAATTCCCTTCTTTTTTCAAGAGACTCCCTTCTCCAATTCAATCATTTTATCTCTATTACGGTAGGTAGTTTATCTCTATTACAATAGGTAAAACAACCCTAGCATTCTTAATTACATTTTAAGTCTTTACTACTTGCAATCCCAGCAATGATTATTAGGAGCAATGGTGAAATAAACCCTAGTTATGGTGAGTGTTCTTGCTACTTGTATTTTGCAAATATTCCTTCTTAATTTGTTTTTGAAATCTCCACCATTTTTATAATATTTTACTGTCTGTCTTTTGAAGTTCTATAATATTGTGGTCCTTATCTCGAATTTTATATGCCATACAAAAGGTGAACAATATAAAATAAATATTGTGTGCGTACTCAGTGAACTCCATTCTTTATTCCAACATTCAATGGTCCCAATATGCACAACTATAAATTTATTTTTTCTGCTTTTGCATAGCCTTTGTAATTGCAGTCCTTTTTCATATAGTATGTCTAAATAAACTTTCGAATTGTTTTGTTTATGCAGATCCTTTGTATGAGGGACAAAGCAATTCAAGGAATGATAATCATGTTACTGTTGGAGAACATCAAAAAGAAGTTGGAGGTAAAAATTCTTCAAGTAATGAAGATTTCTAAGATTCAGAAAACGACTTGTCAGATGAAAATGATTTATCAGAAAGAATTAGAAATGAAAAGCGTAGATATGAGGTTAGTGAAGAGCTATAGAGAAAATTGTATGTTGAAGATGGGGAGTCAGACTGCTGCAACTCTGATGGCACAAGGAGCTTACAAAGTGATTCGGATACCCAAAGTTTAAACTTTCCAAAGTTCAACCCCAAAACAGATGGAAAAAATCCAAAATTGGCATTAGAGTTAACCTTTGGAAATAAGAGAGAGTTCATATATGCTGTAATAACTCATGAAGTTAGTCAAGGAAAATACATAAAATGGCGCAAAAATGACAACACACGAGTGAGAGCAATCTGTAGACATTCAGGTTGCGAATGGGAGATTATTGCTTCAAGAATGCATAGGGATAGGACATTTCAGATCAAGACATACAATGATTATCATAGTTGTAAAGGATGGAACCATAGGAACAAAACCATCACTTCTTCCTACATTGCAAGAAGATATCTTGATGACATTAGCAAGCACAAGGATTGGAATGTCAAGGAATTTAGAGATCATGTGAGTGTGGAGCTAAGAGCTCATGTGACATTACATCAATGTCGAAGAGCTAAGCAAAAGGCGCGGAAAATAATTTATGGAGATCTAAATACTCAATACAAAGTAATGTGGAACTATTGTAATGAAATTGAGAGGACAAATCCAAATACTTCTATCTATATGAAGTTGGTTGAAAATGAGGTTCCTAACAAACCTAATAGATTTCAGAGAATCTATATTTTCTTTGGGGGTTGTAAGGAAGGTTTCAAGAGTGATTGTAGAAGGATAGTAGGAGTAGATGGTTGTTGGCTTAAGGGTCCAATGTATGGGACTCAGTTATTGACCGCTATTCGAATTGATCCTAATAATAATACATGATAAGATTATAGGGGCAAGCATACATGATAAGTGGGTTGTGGACTTGCTAAACAAAATATGCAGTTGCAGGAAATGGGATTTGACAGGAATTCCTTGCAAGGATGCCATTGCTGCAATTTGGGATAAAAAAGATAAGATTAATTTCTATGTTCATGATTGCTACAAGATGAAAACATATAGAAGGGTCTATGACTTTGCTATTCTACCTATGAATGGTCAACATATGTGGCCTAAGTCAAGCAACGTGCCTCATTTGCCTCCACAATTAGTAAGAACAAGCACAAAAGGAAGAAAGCAAAAACTAAGGAGAAAAGAACCAGATGAAGTAGGAGCAAGTAGAACTAAAATGAAAAGAAAGCAGAATTCCTTGCTTTGTAGCTTATATCATAATGCTGGACACAATAAAAGAACATGCAAATTTAATATTGTTCAGCAAGATTCCCATGTTGATGAGCCTTCATCTTATGCTCCTGCCTCGTCAACTCGTGCAAAGCTTCCGGTGTCAATAATTTATAATTGAATTCTGTTTATTAAGGTATTATAATATGAACGAGTAATAGTACCATATATTTTGTTTGCAGGTAAGAAGAGGACATGTGGTGCATAAATATATGCAATGTGCTCAAGAATTTGATAGTTAACATGATTGAAGTTCTAATATTGTTGCGGTTGAAATGTTAATATTTTGTTGCTGAAATGGTGATATTTTGTTGTTGAAATGCTGGAATGAGTACTTTTGCTGCTTGTCGGTTCCAAACACACTCACGCAAGTATACGTGGTCGTCAAGTAATAAAGTAGTGAATAAAGTATCGTTCCCACGAAGACTTATGGTTAACTTTTGATTAATTCAAACTCGAATAGCTTATTGATTCAAGATATTTCTAACAAAATATATAATTTTCTAAATTACTACCTAAAGACTATCAAATAATGAATTGCTAAGAAATAAACACAACACTTAAATAGTTTTGAATAACAATCAATAGGATATAATATTCCAGGGTCACGGGTCATCTAACATTCATGTTGCATTCTTGGTTTAAAATAACTTAATTAATTAACGGAATTGTTGATTCACAGAGTTAATTTCACTTGTAAGAATCTGTCGAGTTCTTACAAACCTATTCAAGTTAACTTAATACCTATATGTCTATGGAATTAAGTTTAACAAGAACGCATTTACAATTCCTATATTGCAACCGAGTAAGGCAATTAGGTATATCTCTATCCTAATCGCGAATCCGTTCCCCGATGCCCGGGTATGAGAACTTACTCTATTTACTTCTATATGCAATCTAGGGTTCCCACTTTCGAGTTCAACTCTAGATTCGTAGATAGTATTTCACTGTTAGCTACTCAGCAAAATAATTAAAAATAGAATTAAATAAACAACCCAATATGATAAACTCAACGTAGTCAAATTAAACTTCAAAAATCAACATTCATGTCTACCCATGACCCTAGAACAATAGGATTCTTAGCCACTCATATTCGGGCAATCATCCAAAATTTCATAAGAGTGCATAAGAATCAATAAAAGAAAGAGAGAATAAGAACTCAAGACGAATTCCGTGGTTTTTGAACTTGGTTGTAGCTTCTTTCTTGTCCAATCCCGTCGCTCTCTCCCAAAAAAGCATTTTTAAGCTTTATATATATATATCGTCCAAAAAGTCGTGGGCTAGAGTTCTCCTAACCCTAGCCCAAATCGGCTTCAGGGGTTGATGCTAAGGTGGATGCGACGCATCCACCTCGTCCTCCATTTCTTAACTTTGCATGTGAGGGTGGATGCGACGCATCCACCTTCTCTTCTACTTCCCAATTTTGCATGCGAGGGTGGATGCGACGCATCCACCCATCTCTTCTACTTCCCAGTTTCGAATGCTATGGCGGACGCTATGGGCCGACTTCACTGCTAAGGGTGCACGAAAGATGATGTTTTTCTAGGTTGGATGCGACGCATCCAACCCTTCTTCCTCTGGCTAGACCACATTTTCTTCATATTTTGCACTCAAAACACCTTAAATCGTCACACATAACTTAATTAGTCATAAAACCAATAATTAAACCATGTTGGGAATTTTAAAGATCAAATAACATCAAGAAGTGGTTAAAACATGGGTAAAGTAACATCAACACATATCGAAATATGCCAAACATCACTACCCCACACTTAAACCTTTGTTCGTCCTCGAACAAACCATCCTATAGTAGACGAAACAAAATTGAGCTCTTATCATTCAAAGCACACTGCACCTATGACCGTGGTTATTTGCAACAATTCAGCTCTAGGCTATGCATCACATACCCTTCCCTTTACTTATGCCCTTCTTCAAAAATATTCAAACAAGTCAACATGCTCATAACAATCCTAGCCTCAATGTACGACTCATTGTCACAATATATTCGTGGCTTGAACACCCAACATCCTAGAGAAGTCTAATAATGTTACCTATCCCTCTTGAAACCATGTGCCCTCACAAAAATTAAGAAAGTCAAATCAATCCACACATTCGAATCTCATGCTCATATATCAACGAAAATCGTTCACTCTCACAAAAGAATTCACATGCATGTAATTGATACCATAAGCTTGCCCTTAAAGTAAATCTCTACTAATGTAAGCTCGCTCGATCTAAAATCAATTAGGACTTTTTCATGGTTGTAATGTGGGCTAAGGGACGGGTAGTATATATTTTAGGAATAGTGACTCAACCTCCCAAGCACTTTAACACATCCACAAAATAACTTAAGCGCAAATTCTTCAACCCCACTTCAATTTCACAAATAATATCACCCCAACAATATTTCCTCTTTCTTTAAGAACTACTTTAATTCATACCCACTAGCAAGAACAAGACAACAATTTATTCAACAAAGCTTTCTCATTTTTTTTTATTTTTTATTTTTTTATTTTTTTCAATTTCCGCTAGTGGTGTATTATTTTCCAAAATAAGTGCACCATTCTTTCTTTCATTGGTTCCACTCAAAAGTCACCCCACACTTAGTCCCTTCTTACTTCTTTTAGCGTTCATCTAACAATTAAAGTGCTTTAAAAGGTAAAAGGATCAAAACAATGTCAATTAAGAATAAAAAGTGTATAGGCTTGTAATGTGGATACCAAATAACAGGTCTACAGGCTCAAAAGGGTTGACTAGGGATTGATTTTATTTGTGATAAGCAATAAGCTCAAAAAGATCAAAGAAAGCCTAAAATCATTTTTTTCAAACCGAGCATCACCTAAAATTTCCCTTCAACTCACATACCGGGCAAGTTCTAGACACAAGTGCACTACATGGACTACACAAAAAATCTCACCACACATGGCACATGACTCATTAAGGACAGTCACATTCCGACTCTCAAACAATGCAAGTATTCACGAAGCCACGAGATATTAAACATTAAGCGCAAAGTGAACATAAGTCATGTAAACGAGACATAGGTATCACAAACATGCTATCCAATACATGAAGGCTTCATGATCAATTTCAAACATAGGAGAGGCCCTACATATGCCAAAGCCTGACTATGCTACTATCAAACAAGTCAGTAGCCCCCTTGGAATCTCATATTTCTTCCTCCATTTATTTTCTAACTCTAATCTATTCTAAAAGAAAAAGTTTCTACCCGGTTCAAAATACATCCCATGGAAAAGAACCGATGCACAAAGAAAAACCACAGGGGATTATTACTACCTACAGAGATACTATATATATAGATAATTTTTTTTTTAATTTTATTTAATTTTATTTCGAGAATAAACTGAGAGTTACTCCATATAGATGAATTTACTGCTATTATATGCCATTAATCCAGTGAATGTTTTAGTACATTCATCCATACAACAAAATATGAATAGCCCCCACCCCACACTTAGGACTGTGCATTGTCCCCAATGCACATAAACAAGGTAAAGTAGGGTGAGAAGAACTCCCTCAAGTCAAGGTGGAGGGCTCATCCACAGTCTGTGGAAGAGCATCTGCATCCATAGCATTCATCGGGACCCCCTCCGGCCTTTCAACATCATCCTCACGCATAGGGAGAGCTGTCATTGTCCTATCATCAACAACTGGAGCTGATTCTGTAGCAGGTGTTACAGCGACCTCAGTAGGCCTGTTGTGTGGAGTCTCAGTGACTATAGGAGGAACATGAGTGGATGGTCCGGCAGTGGATGATGCAATCAGCTGTGAGATGTCTGTACCTGCACATTGAACCAGAGCTCTGAGGAGTAATGATATCTTTTTCATCATCGTGGCCTGCTCGGTCTGAACTCGGCTTAGATCCGCACGAGTCTGTCTCAACTCATCCCTGGTGGCACTCAACTCGACACGAGTCGCTATCAGCTCAGCCCTGCTCTCTTGCATATCTGCTTGCATCTGCTCAAATAATTGTTGAATGGTGAGCTTAGAAGACCTTCCCTTGTTTGGCTCTAGAACATGGGTGACATCGTATGGTCCTGGAGCTTTAGCCTCAATGTCGTCATTCCCCTTGTCCCATAGTACTCCCATCTCTGTCAAGAAAGCTGATAGGGTATTAGCAAAGAACAACCTCCACTTGTAATTCATCCTGGTGCGCTGCATTTGATCGTGCATGATGGCTCCTAAGTTGAGCGGTATCCCCTCTAATAAAGCATATAATACTAATGCGCGGTGACGAGGGACATCAGTTTTGTGTTGGCATGGAATCAGGCGGTTATATATGAAATTTAGGGCCACACGTGCTAACGCACTCATGAATTCTTTGGCTATAGAATGGTACTCCATACTCCTATGCTTCCACTCGGCATCCTTCCTGGTAGGGCATAGGACAGACTTGATGTGTGCATAATCTGGTGTTTTGCATATGGAGTCAAACCTATCTGTAAGTGTGTGTGGCACCCTTAAGAAGTTATTCAGAGCTTCAGCTGACACATTAATATCTACCCCTCTTACTCGCACAATGTTGCCCCTGGCGTGACGCCAATTGGCGTAAAGCTCTCTAACAATGGTGAGGTTGGCTTTGCCGTGACCTTTCAAGATGGGTCCCCATTGTTGCACCTCTCGAATTGATTTTAGAAACTCTGAGTACTTTTTCTTAAGTGTTCCAGTGTTGATCGGCTTTTCCGGAATATACTTCTTTGAAACCAGTATCTTCTTATAGGCTCGGAATGCCTTCTCATTAACAAAGTTTTTCTCCCAAGCAACTCGGTCTATGGGTTCACCCTCATCTTCATCACTCATGTCGACATGTAGGAGGTCATTATCCGAATCGGATTCGGACTCAGATTCTGTAGTAATCTTCTCCTTCCCTTTATCAGTCGGATCACTCTTTTTGGAGGCTTTTCTTTGGTATGTCACAGGCTCTCTTATCTCTATTCCTTTGCTTGGTGTAATACCCTTATTCACTGTTCTCCTGACTAAAGTATCCTCTTCCTCTTGCTCTGAATCAACACTTAACTGCCTAGGCAGCGGTTCCATTTCCTTCTCCGTCCGCTTCCTTTTTCTCTGTGGATTTGGGCCGCCTGTTGCCCTTCCGGTAGGCTTTTTGGGCGGTTGCTTATTACCATCTTTGTCTTGTTGCTTTGACGGTTTACTTGTTGCTGTCATTTTACAAATCTGCGTACCTGCAATGCAAAGAAATCAACAATTAGCATATGAAACAGTGAAGTTCAGCTTTTAAAGCCGTTGCAACAGCTTGCACTTCCAATTATTCGTAATTATAGCGTCCGCCATTCAATATTTCATCCATACAACAAAATATGAATAGGAATTATAGCTCATGGCTTTCAGCAAGTATGTGATAACTCTCTTCAATTTTACACAAAAGCCCTGCGCTATATAGATATCGTTATGCTCAACATGAGGTCTATCCTAGCGACGCTCACTAACCACTGTCAATTTTCACATAGCACCTCACTCGACCCCACACCTATTCTCAAGCATATACCAATGTTGCTCGGTTACTCAGACTTCACCGACGCATAAATTATCCTCATGGACAATTCGTCGAACATGTGATATGCAACAAGTGTGCCTAGTTCATTCTATCAGTTGGGTAATGCGACTATCCTCCCAAAATTTGACGAGATGAAGGGAATTATAGTTTATCATCTCGCAACCAGTACAACTACCAAGAACGACAGCCCTAAACCCCAGGCTTTTACATGTGTGATATTTGAAATTGCAAAACCTACTTGTTGCTACCATTGAGAGAGAGAAGAGAGACGAATTAGGAGAGAAACCAAAGAAAGAACGAAGAAGATGATGCGTACCTGTTGCGTTTGTATGCTTGCAAGTTGAATTAGAGAGATGTGTATGCGTTTGTATGCATCGCAAGTTCGATTAACGAATTTGTATGCGTTTGTATGCCTCAGTTTATTCTTAAGATGTGTTAAAATATATAGTACTTACCTGTGCGTGCGAGCTTAGACGCGACGCATCCCCTCTTTTTCCTTCAAAATTTGTTGGACGCGACACGGACGCGATAGGCAGACTTCACTGCCTTGAGCAATTGGCCTGTCAATTTTTTCATGCTGAGAGGGATGTGACGCATCCCCTCTTTTTCCTTCAAAATTTGTTGGACGCGACACGGACGCGTTAGGCAGACTTCACTGCCTTAAGCAATTGGCTCGTCAATTTTTTTTTATGCTGAGGGGGATGCGACGCATCCGCCTCGTTTTTACATATCTGGAATACTTTTTTTTTATTTTTTTATATACATACAAGATCTAATTCCTACAAAACAATGAACTAACTAACTTGGGTGGCCTCCCAAGAAGCACCTGATTTAACGTCGCGGCACGACGCAACATGTTCTTCATGCCTCCACTAAATCCATCGTGGTCTTGTGACATGAAATGTCACCACCCCAATAGTGTTTTACTCTTTGGCCATTTACCAAGAATGTCGCATTGGACCCCTTATCACACAATTCTATTGCACCATGAGGTTTCACACTAACCACTTCAAACGGACCCGACCATCGAGATTTAAGCTTTCCTGGAAAAAGCTTTAGCCTTGAATTAAACAGTAGAACTTCTTGACCTGGTTCAAACTCACGATGTTGGATATGCTTATCATGCCATCTTTTGGTCTTTTCTTTATACAATTTGGCATTTTCATACGCATGCAATCGAAACTCATCAAGCTCGTTGAGTTGTAGCAATCTCTTCTCACCGGCCAAGTCCATCTCCATATTTAGCTTTTTAATCGCCCAATATGCTTTGTGTTCAAGCTCGACGGGCAGATGGCAGGCCTTCCCATAAACCAACCTGTACGGAGAAGTACCTATTGGGGTCTTGTACGCAGTGCGATATGCCCATAATGCGTCATCCAGCTTCCCGGCCCAGTCCTTTCTATTCATACTTACTGTCTTTTCCAAAATCTGTTTTACCTCTCTGTTGGATACCTCTACTTGACCACTCGTTTGGGGATGATAGGTAGTGGAAACTTTGTGCTTAACTCCGTATTTTGCAAGAATATTATTCAGCAATTTGTTACAAAAGTGAGTTCCCCCGTCGCTTATCAACACTCTTGGAGTCCCAAAACGCGTGAAGATGTGCTTCTTTACAAAGCTTACTACTACCTTTGCGTCATTAGTAGGAAGAGCAATGGCCTCCACCCACTTAGAAACATAGTCGACCGCAACCAAGATGTATCTGTGCCCGTTAGAATATGGGAATGGTCCCATGAAATCAATCCCCCAAACATCAAAAAGTTCTACTACCAGAATATTTTGCAAGGGCATCTCGTGCTTCCTCGTGATAGTTCCAGTTCTTTGGCATCTATTACAATTTTTAACGAAGGCATGTGCCTCCTTAAACAATTTTGGCCAATAGAAACCTGATTGTAGCACTTTTTGGGCGGTTCTATCCCCGCCGTGATGACCTCCATACGGCGAAGCATGGCAGTCATGCAGTATAGCCTTCATCTCTTCCTCAGGAACACACCTTCTCACCAATTGATCTGCACACTGCCTATATAAAAATGGCTCATCCCACATGTAGAACCTTACATCATGTAAGAATCTTCTTCTATTGTCAGGTGTCCATTCTAGTGGCGTCACCCCACTTGCAATAAAATTCACATAATCTGCATACCATGGGCCTTCACCCGAGGAGACTGCTAGTATTTTCTCATCCGGAAATGTTTCTTTGATTGACCCTCCTTCAGCTACATGGTCCCGACTTTCTAATCTGGACAAATGATCGGCCACTTGATTTTCTGTCCCTTTTCGATCTCGGATCTCTAAGTCAAATTCTTGCAAGAGGAGGACCCAACGAATCAGCCTCGGCTTGGCGTCTTTCTTTTCAAATAAGTATCTGATAGCTGAATGATCTGTGTAGACGATGACTTTGGTTCCCACTAGATAGGATCTGAACTTGTCAAACGCCCACACCACTGCAAGCAACTCCTTTTCAGTCACTGTATAATTCATCTGAGCTGGATTCATAGTTTTGCTTGCATAATAAATGGAGTGAAAGATTTTATCCCTCCTTTGCCCCAACACCGCTCCAATTGCTATGTCACTTGCATCGCACATCAACTCAAATGGTTGTGCCCAATCGGGGCCAATGATAATTGGTGCAGTCACCAATCTTCCCTTCAGCTCCTCAAATGCTTTCAGACATGCATTATCAAACTTGAAGGTAACATCTTTCTCTAGAAGCCTGCACAAAGGAGAAGAAATTTTCGAAAAATCTTTAATAAAACGACGATAAAAACCTGCATGACCCAAGAAACTGCGAATGCCTTTGACGGATGTCGGTGGGGGCAATTTTTCAATCGTCTCCACCTTTGCTTTATCCACCTGTAGACCATCTTTTGAAACCTTGTGCCCCAAAACTATACCTTCACGTACCATGAAATGGCACTTTTCCCAGTTTAGCACCAGGTTCGTCTTTTCACACCTAGTAAGCACTTTATCAAGGTTCATCAAACAACTATCAAAAGAAAATCCAAACACAGAAAAATCGTCCATGAATACTTCTACAAATCTTTGAACCATGTCAGTAAAAATAGCCATCATACACCTTTGAAAAGTCGCAGGTGCATTACAAAGACCGAAGGGCATTCTCTTGAACGCATACGTGCCATAAGGACATGTAAATGTAGTTTTCTCTTGGTCTTCTGGGGCTATAGCAATCTGATTATACCCCGAATAACCGTCCAGGAAACAGTAGTATTCCTGGCCAGCTAATCTATCAAGCATTTGGTCAATAAAAGGAAGGGGAAAGTGGTCTTTCCGGGTGGCATTGTTCAGTTTTCTATAATCTATGCAAATTCTCCATCCAGTGACAGTTCTTGTAGGAATTAAGTCATTATTTTCATTAACTACTACAGTTATCCCCCTTTCTTCGGCACACATTGAACGGGGCTTACCCATTTACTATCAGAGATTGGAAATACAATACCTGCATCAAGCCACTTAATCACTTCTTTTCTTACCACTTCTTTCATGATTGGATTTAGTCGGCGTTGGTGCTCTACACTTGGCTTTTGTCCGTCCTCCATGAGGATTTTGTGCATGCAGAAAGCTGGACTAATGCCTTTAATGTCAGACATTGTCCACCCAATTGCTCGCTTGTGCTCACGTAGCACCCTTAATAGCTTTTCTTCCTGTAATTTAGACAAGTGAGAAGAAATAATAACAGGTAAAGTGTCAGAACTTCCCAAATAAGCATATTGAAGGTGAGGGGGTAGGGGTTTAAGTTCCAATTTTGGAGCTTCTTCAATTGACGGCTTTGATGGGGGGCACTTGGCCTATTCAGGGGCTCAAACGGGATTATTCCTTGCATGTAAGCACATGATGCATCTAGGATATGCATCATCTCCTCAACCTCATCATCCATCTCCAAGCTATCAAACATCATGATTGCTTTTTCTAGAGAATCGTCTAGATATACACTCGTGTCAAGAAGTTTCTCATGCACCTCCACAACAGATATCATAGAGAGCTCCTCATAGTGGCGGGGAAGTTGGATTGCTTTGTAGACATTGAATACTGCTTCCTCGTTGTCCACCCTCATAATTATTTTCCCTTCTCTCACTTTAATTATTGCATCACCAGTAGCCAAGAGAGGTCGTCGCAATATGATTGGGACTTGTTCATCAGCCTCGGAGTCTAGAATAATGAAGTCAGCTGGGAAGATGAATTTTCCAATTTGCAGCAGCACATCTTCAATCACTCCTTCGGGGTAGGCTATGGACCTATCAGCTAATTGCAACATCACAGTAGTTGGTCTCGGAGCTCCCAGACCCAATTGCTTAAACAAGGATAAAGGCATCAGATTTATGCTTGCACCCAAATCACAAAGAGCACGTCCCACGTCGATATTACCGATTCGCACTGGGATGGTGAAGCTGCCAGGATCCTTAAGCTTTTGGGGAAGCTTGTTTTGGACCCTTGTTGTGCACTCCTCAGTAAGTGCAACCGTCTCGAACTCAGTCAATTTCCTCTTGTGAGCCACTATGTCTTTTATGTACTTAGCATACTTTGGAATTTCATGAAGTACATCCACTAATGGAATATTTAATTGAACCTGACTCAACATAGAGAGAAATTTGTTGAACATGCGATCGTCATTCTTTTTCTGCAACCTTTGGGGGAAAGGTGGTGGTGGCCTTGTAACCTCCATTCACTCTGAACTTGCATCATTTTCCTTTGACTCTTTTATTGCCTTAGGTGTCAGCTCCCCCTCAGGTATGGGTTTTTCCTTTATCTTCTTTGGTACTTCCTCTAGTTCCCTCCCGTTTCTAAGTGTAACTGCATTAACTTGAGGGTTCTTCTCTGTATCACTGGGAAGTGAACCTGTAGGTCTAGTATTTTGGTTTGCTGCTAACTGCCCCATTTGCCTCTCAAGATTTCTGAAATCGGTCATGAGCTGTTGATTGTCTAGCAACAACTTTTTCAGCAAGTCATTCGTACTTTCTTCCATTTGTTGGGGTGGCTTCTGAGGTTGAGTGAAATTTCCTTGAGGCCTATACTGATTCTGATTCTGTTGATTTCCGCCCCATGAGAAGTTAGGATGATTCCTCCAGTTTGGGTTGTAAGTGTTCCCATATTGTGCATGTTGATTCATAGAACCTCTGTTTTGTTGCCCCACATAGTATATAGATTCAGGATTCGTGGGGCACATGTCAATCATATGAATATCTCCGCATAGGTCGCAACAAATAGACATCTGCTGTACATGTTGCATTTGTTGTGTTGTCATTCTGTTCATCTGATTTGCCAATTTTGCTATATCGGCTCTCATGGCGGAAAAGTCATCAAGCTCAATCAACCCGGCTGCCTTCTGTTTAATTCCCCTTCTTGAATCCCCCTCTCCTTGCCAATTATGGTCATTAGCAGTGAAGTTATTTAGCAAGAGTTGTATTTCACTATACGGCTTTGCCATGCAACTACCCCCACAAGCTGAGTCAAGATTCATCTTTGATGCTTCATCTAACCCATCAACAAAAGTGTGACCCAATACCTCATCAGTTTGACAATGATGCGGGCAGTCACTGAGTAGCTTCTTGTAACTTTTCCAAGCTTGACGAAGTGTCTCACTATCCCGTTGTTGGAACCCAAGAATTTGGCTCCTCAACGACTTTGTCTTCTTAGTTGGGAAAAACTTGATCAGGAATTTCCTTGCTAGATCATCCCAAGTGTGGATAGAGTTCGCGGGCTCCTTTTGCAACCATTCCTTAGCTTCCCCCAACAGTGAAAAAGGAAATAGTGTCAGCCTGACATAGTCCTTGGAAACGTTCGGATAATTGTAAGTGTCCGTAATTTCCAAGAAGTTCTGAATATGCCTCTGCGGGTCCTCATGAGATAGACTCACATACTGTCCTGTGGACTGAATCAGATGTACCATGTACTGTTTGAGTTCAAAATGCCCAGTGATATTAGGCTTCACAATAGCCTGAGTCATATTCGCAAGATTGGGCCTTGCGGCTTCAATCACCGGACGCTCTCCATTGCCTTCCATCTCTATTGGTTGTGGTTGAACTGCAATGTCCAACTCTCTTTCTATTCTCGTTCTAGCTTCGAGTTCCCTTCTCACTCTATGTAGTGTTCGTTCGATTTCTGGATCAAGAGGAATGAGGTTGTTTGCACTTAGACTCCTCTGCATTCGATAGAAGATCCTGCGTTGATACAAACAAGGCAAACTGAAAATTAAAACTTGAACAAATATCTAATAAAAGCTTAACTTAGTCACGTAGCTAATTTCTAAGTCCCCGGCAACGGCGCCAAAAACTTGTCGGTTCCAAACACACTCACGCAAGTATATGTGGTCGTCAAGTAATAAAGTAGTGAATAAAGTATCGTTCCCACGAAGACTTATGGTTAACTTTTGACTAATTCAAACTCGAATAGCTTATTGATTCAAGATATTTCTAACAAAATATATAATTTTCTAAATTACTACCTAAAGACTATCAAATAATGAATTGCTAAGAAATAAACACAATACTTAAATAGTTTTGAATAACAATCAATAGGATATAATATTCCAGGGTCACGGGTCATCTAACATTCATGTTGCATTCTTGGTTTAAAATAACTAAATGATTTATCGGAATTGTTGATTCACAGAGTTAATTTCACTTGTAAGAATCTGTCGAGTTCTTACAAACCTATTCAAGTTAACTTAATACCTATATGTCTATGGAATTAAGTTTAACAAGAACGCATTTACAATTCCTATATTGCAACCGAGTAAGGCAATTAGGTATATCTCTATCCTAATCGCGAATCCGTTCCCCGATGCCCGGGTATGAGAACTTACTCTATTTACTTCTATATGCAATCTAGGGTTCCCACTTTCGAGTTCAACTCTAGATTCGTAGATAGTATTTCACTGTTAGCTACTCAGCAAAATAATTAAAAATAAAATTAAATAAACAACCCAATATGATAAACTCAACGTAGTCAAATTAAACTTCAAAAATGAACATTCATGTATACCCATGACCCTAGAACAATAGGATTCTTAGCCACTCATATTCGGGCAATCATCCAAAATTTCATAAGAGTGCATAAGAATCAATAAAAGAAAGAGAGAATAAGAACTCAAGACGAATTCCGTAGTTTTTGAACTTGGTTGTAGCTTCTTTCTTGTCCAATCTCGTCGCTCTCTCCCAAAAAAGCGTTTTTAAGCTTTATATATATATCGTCCAAAAAGTCGTGGGCTAGAGTTCTCCTAACCCTAGCCCAAATCGGCTTCAGGGGTTGATGCTAAGGTGGATGCGACGCATCCACCTCGTCCTCCATTTCGGATGCTATGGCGGACGCTATGGGCCGACTTCACTGCTAAGGGTGCACGAAAGATGATGTTTTTCTAGGTTGGATGCGACGCATCCAACCCTTCTTCCTCTGGCTAGACCACATTTTCTTCATATTTTGCACTCAAAACACCTTAAATCGTCACACATAACTTAATTAGTCATAAAACCAATAATAAAACCATGTTGGGAATTTTAAAGATCAAATAACATCAAGAAGTGGTTAAAACATGGGTAAAGTAACATCAACACATATCGAAATATGCCAAACATCACTGCTGAAATGCTGAATTTTTGCTGTTGATATGCTGATTTTTGCTGCTGAAAATGCTGATTTTCGCTGCTGAAATGCTGATCTTTTTGCTCTTGAAATGCTGTATTTTTCCCGCAGAAATACTGATTTTTATTGCTGAAATGCTGATTTTGCTGCTGAAATGCTGATTTTGGCTGCTGAAATGCTGATAGCTTTGCACTTTGAATGCTTTTTTACTGCTGGAATGCTGATTTTTGCTGCTGAAGTGCTGATACATTTGCAGTTTAAAGGCTTTTTTACTGCTAAAATATTGTCGATATTAGTTTTGCTGTTGCGAAAGCTTTATTTTTCTTCTGTTAGATACTTTAATTCTGTTGAATCTGTTTCTTTTCTTCCTTTTTTGTGTATTGTGATAGTTAGAATTGATAGTTAGTGGAATTGGAATTGTATAGATATGATCTTCATTTTTGAACCAATGATGTTCAATGAAATCTGAATATTTAGTTGATGCCACTCTTTTCATTGGTTTTACCTTTCTGTAGCTAGTTTAGCATTACACATTTTATAATGAATATTCTGTTAGTTTTTTTAACTGAAGTTATGACTTTCTGTCAATGAGACTAAAAGTGCTCAAGATTTGTAAATTTAAAGGATAAATAGTACTTAGGATTATATTTAGAGGACAAAGTTAAGTCTACCCTTAAAAGATCACTTTCTTTCATTTCTCTTTTTTTCTCCAAATAACAACAGCAACAACCATTCTTTTTTTCATACACCATTGTCCACTTCCTTTCTTTCTCTCTTTTTTTTTTCTTTTTCATTTTCTACGCCCACGTATACTCGTCTAAACAGCAATGAAATGTACCCCATCTGTTATTGACGATGCAAATGAAATAAATCGTAGGAGTACCAAGTCATAATAACAGCAACACCATGACAACTAAAGACCAAAATTTTAATTGTGACTTCGATTCCGGTTCAAAAGAAAATATTCCCATATGACAATTTTTTTGTCGCCGTTGCTGCCGGATTTTTATGACAAGGGACTATATATTTTCGAAACTAGTGGAAATTGGAGTTGCTTTAGAGGTTGTGAAGGATGATAATGGATCACTTCATAGAGAAGAAATATCAAGTGTTATAAAAGATGTAACAAGTGGAGAATCTTCTGAAAATATGAGGTGTAAGGTGAGAAATTTGGGCAAAAATTTGAGAACTAAAAGTGTTGAAGATATGGATGCAACTGTTGAGGAGGTAAGACAACTCGATCGTTGGGAAGAGTAAGAGCAAGAATGGTTCTGTCTAATCTAGTCATTAAACTGATGGCTAAATAAACAATCACAAATATATCCTTTAATGAGGTGACTTCTTATAATTATCATTACAAATAGTTATATTTTTGTTCATTCATAATCAATACTTTGGTGGACGATTAATAGGGTTAATGTTCCTTCACCTGTAATGCTACAAAATCTACTGAGAGCATAAGAATTTGTTACAAGCTTAAGCTTTGGAAGTTGGTAATAATGTGTTGACCTATACAAGTAGGAATCAAGCACAAACTTCACATGCATAATTTATGTTCTCCTGACGGTGTTATATATGCATTCACAATACATGTTGAGGGCACACCGAGAAAGTATGAGAAATGACCCCTCTTCACTTTTTTAAAAGCAAGACAAGAAGTCAAACTTTTTTAATTTATTAAGCCATTAACCTTCGTCAGTGTGCCCTTGGTTACGGGGGAATTGACTGAACCCCTGCAATGTCTATCTATCTATAAGAAAGGAAAATATATCAGTTTAAGTTTATGTCATAATTAATTAAGTGTAATATTTAACAAAAAAATGACACTTGTATATATAATCAGATTTAAATATATTTCTTTCCTAATATAAAGATAAGAATAAGCCCATAAAAGATTAAGAGAAAAGTATCTATCTAAGGTCAAAAATTAATTTTAAAAAAAAATGGAGTTGTAAATGGATCTCAACGCCTTTCAATGATGGCTTTGTCACAGGGGAAGAAGAAAAGAAGTAAAAGACAAAGACTAAGAAAAAAAAAAAAAAAAGACTAGTAAGTACTTAAATTTGTTGGTTTCTTACTCTCTCAAAGAAAATGAAACACACATTTTGCCACGTAATCCTTTAGGGTACAAATAATTTCAGAGAGGATAATAGGACCCCGGAAAAAAAAAGTGTATACCTGAAAATATGGTCGTACTTTAAGGGTACGTATGCTTTTTCCTAATCTATATATATATATATATATATATTAGTTTTTAGTGTACATGCATTGCACGTGTCTATCGAGTTAATCAATAAAAATATATATAAAAAAAATAAATTTATTCTACATGTACCCCATACTCTTCTATAATCTAGGTTAACCGATCTGTATTTCAGTAATCTTCGTAGGTCGTCAAGCAGGCACTCCCTATTTAATCCCTTTTTTTTTGAGTCTTATGTTTCTTCTGATCTCAAAGTTTTTCATTTAACTCTAGCTTATGCACCATATCAGAAAGTAGGGAACACTCTAAAAGAACTCATTCCACCTAATCCCTTCCTAAATAATTATATTTATGGATTACATAATTATATATATATATATATATCAAAGTAAAAATATAACATTTCAAAATTTAACATGTAAATAAAAAGTTAAAAAAAGGAAAAGGAAAAAAGAATTCTACGTTTTTGTTTGACCGAGTTTTCGAAAAATTACCCATAACAAAAGTAGTTAAGAGTTTCCTTTTAATGTGTTGTCCTTTTCTATTTATGTATAAAAAAATTAGAAATTAAAATAATTTGATTCCTCCTTGAAATATAGATTTTCTTTTAATTAACTTAAGATTTTAGGAATTGAAGACATTTTAGTTCCTTCTCTAAAACGTACTTTTCTCATTTATTTATGGTAGGGATTTTAGGAATGTGTTTTTCACTTTTTAAATCAAGGTCCTAAATAGGAAAGTAATTAAATGAGCATTTTTAAATATTAGGAAAGTAAATTGAATGATTAATACTATAGATAATGTAACGACCCGGTCGGTCATTTAGAATATTACAGCCTCGTTCCCTCTATTTACTACACAATTCATGCTTTACAATTGTTATGTGACTTGCCGGGGTAATTAGTTCGGGTCCGGTGAGGTTTTGGAATGAATTGAAATATTTAGTTTCAAGGTTTAAAGTTTAAGTTAAAATAGTGGACCGGATATTGACTTATGTATAAACGACCCCGGAATAGAGTTTTGATGATTCCAATAGCCTCTTATGGTGATTTTGAACTTAGAAACGTATCCGGAAAATTATTTGGAAGCTCATAGTTAAATTAGGCTTGAAATGGAAAAAATAGGAAGTTTAAGTTTGGAATTTGACCGGGGAGTTGACTTTTTAATATCGGGGTCGGAATCCAATTCTGAAAATTTTTATAGGCCCGTCATGTCATTTATGACTTGTGTGCAAAATTTGAGGTCAATCGTACTTGATTTGATAGGTTTCAGCATCGAATGTAGAAGTTGGAATTTTCTAGTTTCATTAAGCTTGAATTAGGGTAAGATTCGTGTGTTTAGCGTTGTTTGATGTGATTTGACGCTTCAACTAAATTCGTATGATGTTTTAGGACTGGTTGGTATATTTAATTGAGGTCCCGGGGGCCTCGGGTGGATTCCAGTTGGATGGCGGATCAATTTTGGTCTTGGAAGACTCATGAAGAATTTCTAGTGTCCAGTTCTGGTTTCCGTCATCATGTTCGCGAAAGAAGTCCCGCGTTCGCGAAGGATAACACGTGGCAGGTGAAGAATTGCTCTTCGTAGCCGCGTTCGTGAAGGACCGGGCAGGTGGTCCATCGCGAACGCGAGAAAGTGGTCGCGTTCGCGAAGAAGAGAGAGGGCTGGGGGTGGACCTAACACGTTTGCCTACGTGTTCGCGAGTAAGACTCCGCTTTCGCGGAGGCCTGGGATTCCTGGTCATCGCGTTCGCGAAGGAGGAAATTTGGGCAGAACATGTTTATGCTTCGCGAACGTGAGGCAATGGTCGCGTTCGCGAAGAAGAAATGCCTGGGCAAAATGTTTAACTTCTGAAAATGGAAATTTGGAGCTCGGGGAGAAGCGATTTGTCACGACCCAAAATCCATAAAGGTCGTGATGGCACGGGACTCTACTGTCAGGAAAGCCGACAATAAATACTTAATTAGATTCTCATTTTGTTACTTTGAAACCATAGTTTTCTTCAATTAAATAGCAAAAGATGGAGTTTACAAAGTAAATAATAATATTTTCAACAATTTCAATACAAGACAACCCATAATCACCCCAAAACCCGGTGTCACAAGTGCATGAGCACCAACTAGGAAGATAAAATAAAATTCAACACCTGTCAAGAATACAAATTAGACAGCAAAATACATAAGTAACTTTGAAGGAGACTCTGTTGGCTGCGGATCGTAGATGGGAATGCAACTCACCTAAGTCTCTGCATTTAACCACACTTCTGCGCCCGCCAGGCTGCTAGTCACATATGCACCTGCACAAAAATGTACATCAAGTGTAGTATGAGTATGTATATCAACATGTACCCAGTAAGTATCCAGCGTAACTCCGAAGAAGTAGTGACGAGGGGTCGACTTCGACACTTAGTAGTGGTCCAAAAAAGATATCAGGTACAGTAAAGAAGTGAATGAATATGAGACAGAGCAAATAAATGAAACAAACAAGTATAAAATACGTAGTATAATTTTCCTCTTTACAATTTACTCAAGCTCTCAACTATAAATTTCCCTCCGTAACCGGAGCATATATATAGATATAGTGGGTTTCACTATATATAACTGGAGCACTATAGTGAGTACTCTCTCCGTTACACTTTTTGCCCTCTCTTTCATTATTTCCAGTAGGGGCCTTACCTGACCTCGTTACTACTTTACCGAGGTTAGGCTTGGTACTTACTGAGTACCGCTGTGGTGTACTCATACTACACTTCTGCACATCTTTTTGTGCAGATCCAGGTACTTCCTACCAGACCAGGTATCAATGAGCTAGTCTGTACGCGGAGACTTCAAGGTACATCTGCTAGCGTCCGCAGACCTCGGAGTCCCCCGCTATCCTTATTATGTTATTTTCCTTATTTTATTTAAACTCCGATGTATAGAGACACTTATTATTTCTCTTAGAAGTTTGTAACTTATTTCTACCAGGTTTTGGGAGTTGTAATTATTGATTCGCAATTTTACACTTATTTCGTATGTCGAGATTTGGGTTTCAGTTTTATATTCTATTATTCTATAAATTTTTAGGCTTACCTAGTCTTAGAGATTAAGTGCCATCACGACATCCTACAGAGGGGAAATTGGGGTCATGATAAGTTGGTATCAGAGCCCTAAGTTCATAAGTGTAATAAGTCACAAGCAGGTTTAGTATAGTCTCGTGGATCGGTACAGAGACGTCTGTATTTATCTTCGGGAGGCTATGGAACTGTTAAGAAAAGGTTCACTTCTTTGATTTCTTATCTTGCTCATATGTTGACTTCGCAATTCTAAACCATTGTCTTTTTATTCTCTCACAGATGGCGAGGACACGCACAACTGGATACGATGATCAAACACTCGCCCCACCTATTGGAGCCGCAGAAGGTCGAGGCCGGGGCAGAGGCCGAGAAAGAGCACGTGGTGCAGCCAGAGCACCTGTACGAGCTATCACAGAGGAGCCACCGGTAGCTCCAGTTAGAGAGTAGGCACCTGAGACGCCTGTTACTGCCCCTGCACTTCAGGAGATTCTTGCCTAGTTTTTGAGTATGTTTGGTATATAGATCAGGCAAGGTTGATTCCACTTACTCCTGCCACATCTCACGCCGGGGGAGGAGCGCATATTCTCTTGAGAGAGTATGTTCCTCAGAGTCTTAGAGATACATGGCGCACAAATTTTGAGCAGTTGAGCCAGGGTTATATATGACCGTGTCAGAGTATGCGGTCTGATTCGATGATTTGGCTAGGCATGCCCCAACCTTGGTTGCTACTATTCGATAGCGGGTTCGTCGATTTATTAAGGGGTTCAACCCTAGCATCAGACTTAGAATGGCCCGAGAGTTGGAGATGGACATCGCATACCAGTAGGTGGTGGGGATTGCTAGGAGATTGGAGGGCATGCTGACTCGGGATAGAGAGGTGAGGTAGGCCAAGAGGTCTCGAGAGTCTGGCACCTATAGTGGTACTCGCGCCTCAGCTGCGACTCACCGGGGTAGGGGCTATGGGAGTCGCCCTGTTCATTCAACACTTCCAGCCGCCAGCGGTAATCCGGCCACTCCTCGGTCCCGGGATCCCTATTATGCACCGCCAGTGTCTAGTATACCCCCTATCCGGGGCACTTCCAGCGGCAAGTTCAGTCGATCAGGCCCGATCTAGTCACAGTTTCCACGTCCTTAGAGAGCTTATTTTGAGTGTAGTGACACTCGTCATTTGGTGAGGGATTGCCCCAGACTTAGGAGGGGTGCACCTCCACAGAATACTCATGCACCACGTGCTCCACCAGGTCCTCAGGCTATGATTACAACACCAGCTACCGCCCCACCTGCACAACTAGCTAGAGGTGGAGGTTGGACAGGTAGAGGTCGCCCTAGAAGGGGAGGCTAGGCCAGATACTATGCCCTTCCTGCTAGGACTGAGGCAGTTGCATCTGATTATGTTATCACAGGTATTGTTCCAGTATGTCATAGAGATATATCAGTCTTATTTGATCCAGACTCCACTTATTCCTATGTGTCATCTTATTTTACCCCGTATTGTGATTCTTTGAGTTCTCCTGTTTAAGTATCTACACCCGTGGGTTATTCTATTATTGTTGACCTTGTGTATAGTCGTGTTTGATTGTTATCAATGGTTTTGAGACTAGAGCTGAGTTATTATTACTCAGTATGGTGGATTTTGATATTATTTTGGGCATGGACTAGTTGTCACCCTATCATGCTATCCTTGATTGTCATGCCAAGATGGTGACGTTGGTTATGCCATGTCTACCACGGCTAGAGTGGAAAGGTACCTTATATATCTGGCCTATGTAAGAGATGTTAGTGTTGATACACCTACCATCGAGACAATTCCGGTAGTGAGGGATTATTCAGATATATTCCCGACGGATCTTCCAGGCATGCCGCCCGACAGAGATATTGAATTTGGCATTAATTTGTTACCGGGCACCCAGCCCATTTCTATTCCACCTTATCGTATGGCCCCAGCAGAGTTGAAAGAGTTAAAGTTGCACTTGCAAAAATTGTTTGATAAGGGCTTCATTCGGCCCAGTGTGTCGCATTGGGGTGCTCCTGTCTTATTTGTGAAGAATAAGGATGGTTCTATGTGTATGTGTATTGATTATCGCTAGTTGAACAAGGTTACAGTGAATAAAAGGTGTCCATTGCCTCGTTTTGACGACTTATTTCATCAACTTCAGGGTGCCAAAGTGTTTTCTATGATCGAGTTGCGTTTAGGCTATCATTAGTTGAAGATTCGGGAGCCAGATATCCCAAAGACTGCTTTCATGGATCGGTATGTTCATTACGAGTTCCTTATGATGTCCTTTTGGCTGACCAACACCCCAGCAATATTTATGCACTTGATGAACAGTGTATTTCAGCCCTATATCGACTCTTTTGTCATTGTGTTTATTGACGACATTCTCGTGTACTCCCGGAGTCGGGAGGATCATGAGAAGCACCTGAAGACTGTGCTTCAGACCTTAAGAGAAAAGAAGTTATATGCAAAATTTTCAAAGTGTGAATTCTGGCTAGACTTAGTGGCATTCTTGGGTCATATAGTATCGAGCGAGGGGATCAAGGTAGATCCGAAGAAGATTGAGGCAGTGCAGAGTTGTCACCCTCTGCTACATAGATCCAGAGTTTTCTTGGCTTGGCGGGGTATTACCGCCGATTTGTTGAAGGTTTTTCGTCTATTGCAACACCTATGACCCAATTGACTTAAAAGGGTGCTCCATTCAGGTGGACCGAGGAGTATGAGGAGAGCTGACTGATTTGACTACAGCACCAGTGTTGGTATTGCCTACAGGTTCAGGGTCGTATACTGTGTATTATGATGTGTCGCGTATCAATTTCGGCGCAGTGTTGATGCAAGACAGTAGGGTGATTACCTATGCGTCCAGACAATTAAAGGTGCATGAGAAGAACTATCATGTCCACGACCTCGAGTTAGCAGCTATTGTTCATGCGTTGAAGATCTGGCAACACTATTTATATGGTGTCCCTTGTGAGGTCTACACCGATCAACGGAGTCTACAATATCTGTTTAAACAAAAGGATCTTAATTTGTGGCAGCGGAGATAGTTGGTGTTGCTTAAGGATTATGACATCACCATTCTTTGGGACTACGAGGCGATTCCTCAGGAGTACCCCCTGTCACATATTTACTTTTGGGACTACGAGGCGATTCCTCGGGAGCTCCCCCTGCTGTTGCATATTTACTTTTGGGACTTCGAGGCGATTCCTCGAGAATACCCCCTATCATATATTTACTTTTGCGACTACGAGGAGATTCCTCGGGAGCTCCCTTTGCTATTGTATATTTACTTTTGGGACTACGAGGCGATTCCTCGGGAGTACCCCATGTCACATATTTACTTTTGGGACTACAAGGCGATTCCTCGGGAGCTCCTCCTGATGTTGCATATTTATTTTTGGGACTACGAGGCGGTACCTCGGGAGCACCCATGTTGTTTACCTCTATTTGATGTGTTGTTATCTTTATGTAAACTTTCGTTGTTCACTTCTTAGTCATTTCCTTATATTATTATATTTTCTGCCTTATTTCCTATTATTTCCAGTAGGGCATGACCTGACCTCGTCACTACACTACTGAGGTTAGGCTTGGCACTTACTGAGTACCGTTGTGGTGTACTTATGCTACTCTTCTGCATATCGTTTTTTGCAGATCCAAGTTCTTCCTATCTGGCCAAATACCAGTGAGATAGTCGTACGTAGAGACTTCAAGGTACATCTGCCAACGTCCGCAGACCTTAGAGTCCTCCTCTATCCTTATCATGTTATTTTCCTTAATTTTAGTAGACTCTGATGTATAGAGACACTTAGTATTTCTTTTAAAAACTTGTGACTTATTTCTACCGGGTTTTGGGAGTTGTAATTATTGATTCGCAATTTTACACTTATTTCGTATGTCGAGATTTGGGTTTCAGTTTTATATTCTGTTATTCCACAAATTGTTAGGCTTACCTAGTTTTAGAGGCTAGGTGCCATCACGACATCATACGGAGGGGAAATTGGGGTCGTGACAGATAGAAAGATAATTAAATGACTATTTTGTCCAGTGTGAACTCTATTTTAAGGGGTAAAAAAGACGAACGATAGTTCTCTAAGCGCATTCGCGCTTTTAATATAATATAGATAGATTAATGAGATAAAACCCTCCCCCCCCCCACACACACATTAAGCCAAGTGGCATCCTCACAATAGGCCTTTTGGCAATTTAGGATAAAGTTAGTTAGGTTAGGTAATAATTAATTTCTTTTTAATTTAAATTATTAAAAAAATTACATTATGTGTTATTAATAATTAGTTACTATGTTTAAATTTGAATTTAAACATTCTAAACTTTTTTTATTTTATTACGAAAACAATAATTTTTATATATTGAAAATTATTTATTCTAAAACCTATTCTATTTTAAATTGGTAAGTTGCCAACACATAGTATAACTTTATATATTATATTAAAATAAGAAAAAATACATAGAAACCCACTAAACTATGTCCCTTTTTTTAAAGTGACACCGTAACTTTAAAAAGGCCCTAATACCCTCCCGAACCAATTTGAAAAGGTATTATTAGAACGTTCCTAGTCTACATGGCATAGAGAGTGTATATCACTCTCTTTAAGAGAGTGAGGAGTCCAAAACAATATTAAAAAATTATTTTTGCAAGATTCTTTTAATTGAATGCATTTCCCTACCATTTTTCTTTAAATTTTAGCTTTTTCGTTTTTTCTTTTTCTTTTTCGGTTCCTTTCTTCTCTTCATCTTCTTCATTAAGCTGATACACCTCCTCTCCACATTCTCTCCGGTCTCCATCACCCCAACACAATATAAAATTAAAAAAAAAAAAGTTACACTATTTATCCGTAAAATAGTATAATTAAATTTATACGTAGTTTATAAACAAGTGAATTATTTTGATTCTGAAATAATAGAAGAATTAGATTAAAATATAATACTTAGCCTTGAGATTGAAATGAAATAGCAGAAATATTAATTACAAGAGCAAGACTTCCGGGCACAACATGAATGATATCAAAGAACAAGAAGATAAAATTATATTAAGCTTTGAATAGAGTGTAGCGTATGTTTGCCAGAAAATTCGTCTCATTTAAAATGATAATAGAGCTCACTATTTATAGCTGCATCTAGGGAATAAGGTCCTAGGATCGAGCCCCTCTTTAATGTCAATTATGAGGGCCAGTGAAGAATAAATAACGGCAGTCAATGAATGTTATATTCCTTGTAACGGACTATGTACTTAATGCTATGGAATATTTCTCATTTAATGCTACTGGGTGGCAGACATTTATTTCATCTCTATGAGTATTACTCTCTCCGGTAACAGATGGGATCGTCGCCTTCGGATTCAACTGTCTCCTGTCTTCGGCTCCACGCCTCACTTCCTTATTCGATCATTTAATGTAAACATATTTTATCCTATACAGATAGTCCTCTTGCTTTCCGGTGGCATAACTTTATGTCACCGAAAAGTTGGTAAAAACACCTCTTTTGGTGAAAATTTCACTGACCCTCTTTGAAAAGTTTTCTGACGGTTAATTAGATGCACGTCTCTCCATATTTAATGCCCCGATCACGTGTCATCCCATGATTTAGCATTAGTTTTGCCGGTTATCAGGTTATTATAGCCACGATTTTAGCCACCTATTTCTTCACTTATACGCATCAAACTCCTTTATTCACACCTCTTAATTCTTCAAACTCTCTCAAACTCTCTTCATTCAACTCATACTATGTCTCCAACCTTTCTTTAATTTTCTTCATAAGAGAAAAGCTTTTCTTTATTCTCTAACATATAATGGCTTCTTCTTCTAAAAACCTTAGTTCCTCAAAGAACAAAAGCAAAGCCGATGAGGCTGCTCCTCCTACAGTAAATACCATCATCCCTAAAAGTCTTGTCACCGGTAAAGAGTTCGAAGAGAAATTTTCTTCCGCTAGCCATCGTACATGGACCGTTGGCATATACTCTTCTTTCATCCGTCCTTCCAGTATTCCTGTTGTGAAGGAAGATTGGCATTTCTAAGATTTAAACATTATCGCTCCTGATCTGGCAAAGCGGGTAACCTTACCAAAGAAGGGTTTTACGTATTTCTATACGTATCCCTTCACTTTGGGAGCGTTTTCTCTGAGTGTAGAGCTTGGCTTCGTTACCAGGTGTGTTTGGCACAAGTAAGTCCTTTCTGTGGAGGACGATCTCTTGTCTTTGACGCATGTGCCAAGAAATGGGAGAGGAGCTATCCCTAGCTCACGTGATGAACCTCTACTACCTCAAGATCTTCCGCGGGGGAATGGTAAATTTCAGCAAACGTCGTCATCATACTCTGCTATCTAGCATGGATGATGATAACGACCGTGGGTGGATGGAATGGTTCGTTGCATTTTCCACCAATGATATCATTCTGGTAATGGCTTCATCCTTTCTGGAATCATGGAACCGCACTTGTAAGTTCCTTGTCAATCTTTCTTTTACTAGAGATCATCTCATATCATTATTGACCCTCCTTCTTTTGCCTGTTTCAGCAACTCGATGGGTACCACCTAGGGTTGAAGGCTTGGACCAGTGGGTCAAGAAAATCTTAGATGTCACTATGCTCGAGATCCGCACGTGGAAAAAACTGGCCCTTAAATACTAGTGGAAGGCAAAAGATTATGATAACTTGCACTCATTTAGTCTTTTCTTTTTGTGTGAGAAAATTGAGTAATCCTTTCTCTTTTTGCTGAATTCAGGTCTACCCCAGTGCTCGGTTGTCATCCCCAAGGAGGATGTTTTGGCAAATCCTGTTGATGCGGTGAGGTTGCTTCAGGAGGCATTTACTTGAATATGCGTCTCCAGGCCTGCTTCGGGTGAAAGTGTTTCTTTTCGGAGTCCCCGGCCGGAGAACAAGCAACCAAAAATGAGATGTTCCTATGCCTCCGGGGAAAAAATAAAAGGGCAAGGAGTGTCGTGATAAAATCATTTTCAGATGTTGTGGTGTCGACCGTCGTGCCTGAGCCAGCCATAGATACCGTGGTGATCGATGATGATGGAGAAGCTACTGATGAGGGGACTTCTCTACATAGAAGACGATGACCTTCATAAACTCAATAGAATGCTCAATCTGTTGAGTTAGTTACACCAACTGAGGACAATGTCTTGGCACTCTTGGGGGAGTTTGAAATGGTGGAAAATGTCAACTCATGTTTCCGTATACCAGTAGATGTGCCCGGTGCTTTGATGTTGAGCACCGGGTCGATGAGCAACCAAAAACCAGCACTGCATTTGCCGCAGTTTCTTCTCACCCTTCAACGCCATCAACTTCATCTCCTTCTTCACCAACTCTTTCACCGACAACTTTTACATCACCTCCACCGGTCGTATCAGTCCGAGAAGAGGACGTTCCCCTCCCCCAGTCCCCAGTTCATGGGAATTTAAAGCAAAATTATACTGCCCCTTCAGAGGATCCACAAAGGAGGAAGAGTTTTACTCTCCCGGTCTCTACCAGATGCAATTTGTTGTCCCGACCGATGGAACTTGCTAACTATTTGAAGCATTTGGCTTCAGAAAAAGATAGGGATACAAGCTCTCTCGGGAGAGTGCTTGTTGAATAATTCCATGCACAACGCTGTAATGGTATATCCTTCATTTCATTCGTTATTTCTTCTACCTTTGATACAACATTATTCTGAGTTTGCATTTTCTTTTTCGCATGACAATTTTCTTGCTTCCGAGGGCCTCCAAAGGTTGATTCCAAAGGTTGTCCGAGCGGAACCAAACTGTTGCTCGCCTCTTAGAACTAGAAGCTAAAGCTGTTGAGGCTGTTGTGTTGGAGGCTCGATTGCAGCAAAGCGAGCAAGAAGTAGATATCCTTAGCCAAGAGATCGCCCTATTGAGGGTTCAATTTGAACTGGCTAGGGCCAAATGGGCTGAAGTCCATAATGTTATTCTTGCTGCATCTGATCGCGAGGCTGCCTCCGCTGAAAGATTATATAATTTGGAAGCGGCTTTGAACTCCAAAACCGAAGAGCTTGCTGCTGCCGGGGTGAAGTATGCCCAATTGGAGAAGTATAAGAAGACCATTGAGCATAATAGACTTTTCAGCTCTACGCTTCGTGACCCTGATGTCATCCTCTGGTCCGTTAGATCCATACGGGAAAATCTTTCTGCCGAGGTTGACCAACTTAAAGAAGAACTTCAGCACCGGGCGACTTTCTTCATTGTTGAGAAAACACATTCTATGTATAGAATGGGGAGAAAAACCTTGGAAGACGCCAAAGCGGGTGTCATAGACTTTGACGCTGAAATCGCTAAGGCCCTTGAGCTGGAGTTAGCTAAAAAAGAGGTCTTCGGCCAGTCCTGATGCTACCGATTCTTCTAGTTCCGATTCTGAGTTCTCGGGAACTGTAGAGGAATCAGAAGGTGATGATGCTGAGGGCCAAATTGATGAAGGTCAAAATATCGAACCGGGGGCGGATCTACCTCCTTCTTATGGGGGCGCGAATGCTTCTCTTCCTCCGAGTTCCGAAAATGCAGCAGCTTAACTTTTGATTTCTTTTTCCAACTTTTGTACTTGTGCCATTTGGCACATTAATTGTAAATAAAAATAATTTTTGCTTAATTACTGCATGAATTTTCCTTTATGCACTTTTGTTTAAACATTATGCAAGTTTAATTTTTGCGTCTTTTTTCGTTTATGTATTTGCGCAAGTTTGCCTTATACGTCTTTTTGTGCAAGGCTTTGGGTGTATTTCCCCCCCAAAAGAGTTTGGATTTTGAGCAAAGGTTCATCTGAAATCAACCCTTTACCGTGAGGGTTTTCATAAGAGAGGGCCCTCTTATGTTTACGGTGCTCTTGAAGAGGACGTCTCATGTTCATTACGACACTAGCATTTGAGAGTACTTATTTAACTTTATGACAAAAATAATTCATTGTTTAGACCAGAGATAAGATAAAAATAAAAGGACTTTACTTTATTCATTCCATTTTCAAAAAGTACAAGCATTCGTTGTGCTAAAAAGAAATTGCCATTTCTTGTGGCTAACTTGTTTATACGAGGCTAGCCGCGTAGTCCCCGATCCCAATGATATAATTATGCTTCCGACTTTCACATTTCTATCGAAGCGGCTGTCGTTATTTCCATATCCTCATATCATTCCCCTCCTCCCAGTGTTCGAATGCGAAGAATGCGAATTGGAACTCTGGAAGTTTAACACATTCGAGGATTCCACTAATGAATTGCTAGATAATCTTCAGTTCGGTAAAAAACTTCATTTCCCCTTAGGAATTTATGCTATTGAGCCAAATACTATCTAACAATCCCCTAGTGGCTTGCACTTGTGAACGGTCGGATAACCTTTGTTCGATAGCAAACTAAACTTCCCGGTGGAAACTTTGTTACCGAGCAAAAGATTATCTAACCGCTTCAGAGTGATTCTTTACTTGTGTGCCTTGTTATTAAAAGGTCTTATTGTTGCTTTTGAAAATTCCTTCATAGTATGCTTTCCGTTACTATCTCGCTATAAACCTTTCTAGAAAAACCCAATTGGGACAAAAATTGGACGAAGGAAAAAGGAGTGCAACACATACTTTCACTACAGATGATGTTCCTCAGTAATAGTATCTCTTGAGATACACCACATTCCAGTTGCTTGGAAACTTTTCTCCATCTTGATTCTCCAACTCATATGAACCTTTCTCGGTGACAGCTGAAACCCGGTAGGGGCCTTCCCATGTTGGACCTAGCTTCCCTGCATTAAGTTCTAGGGTATTTTGAGTTACTTTCCTTATAACCAAGTCCCCCACTTTGAAATAACGGAGGTTGGATATTCGATTATAATATCTTTCTATTCTCTGCTTTTGAGCTGCCATCCTTATATGCGCCAAGTCCCTACGCTCATCGAGCAGCTCCAAATTGACCAACATTACTTTGTTGTTTGCTTCTTCATTTGCCTAGAAGTATCTCAGCCTAGGCTCTCCTACTTCCACCAGTATCAAGGCTTCTGCTCTGTACACAAGGGAGAAAGGAGTATCTCCTATGCTTGATTTGGCCATTGTTCAGTATGCCCATAGTACTTCGGGAAGATCCTCAGGCTATCTGCCTTTAGCTGCTTCCAATCTCTTTTTGAGATTTTGTATAATCACTTTGTTCTTTGATTTCTCTTGACCATTTGCGCTTGGATGATAGGGAAAATATGTGATCCTTTTGATGTTAAAGTCTTTAAGTAACTTCGAGATCTTTGCGCCTATAAACTGTGGCCCGTTGTCGCAGGCTATCTCTTTTGGTATCCCAAATTTGCAAATTATATTCTCCTACAAGAAATCTACCACTTCATGTTTACTGAACTTCTGATAAAGACCTGCTTCCACCCACTTAGAAAAATAGTCAGCTAAAATCAAAAGAAACCTTACCTTACCAGGTGCCAGTGGTAGTGGTCCGACGATATCCATTCCCCACTTCATGAACTTCCATGAAGACAAAACCGAGTACAATGGTTCTGCTGGTTGATGTACCAATGGTATGTAGCGTTGACACCTATCACAATTTTGATCTAAAACTTTGGCGTCATGTTCCATTCGGGGCCAATAGTAGTGTACCCTTACCAATTTTAGTACTAGGGAATTTGCACCCAAATTATTTCCACAGATCCCTTCGTGGACTTCTCGTACAACATAGTTCGCTTCGGAGGCTCCCAAGCATCGGGCCATGGAAAGATTTCCTGTACAATTGGCCTCCTTTAAAGTTATATCATTCTGCTTTTGCGCGCAGCGCCCGGGATGCCTTAGGGTCTTCAGGAAACTTTTCGTGCTCGAGATAATCAATGATCTCATTCCTCCAGTCCCAGACCAAATTAGTCGTGTTTACCTCGTAATAGTTATCTTCCTCCAGAACCGAGTGCATAAGTTGTACGATTGTACCAGAGTCCGATCCCTTCATTTCCATTGATGACCCAAGGTTAGCTAATGCATCTGCTTGTGCATTTTACTCCCTTGGGATATGTGTAATCGACCACTCCCAGAAACGAGCAAGCAGAGTCTGAACCTTCGCTATGTATTGCTGCATGCGTTCCTCTTTGGCTTCAAAGAAACCGTACACCTGATTTACCATAAGTTATGAATCACATTTGATCTCTATGACCGGAAAATCAAGTCTCTGGGCAAATTCGACTACTGCAACCAAAGCTTCATACTCCGCTTCATTTTTAGTCAGAGGAACCGTTCTTATGGCCTGCCTTAGGGTTTCTCCCAAATGCATGATCAATATTATGCCAAGCCCGAACACTTTTACGTTGGAAGATCCATCTGTATATAGGGTCCGAACTCCTGATGTCAGTTTTGACACCATCACTTATTCTTTGGTAGCCAGAGGTAACAATCTCGGACTGAAATCAGCCACAAAGTCGGCCAAACCTTGTTACTTAATCACAGTCCTAGGTTTATATTCTATGTCAAATTCACTCATTTTGATGAACCACTTGGCCAGCCTACCCGAAAGGTCGAGTTTATGAAGGATATTTTTCCTGGGAAAGGTGGTCACCACAACTATAGGGTGACATTCGAAATAAGACCTTAGCTTCCGAGCGGTGACTACGAGGGCTAAGGCCAACTTCTCCAAATGTGGGTAGCGAGTTTTTGCTCCTATTAAAATTCTACTAACGTAAAACATTGGAGAGTGCGTACCTTCATCCTCATGGACTAATACGGCACTTACCGCTACCTCCGAGACTGCTAAGTAGACTAATAATTTTTTGCCTTCCTTCGGCTTTGATAATAATTGAGGACTTGACAAGTACCTTTTCAAATCCCTCAAAGCCTGCTAACATTTTGGGGTCCATTCAAAGTTGTTTTTCTTCTTCAGTAACAAAAAGAAATGATGGCATTTCTCTGAAGACCGGGAAATGAACTTTCTTAAAGCGGTCAATTTTCCCGTGAGCCTTTGAAATTCTTTTACGCTTGATAGATGGTTTGGGATGTCTTCAATGGCTTTGATTTTATTAGGGTTAACATCAATTCTCCTTTGAGATACCAGCAATCCTAGGATGTTACCGAAGCTGAACCCGAACGCACATATCTCAGGGTTAAGCTTCATGTTATGCTTCCTTAGGATGTCAAAAGTCTCTTGCAAGTGTTTAAGATGATCACATGCATTCAAAGACTTAACAAGCATATCGTCTATATAGATTTCCATGGTTTTCCCTAATTATTTTTCAAATATTTTGTTTGCGAGTCGCTGGTAAGTGGCTCCGGCGTTCTTTAGCTCGAAGGGCATCACATTATAGCAATATGTGACGAAGTGCGTTATGAACAAAGTATTTTTTCTAATCATCTAGGTTCATCTTAATTTGTTTGTACCCGGAGTAAGCATGTAAACTCATTAACTCATGGCCGGTCGTTGCATCGATCATTTGATCAATGTTTTGCAATGGGAACGAGTCCTTTGGGCACGCCTTATTCAAGTCCTTATAGTCTACATGTATGCGAAATTTATTATTATTCCTTGGAAATACTATTACGTTAGCTAGCTAGTCTGAATACTTTACCTCTCGGATTGAACCGATATCAAGTAGGCGAGTTACCTCCAAAAATCATGTTGATCATCAGAAGCGGGGGATCTTCTTCTACTTTTGAGGGCTCCGTGTTGTCACGATTGCGACCATAATTATTTTTAGCCCGATCACTTAAGAATTCCCTGAGATGTCTATTTTTCCTCTTCGCACAGATGCCGCCAATCCCCAGTTCGGTGACTGTTCGTCCCATGGTATTCGCGCCATAAATTAGGATCCATCTGGCTGGGATCAGATCTCATTGGCTTCAGGAACTATGCTTCTTTAATGTCCCTTATAGACGATACCAACTCTACTACACTGACGTTGAAGTTATATTCTGAAACTCTAGGGTAGGAAGAGTCTCGAGAACCTGATGTTTCCTTGTCCTGTAATGACCTGTTGTTCTAGCCGCGATCAGTTTTTCTATCGGTAATGAATCTATCCGCCGACCGGAAGCATTTGTTGCATCCTTCGGCCCATTCATAGGGAAAAAATCAGCTCCTTGAAGACCTTCGATCTGTGTCGAAATCTTCTTTTGATTTCTGTTTATTCTTCTCTGACCCTGAACCGATGTTGGGAAACTGAGCTGATCATCCTCAATCCTTATATTTGAGTCGTACCAGTTGGGAACATCCGCCCAAGTTGTCTCTTGGAACTCGAGCAAGCTTTCTTTTAATTTCTCGGAAGCATTAGAACTCCTTGGATTCAAAACTTTGGTGAATGCTTCAGCCACGCATTTATCCGGAACTACCGGTAATAATATCCTTTCCTTTTGGAATTGGGTTACAAATTTCTGCAGCAACTCGGACTCTCCTTGTGCAATTCTGAAAATATCGGCCTTTTGGGACTGTACCTTTCTGACCCCAACATGGGCCTTAATGAAAGAATCCACGAGCATCTCAAAGGAATCTATGGAATGCTCGGGCAAAAGCGAATACCACATCAAGGCTTCCTTCATGAAGTCTCTCCGAATTTCTTCGACATTGATTCTATCTCGTGGGAGTTAAATCGTTCCCCTTCACCGCCATTGTATAGGTGGTGAAATGCTCCTGAGGATCTGAAGTCTCATCGTATTTCGGCACGTCCGATATTTTAAACCGCTTCGGGATCAATTTTGGTGCCAAGCTTGGTTTGTACGGCAATTTAGTATACTTCTTTGAGTCCGGACCTTTCAGCACTGGTGGTGCACTCGAGATTTGGTCCATGCAGGCGTTCACTTCCCTCATAAACCGTATGAGTTCGTTTTGAAAGGATCTCTCTTGTTGTTATGACCGAATCCCCTCCCCCCGGCCCCATCGAAGCCAACCTCGCCCCTCGAGGGGTTGTTGTCGACCCTATGCGTTGTTTGATTTGCGAGAGCATCGGGAAGAACTGGACCTCACCCATTCGCGTTATTGGAAGCACCCAATAACGTCTGCTTCAGTTTTGTCATTACCTTATCCTGCCGTTTGAGATGGCCTAGAATGGCCTCTTGTTGCTCTTGCAGGAGCCTTACCGCGTTGACGACGTGCTCCTCTTCATCATCATCAGGAGTTGCTTCTCGAACATGCCGCAGGTATCACCTTCCGTGGACTGGTGTGGCCTCGTTCCCCTCGCTGCGGGTATCGCTGATCAAATCTCCATCCTGAGGGTGATTTCCTTGGGCCTCAAGGTTGTGTGTGTTGTTAATATCATTATCTGCCATCTTCTATGTTTTTTTTGCCAAGAACAAATAATCAAACACACTAGTAAAAGAGGCAAGAACCAACTTAATTACACAATTGTCTAATCCCCACGGTGGTCGCCAATCTGTTTACCCGTAAAACGGCATAGTTGAAGTTATACGTGATTTATAGATAAGTGAATTAATTCGATCCTGACATAATAGAAGAATTAGATAAAAATGTAATACTTAGTCTTGAGATTGAGATGAAATAGCAGAAATATTAATTCCGGGAGTAAGGCTTCCGGGCAAAACAACAATGATATCAAAGAACAAAAAGATAAAACTATATTAAGTTTTGAATAGAGTGTAGCGTATGTTTGCCAGAAAATTCATCTTTTTTATAATGATAATAAAACTCACTATTTATAGCTGCACGTAGGGAACAAGGTCCTAAGATCAAGCCCTCTTTAATGTTAATTACGAGGGCCATTGAAGAACGTATAATGGTAGGCAATGAATATTATATTCTTTGTAACGGACCGTGTACTTAATGCTATAGAATATTCCTCATTTAATGCTATCGGGTAGCAGACCTTTATTTTATCTCTGTGAGTATTACTTTCTTTGGTAACAGACGAGATCATCGCCTTCGGATTCAACTGTCTCCTGTCTTCGACTCCACGTGTTACTTCCTTATTCGATCATTTTTCGATTATTTAATGTAAACATATTTTACCCTATGCGTACACTAAAGACATGAACGAACCATCTGTGAAAGTCGGAGCTTCAATTAGCAAACCCGTGAGTCTTTGTTGCTATTTAATTTTCCCAATTTCATAAATCAATTCTTGAAATTCTACTATTCTTTTTCATACGGACAAACATTTTCTGTTCCTTTCAATCAAATCTAGATTATGAAGTTAGCAGTGACAACACAAGATGAATTAAAACTTAGAACATTCTCTAGTGCTTCTCTTATAAACTCAGCACCTAATAATATGTTCTGTAAAACATTTGCTAAATGAAGGGAAAGAGTGAAGGCATGTTATGTAAAACTCAGCAATCAGCACACCCTTGTTGCGTTGCATTCTATTCGAAACTCAAATGATGGGGAACAGTGGAGGTATTTTCTGTTGGGATTGTGGTATTACTTTGAGAATTTAGCAGATAAATTTGTTCTTGGGAATAACCAGAGAGAGAAGGTGAGGGGAGAGGGTTATGGGGTTACGAGCAGGGATAACTACGACGGGTGATGGAGATTTTAAAAATTAGATTTTCTTTTTCAAATAATTTTCTAGCATTTGACACGTGTCAAACAAGGAGTGATGCTCACTTCCCTTGTTTAAACTAGGGTTAACCAAGAAATGGGGTAATAATACGAACAAGTGTGACGAAAATGTAGAAAAAAAAGAGTGACATTTTTATATATAGCGTTGTTTTAAAGAGCGCTATACTTTAACAGAGTTTTGGCCGTTAAAGTATAACGCTTTTTAAAAGAGCGCTATATATATATTTTTTTTTTCTTGGTTATTTATATTACATGTTGTGCCATTTGTTCCTATTATATTATTGTTGGTACTGTTTGTCACTTAAGTTTCATTGTTCCTGTCACGACCCAAAAATCACCAGTCGTGATGGAACCTAAATTGACCCGCTAGGTAAGCCAACTAACAGTCAATATAATCCAATTGAAATTTGTAGGAAAAAATAAGAAGAATTATCTGAACTTTTGCAAATTAACCAAAGAAATGGTAGTACATCATTAGATTCTAGGCCTTAGAATTTACAAAATTGATACAAATAATTACACGATATGTTTGAAAGTTACATAAATAGATTAACAAAATCTAAAGCCACTAAGGAAAACTGGCAGCTATATCCGGAATGCACAAACATCTTCAGGGTCAGCTCCCGACATCACCAGCAGCTCCGCTCCAAAAGTCTACACGCAATGTGCAAAAGTGTAATATGAGTACAACGGACCCCTTGTACCTAGTAAGTATTTTGTTTAACCACGTCGAAGTAGTGACGAGGTTTTTTAGTAAAAAGATGCTCACTAATAAAAATCTGTACCGAAATCTAGCAATAGAACTACACTACAGTATAACATGATAGAGTACATGAAATGAATGTACAAAACAATAACAGAGTACTAGAAGAGATCACAATTCAATAGTTTCCAATATATTGACCAATCCTTTCCTTAGAGCGAAACCCAATGAACCACAATAATCAACTCAAAACTTTCATAATGTGAGAGGAACACTCAAGACATTAAATTTAATGGCACGGTAATACCCTTCGTGCATTTATCTCCTCCTCACCAAATATGCGTAAAACAATACCAACCGAAGGGCAGAAATACCGATAACAGAAATGACAAAGTAGGAAATACGCAAGTAGTAATAATGAAAGAGAATGTACATAAGGACATCAATAATAGACTAGGCAGAAGGCATAAATGTTATGATAATAATTTGGAAAAGAAATATAACTTCAACTAATTAGCATGGTGGAGGCATGAAAATAGATATAACAAACAAGAAATGGGACACATGATCTTTATAAGTTAACAAATAGAGACATGAATGACTAACATGGAAGAAGACCTGTACCTAAGTGCAACAAAACAGATATGTCATGGATGCAACTATAATAGCAGGAAGTAAGCATGATATTTACAAGTTAAGCAAGTAGAAGGCATGGGCAACACAATAGCAATTGAGATAGAGAATAAAGAGAGAACAGTGACGACAAGTCATATAAGAACCGTAAGTACGACAGTAACAATTCAAGGTAAGGACATAAAGATATCTGCAGGAAAAGGATATCACAATATAATGCACGTCTCTCGTCCTCACTTGCACGAAAACGCCCTTCGTGCCATGAACTCGCAATAACACAAAAACATGATAATATAAATGCAATGGCACGGCATCACCCTTCGTGTTTTTACTCACATAACATGGCACGACATCACCCTTCGTGATTTTACGTACAAATGATATGGCACGACATCGCCCTTCGTGCTTTTACTCTCAGATAATATGGCATGGCATCACCCTTCGTGCTTTTACTCTCAGATAATATGGCACGACATCACCTTTCATTCTTTTACTCTCAGATAATATGGCACTGCATCACCCTTTGTGCTTTTACTCTCGAATAATATGGCACGGCATCATCCTTCGTGCTTTACACTCTCCCTCACACGATAATGTATAAACAATGGCACGGCATCACCCTTCGTGCTTTACACTCTTCCTTACCAAGCATATGTATCTCAATGACAAACAAGGAAGGAAGCATAAATAACGTCAAGGAAAGTATTTAAACGAATATTCCAAAAGAATCCCAATCACAACTTCTCAATCCAACAACAGTTCAATAAACCTGCAAGAACCTTAATATTCAATTATTCCAACAAATCTCACAAATGATCTACAACACAAGTGTAAAATCTAGTATCTCAAGATTATCGGCCGTAGCAATGTATTAATGATTATGCATAATGATAACCGAGTTAAACACATCAATGTAATCTCAGAATTCCATCAAATTTGATCAAGTCATAATGAACTAAGTCTTTGTTTCCAACATTTAATACTATATTCTTAGTATCTAGGAATCAAGTAAGGCATGAAGCAAGAAGATCACGTGAATGTACAAGACACAGTACATAACATAATTTACCCCCGAGCATGGTTAACCCTAGCACATGCATATATGCTCATCACCTCATATATGTATCACCCCCGCATGTAGCAAACAATGTCAAATAGTAGGAAAAATTCCCTCAACAAAGTTAGGCAAGACACTTACCTCAATTCGGCTAATTCAATACTCAATTTAGCTTTTCCTTTACAATATCCACCTCCGCTCGGCACAATCTAGCCAAAGATGACTTAAATACATCACACAATGCAAGGGAAAATAATTTTAATTAATAAAGCTGTGATTTTTAATCAATTTGTAAAAAGTCAACAAAAGTCAACTCCCGGGGAAGCCCGGTCAAAACCCGAGTCCAAGGGCAGGTCTTGACTACCCATAGCCTCACGAGTCCAAATATGTATTTTGTTTCCAAATCCGAGTCCTATTCGACTCTCAAATCGAAAATTTCCATTTTTCAAAGTGTTGACAAAAGTCCCAAATTTTCCCCTAGATTTCTCATGTATTGGATGTTAAATCTTCTGTAAAATCATGAAATGTAGTTGAGAATTGATTCGAGGCACTTACCCGATGATTTGGTATGAAAATCCCTTCACAAAATCGCTTCCCATCGAAGCTAGGGTTCAAAATATAGCAAAATGAAGCTAAGTCTCAGAATTCTCAGCATTTAACAGGTTGCAGATGTCGCATTTGTGACAGGGGGTTCTCAAATGCGATCCCCGCAAATGCGAACAAATATTGCAATTGCGAACTAGAAACTTTCCTGCTAAGGTCGCATTTGCGACCAAAAGCTTCGCAAATGCAAAAAAGGGGTCATCGCAAATGCGAGATATTCTTAGCAAAAGCGAACTCTAGCCCCGAAGCCCAGGTTCGCAAATGCGATAGCCGCATTTGCGACCAAAATATCGCAAATGCGATTAAACCAGAACCAACACTCAAAACTTTAACAAAAATAATCTGAAACTCACCCGAGCCCCCGAGGCCCCAAACCAAACACCCACACAAGTCTAAAACCATCACACGAACTCGCTCGAGCGATCAAAACATCAAAATAACCTCTAGAATCACGGATCGGTTGCCAAAACATATGAAGATCAAAGGAAACTTCAAGAACTTCTAGAATCGTAACCAAGCATCCGAACCATATCAAATCAACTCCAAATGGTGCCAAATTGTGCAGACAAGTTCCATGTGACGAAACGAACCTACTCGAGAATTCAACTCATGCATAACAACCTCAAAACGATGAATCGCACCTCAAATCAAAATCAATGAACTTTGGAACTTCAACTTTTACAACCGAGGTTGAAACCTATCAAAACACGTCTGATAGACCTCACATTTTGCACACACGTCATATTTGGCATTACGGACCTATTCCAACTTCCGGAATTGAAATCAAACCCCGATATCAAAAAGTCCACTCTCAGTCAAACTCCCCAAAAATCTAACTTCCGCCATTTCAAGACTAATTCGACTTCGGACCTCCAACTTACAATCCGGACGCGCTCCCAAGTACAAAATCACCCAACGGAGCTAACAGAACTCACGAAATTCCATTCCGAGATCCAATACTAAAATGTCAAACTTGGTCAACTCTTCCAACTCAAGGCTTAAATCTTGAAGTTCATTCTTCCCAATCAATTCTGGATAACTTCAAAACCAACACCGACGATTTACGCAAATCATAATACATGATATGGAGATACTCGAGCCCTCAAACTACCGATAAAAGTTCAATTGCTCAAAACGACCAGTCGGGCACCACTTAAACACACGTTCGTCCTCGAGCGTGCCAAGAGTCGTTCCAAAACTGTCAAACCACGGTGTAACCTTACTATGCATATACCCGAGGGCGATCCCACATTACCCTCCTCCATATAAGCATGCCAACGCAACATAACTTGAGATCCTTACTTCAACTTTGGTCCTTAACCTTAGAATCCAATCTCCAATATCCAAAATACTTTACAATCCCCGAATCTCACATCTACATACTGTATAAACTTGAACAGCTGTATTAGGTCATAACTATAACCAAAAGATGAAATCGCATAATACACCCCATCACTCAGACACTCACATCAGGGATTATTAACCACCATTACCGCCCAACAACAAACCCGATGCCGATAGCAAACGTCGTATCAATTAGAGCCTCGTTCAAAACCTTCATATCCTGTCGGTGATGAAAAAAACACGCATAACCTCTTAACCACTCATCCGATCAAGAAGACAAGAAACTCACGCGTCCGACCAGGGTCATTGCCCAAATCCTCAGCAAAATATGGTATTATTCTCCCAAACCTTCCTCGTCCCAATACAATACAGCAAATCTCAAGTCTAGAAACCTCATCTCAGCCAATATAAGCAGCCACACCGACAAGTATCAACAATAATCATATAGAATCCCACACAACATGGTCCTGAGCACCAACAAGTAATAATTCAGACATGACATGTAACAGTAAGAGAGTTAAATAAGAAGACTACTAAACAAGTTAAGAAGGCAGGTTTAACATTTTCCCTATGAACTATTTTCAACAAAGTGAAAGCAAAAATACATGAAGTAAACATCAGCAGTTACATTTCATCATAGTACCGTTGCGGCGTGCAACCCGATCCCATAATATCAGTCCACATAGGGTATCCCTCGAGCTATAATACTCGGGCTCACTAATCACATGTGCGTCAGTATCAAGCATAATAGAGTGCACAAAATATAACTGTGGGAAAAATTATTAATAACACACAATACTGAGAAGGACAAGCACATCTATGGTGCAATAAGCAAATCAACTTCATGAAGGCTATCTCGCCCATATCGCCATGAGGCCTAAATTGAATTACAATACGCGTACGAAGAACCATGTAACCCTCACAACCCGTCACAACATAAGAGAGGAACACATAACACAGAACAAGGCACGGATAATATCTATTCTGCCTGATGATATACCTGGGGTAACAGCTGCCCAGGAGAAAGTAAATCCGATCCGATACAGAATGCACATCCTCATTAGGCCTACTAATGGACCCCCAAATCAACTTCGGTCATCCCTGAATGGACAAATAGTCCTCCAAATGTCCATAACAACATAATCATGACACACACTATCATCTGGCCAGCTTTGGCCATATTTCACAGTCCACAACCACGAAGCAATCTATTTTTGAGAACTCCGAGTCTTCAAATCCATGGAACACACGAATCACCCTACCTGATCCCAACTCCACTGCCCAACTGCTTAACTCATCTCTCGAATATGATCATCCCATGAGGAATACTTCTATAATTCTTCCGTGCCACATAACCAAATCTGGATCTCAGTAGTCGACCAACCAGGCGAGCACCGCAATATCAATGATGCATCCGTAAGTCAAAACATAATGCGCCTTATGAAATGCACACTCTTCTCACGAAACACCAGGTAGTAATAATATCCATCTAAATATCTGAAACCGTCCATGTTGTCTAAGAATCCAAGACCTTCCCTTCAAAACTGAACCGTGGCCTTGCATATGCATAACTCAATCCCGATCAGCCAGAAACCTTCTATTTGATCTCATCCTGGAGGAAATCCCAATACGCAGCACGTTCCTCACACTAGTAGGAAATATTCACCTTGAACCGTGATAGAAATCATCGAGAACCCCTTGGAATCCGTTGGCACATACCCAAGCTATCAGAACCGTATCCCTATAACTCAACCAAGCCATGCAGTTGCCCAAAACCCATGAGCATTGGCACGAAACACCTGTGGAGACCCACCACATCATAAGTACTCAAAGAACCAATCATATCATTACCGTGTTAATCCAATTTACAATCAAACTGCCCTATTTCCTCAGAGTTCCTTCCACATTACCCTTAAGTTGATACCCCTCCTTGCGAGAACACCATTATCCTTACCCCCAAAGCTCGCCATAAGAGATCCTAGCATAAGAACCACACCGCCTCAAGGCCTATAAGACGTTGCATTCCCTCTTCGTACGCAAAGCACCAGAACCGAGGTACCCACTCTTAAGAGACCTTCTGTGAATCCAAAGCCATTTCCTCCACCACTTAGTCTTCATGTTAATGAAATGCATAATCCACAATGATATAGAAATACTGCGTGCCTCAACACCACCCAATGTAAATCTTAAACTCTAGACACAACTGCTATGCCACCGCTTAATCTTCCTGAGTCTGAACTCATCAACGAGGCATGGGAATCAAATTTGTTCCACAATTAAACAACATGAAAACATTTTAATACACTCATAGCTCGAGACTATACGTCACATCAAGACAGAAATCTAGCACCCATTAGCCCTTTTTGCACCTTAAGTAGACTCTTCTCGTAGCCTTCAAATCATCTGAACATAGCCCGCAGTCACATTCTACTTGTCATTTAGTCATCCAACCACTCGCCTTCCATAAATTCCACTCATAGGGACACTACCGGACGTATAAGTCCAAAAGCACATACTCACACAACCAAAATCCCCGTGCTCAAGATGCAGTCAAAACCCGGCCTCATGTCCTCCAGACTGACCCATCATCAGCACACAAGAATCACATTTCGCATCTTATCCATGGACTCACAAGCCGTCGATGCACAACCGATACCAAGGGCTCATGTGCGCATACGAATGCGTGGAAAAAATTCAAAGAGTTACACTTCAAGCTGAATAAATACCGCGCGATAAGGAAAGAAAGATGGGAAGTATATCCTAAATGTCCTGTAGCCTCTCGAATATAGGTATGAACGTCATCATATTGATCTGCAAGATTCTATTAGACACTTGCTCATGACTTGTAGAACCTATGAACCTAGAGCTCTGATACCCCATGTCATGGCCCAAAAATCACCAGTTGTGATGGCACCTAACTCGACCCGCTAGGTAAGCCAACTAACAATGAATACAATCCAATTGAAATTTGTAGGAAAAATAAGAAGAATTATCTAAACTTTTACAACTTAACCCAAGAAATGGTAGTAAAAATCATGAGCTTCTAGGACATAGAATTTACAAAGCTAATACAAATAATTAAATGATCTGTTTGAAAGCTACATAAATAGATTAACAAAATCTAAAGCCACCAAGGACAAGTGGCAGCTATAGTCGGAATGCACGAACATCTTCAGGGTCAGCTCTCGACATCACCAACAGCTCCATTCCAAAAGTCTGCACGCAAGATGCAAAAGTGTAGTATGCGTACAACCGACCCCATGTACCCAGTAAGTATTTTGTCTAACTTCGTCGAAGAAGTGACAATGCTTTTTAGTAAAAAGATGCTCACTAATAAAAGTCTGTACCGAAATCTAGCAATAGAACTATACTACAGTATAACATGATAGAGTACATGAAACGAATGTACAAAATAATAACAGAGTACTAGAAGAGATCACCATTCAGCAGTTTCCAATATCTCGACCAATCCTTTCCTTAGAGAGAAACCCAATGAACCACAATTATCACCTCAAAACTTTCATAGTGTGAGAGGAACACCCAAGACATAACATTCAATGGCACGGCAACACCCTTCGTGCATTTATCTCCTTCTCACCAAATATGCGTAAAACAGTACCAATCGAAGGGCAAAAATACCGATAATAGAAATGACAAAGAAGAAAATACGCAAGTAGTAATAATGAACGAGAATGTACATAAGGACATAAATAATAGACTAGGCGGAGGGCATAAAGGTCATGACAACAATTAGGAAAAGGAATGTAACTTTAACTAACTAGCATGGTAGAGGCATGAAGATAGATATAACAAACAAGAAAGGGGACACATGATCTTTATAAGTTAACAAGTAGAGACATGAATGACTAACATGGAAGAAGACCTGTACCTAAGTGCAACAAAACAGATATGTCATGGATGCAACTATAATAGCAGGAAATAGGCATGCTATTTACAAGTTAAGCAAGTAGAAGGCATGGGCAACACAACAACAATTAAGATAGAGAATAAAGACAGAACAATGATGACAAGTCATATAAGAACCGTAAGTACGATAGTAACAATTCAAGGTAAGGACATGAAGATATCTGCAGGAAAAAGGATATCACAACATAATGCATGTCCCTCGTCCTCACTTGCACGAAAACGTCCTTCGTGCCATGAACTCGCAATAACAACAAAACATGATAATATAAATGCAATGGAACGTTATCACTATTCGTGCATTTACTCACATAACATGGCACAACATCACCCTTCGTGTTTTTACTCACAAATGATATGGCACGACATCACCCTTCATGCCTTTACTCTCAGATAATATGGCACGACATCACCCTTCGTGCTTTTACTCTCAGATAATATAGCATGGCATCACCCTTCGTGCTTTTACGCTCAGATAATATGACACGACATCACCTTTCGTGCTTTTACTCTCAAATAATATGGCACAACATCACCCTTCTTGCTTTACACTCTCCCTCACATGACAATGTATAAACAATGGCACGACATCACCCTTCGTGTTTTACACTCTTCATTACTAAGCATATGTATATCAATGACAAACAAGGCAGGAAGCATAAATAACGTCAAGGAGAGTATCTAAACAAATATTTCAAATGAATCCCAATCACAACTTCCGAAGCCAACAATTGTTCAATAAACCTGCAAGAACCTTATTATTCAAGTATTCCAACAAATCTCACAAATAATCTACAACACAAGTGTAAAATCTAGTATCTCAAGAATATCGACTGTAGCAATGTATTAATGACTATGCATAATGATAACCGATTTTAACACATCAATGTAATCTCAGAATTCCATCAAATTTGATCAAGTCATAATGAATTAAGTCTTAGTTTCCAACATTTAATACTATATTCTTAGTATCTAGGAATCAAGTAAGGCAATACATTATTCATAACATAATTTACCCCGAGCAGGGTTAACCCTGGAACATGCATATATGCTCGTCATCTCATATATGTATCACCCCCACATGTAGCATATAATGTCAAATAGTAGAAAAAATTCCATCAATAAAGTTAGGCAAGACACTTACCTCAATTAAGCTAATTCAATACTCAATTAAGCTTTTCCTTTACAAGATCCACCTCCGCTTGGCTCAATCTAGCCAAAAGAACGACTTAAATACTCACACAATGCAAGGGAATTTTTTTTTAATTAATAAAGATGTAATTTTTATTCAATTTCTAAAAAGTCAATAAAAGTCAACTCTCAGGTCCGCCCGGTCAAAACCTGAGTCCAAGGGTAGGTCTTGACTACCCATAGCCTCACGAGTCTAAATATGTATTTTGTTTCCAAATTCGAGTCCTATTCGACTCTCAAATTCAAAATTTCCATTTTTCAAAGTTTTGACAAAATTCCCATTTTTTCCCTAGATTGCTCATGAATTTGATGTTAAATCTTGTGTAAAATCATGAAATGTAGTTTAGAATTGATTTGAGGCACTTACCTAATGATTTGGTATGAAAATCTCTTCACAAAATCGCCTCCCATCGAAGCTAAGGTTCAAAATATAGCAAAATGAAGCTAAGTCTCAGAATTCTCAGCATTTAGCAGGTTGCAGATGTCGCATTTGCGATAGGGGGGTTCGCAAATGCGACCCCCGCAAATGCGAACAAAATATCGCAATTGTGAACTGGAGTCATTCCTGCTAAGGCCGCATTTGCGACCAAAAGCTTCGCAAATGCGAAAAAGGGGGCCATCGCAAATGCGAAATATTCTTCGCAAATGCGATTAAACCAGAACTTTAACAAAAACAATTTGACACCAATCCGAAACTCACCCGAGCCCCCAAACTAAACACCCGCACAAGTCTTAAAATATCACATGAACTCTGTCAAATGATCAAGACATCAAAATAACCTCTAGAATCACAAATCAGTTGCCAAAACGCATGAAGATCAAAGGAAACTTCAAGAACTTCTAGAATCGTAACCAAGCGTCCGAACCATATGAAATCAACTCCAAATGGCGCCAAATTTTGCAGAAAAGTTCCATGTGATGAAACGAACCTATTCGATACTTCAACTCATGCATAACAACCTCAAAACGATGAATCGCACCTCAAATCAAAATCAATGAACTTTGGAACTTCAACTTCTACAATTGATGCCGAAATCTATCAAAACACGTCCGATTGATCTTAAATTTTGCAAACACGTCTCATTTGACATTACAGACCTATTCCAACTTCCGGAATCGTAATCTGACCTTAATATCAAAAAGTCCACTCCCGGTCAAACTTCCCAAAAATCCAACTTCTGTCATTTCAAGACTTATTCGACTATGGACCTCCAACTAACAATCCAGACGCGCTCCTAAGTCCAAAATCACCCAACGGAGCTAATGGAACTCGCAAAATTCCATTCCGAGATCCAATACTAAAAGGTCAAATTTGGTCAACTCTTCCACCTCAAGGATTAAATCTTGAAGTTCATTCTTCCAAATCAATTTTAGATAACTTAAAAACCAACACCGATGCTTTACACAAATCATAATACATCATGCGGAGATACTTGAGCCCTCAAACTACTGAGAAAAGTACAATTTCTCAAAATGATCAGTCGGGTCGTTATAGTTCCTTAAGCCAAAGGTCTATCAAAAATAATATTTCTATCTCCATAAGGTAGAGGTAAGGTCTGCATACACACTACCCTCTCCAAACTCCACATGTGGGATTACACTAAGTTTGTTATTGCTCTATTTATTTAAAGTAGAGGTATAAATAAAGAGATTGTATGTCCAATAAGAAAATAAAATAAAAGCTTGAGTGTTCTTGTAATTTTAAAAAGTTAAAAACTAAGAATACATTGGTCCATGAAAAAGAGATTGGAAAAAAAGAGAGAAAATATGTGATAGAATATTTCACAGACAATTCCTAGGTGTTTCTCTGATACCACATCTGTTGCTTTTCTGGATATAAAAGTATGCTCGAACTGTGATGACCCGATAGGTCATCTTATTATTTAAACCTAAATATGTGATCCAAAATCATTAAAAGTCATGTTTTAGCCTTCCTCGATTTGTGTGCATAGTCCGGGCGTCTTTCCGGATAGCTTTTATGCTAAAAACTAATAAAAATAAGAAAATTTGCCTAAAAACATCAATTGAGTTGACTTTGGTAAACGGACCCGGATTCATACTCTAAGAGTCCCGGTGGGTCCGTATCGTAATTTGAGACTTCGGCATATGCAAGGAATCCAAATCGGAAGTCCCTAGCCCAAGATATCAGACTATGTTAGAATTTTAAAGTTGAAAGCTTAATGAAATTGAAGTGTTTAACCAAAGTTTGACTTGTTGGATAACGGGTTTGTATTTTGGTTCTAGAACTCGGTATAGGTCCAATACCATATTAATGACTTGTCTGTGAAATGTGATGAAAAACGGAGTTGATTTGACGTGATTCGGACATCCGGTTGTGTTCAATTCGTAGTTGTAGGTGTTATTTTGGTAATTTGATCGCCCGAGCAAGTTTGTATGATATTTTTAGACTTGTGTGTGTGTTTGGTTTGGAGCCCCGAGGGCTATGGAGTGAAAATTGGACTTAGAATACAGCTGATGTTGCAATATCTGGTGCAGGCCTCTAATCTCGCATTTGTGAGATCAGGCATCGCAATTGCGACCCCTGTAGGTTCCGCATTTACGAGCTATTTCTCGCATTTGCGAAGAATATCTGGCCTTATAGTTTTCGCATTTGCGAACAAGTTCTTCGCATTTACGAACTAGGAAAGGGGGGGGGGAGGCAGTGATCGCATTTGCGATCACATGGTCGCATTTGCGATCACATGGTTGCATTTGCAAAAGGGTCAGGCTCACATTTGCGAGGATTTCTTTGCATTTGCGAAGATAGAAGGAATGGGGATACCTTCGCATCTGCGATAGGGTTTTAGCATTTGCGAACCCCAGGTCGCAAATGCGACACCTGCAACTGAGCAAAATGATTTTTGAACGGGATTTGGGTTCATTTTCCGAATATTCAAAACCTAAAACCTTAGAAGCGATTTCTCCAAGATCATTTCTTCCCCAAAACATTGGTAAGTGATCCTAACCCACTTTATTTCAATTATTCATCACATTTCATGAATTTTCAACCTAAAATCTAGGATTTTCATGGTGGAAATTGAGATTAGGTGGAATTAGGGATATTTGTGAAATTGGGATTTAGACCTCAAATTGAGTCAGATTTCAAAACTAATTACATAATCGGGATAGGGGGTGAATGGGTAAATGAATTTTGGTCCGAACCTCGGTTTTTGACCAAGCGGACCTGGCGTAGATTTTTGATTTTTTGGGGGAAAGTTTGGGGAATCTAAATTTATGCATTGCAATTTATTTCTTTAGCAATATTTGATATTATTGAGTCGTTTTTGGATAGATGCGAGTGGTTTAGAGGTGGATTCTATAGGAAAAGCTATAATTGAGCATTGAGTGGCATGTGGAGCGAGGTAAGTATTGTGTCTAACAATTTATTTATATTTCCCTGATTTCCCGTTTTCTCATATTATCTCTTTCCATGTCTTAATTGTTACATGCTCCCATTTGTGTTCCCATTCCTAATTGCTACTTGTTAGACATTGTTTTCTCTTGTTCATGATATTGTTCTTTCCATAGTTCCATTATCTCCTATTATTTGCTTAAGCTGTTTTATCGGTACCTTTCTGCTATATATTATGAATTGGTCTCACTGTGTAGCATTACTTATATGAACTTTCATGGTGTAAAAGATTCCTATTTGTGTCAGTTTGAGGCTTCTTTGACTTAAATTATGAAATTTCTATACATATTGAGTAATTAATATTGATATGATGGGATCGGGTTGCACGCCGCAACAAGAGGAATAACGGTGATATATATTGGGGTAGAATAAGAGTGATTTGATACTGAACGGTGGGAACGGGTTGCACGCCACAATAGGTGTAATAAGGGTGGATTGTTTGGTGGAATAAGGGTGAACTATGATTGTATTATTGTAATATGGTTCTACGGGTTGCACGTCGCAACACTTTTATATATATATTCACTGTCATTTATTCTATTATGAGAAAATAAGGGAGGAATATGAGATGTACGGTGGGATTGGGTTACGCGCCACAACAACCTTTGTGTTTATGTTTCTCCCTGAACTGTGTTAGCCTTATGGTATTCTCTTTTACACTTAAGGATTGGTAAACTCTGAACACTATTGATATATCTCTTGGAGTTGACGTATTTCTTGCAATCTACTGCTTTCTTCTATTCTGCATTTCCTATCTTGCTTTTATTATATATACTGCATATAGGTTGTAGAGTGAGTAACCCATCTTAGCCTCGTCACTAATTTCTCGAGGTTAGGGTCGGCACTTACCAGCACATGGGGTCGGTTGTACTGATACTGCACTCTGCATTTCCTGTGCAGATTTTGGTGTTGGTCTGAACTGATCGTGAGGTTGGCTGAAGGATTCATTTGATAGGAGACCCAAGGTAGATCTGCCGCCGTCCGCAGACCCTGGCGTCCCCTTCTATATATTATACTTTATTGTTTCTTTCATTTCGAAAGCAGTTGTATCTCTTTCAGACCTTTACTTGTAGAAAAATCTTAGAAGTTCGTGAACTGTGACTCCAGATCCAGGTAGTAGTATGTATATATTGAGGCTGTTATAAATTTCCGCTCTCATTTTTAACTCGTTATAGATTATTTGTTGTTAATTACTGAAATGTGAAAGAATTGGCTAAATAATTCTGTAACGTTGGCTTGCCTAGCAAGTGAAATATTTGGCGCCATCACGGTCCTGATGGTGGGAATTCCAGATCGTGACATGTTGGTATCAGAACACTAGGTTGCCTAGGTCTCACAATTCACGAACGAGCTTAGTAGAGTCTGGGGGATCGGTACAGAGACATCTGTGCTTATCTCCCAGAGGCAATAAATTTTAGGAACAAATTTCACTTCTATTCTTCTCTGTCGTGCAATTTTATTTTCTCAATACTGATTGAACTCTTCTACTCTAATTCTCTCGCAGATGGCAAGAACACGTACCGCTTTTTCAGCTGAGCAGCAACTAGAGCCTCCAGTGGTAGCTCCTACGTGTGGCAGGGGTGTAACGACCTGATCGGTCATTTTGAGTATTACAATCTCGTTCCCCATTTACTGCTCAAATTGTACTTTATGGTTGTTGTGTGACTTGCCGGGATAATTGGTTCGGGTCTCGTAAGGTTTTGGAATGAATTGAAACACATAATTCCAAGGTTTAAACCTTAAGTTAAGATAGTGACCGGATGTCGACTTATGTGTGAACGACACCAGAATGGCAGTTTTATGATTCCAATAGCTCTGTATTTTGATTTTGGACTTTGGAGCGTGTTCGGAAAATTATTTGGAGGTCCGTAGTCGAATTTGGCTTGAATTGTCGAAAGTTGAATTTTTAAAAAGTTTAACTTGGGGTTTGACTTTTTGATATCGGGGTCGGAATCCAATTCCGGAAATTTGAATAGGTCTGTAATGTGAAATGTGACTTGTGTGCAAAATATGAGGTCAATCGGACATGATTTGATAGGTTTCGGCGTCGTTTGTAGAATTTGGAAATTTATTAGGCTTGAATCCGTGTGTTGTTCATATTTTTGAGGTCGTTAGGTATGATTTGAGGCCTCGAGTAGGTCCATGTTATGTTATGGAACTTGTTGGTATGTTCGGACGAGGACCCGAGGGCCTCGGGTGAGTTTCATATGGTTAACGAATTGATTTTTTAATTTGGAAGACTGCTGGAACTGAAGCCTTCTAGCGCAGGGGTGCGCTGAAGCGAGGTGCACATGTGTGGAAGATGCTTCGCGGGTGCGGAATCACACCTGCACGAGAAGGAACGCAGATGCAGGTAGAGGGCTATGAGGCATTAGTCACATGTGCGAGGGAAAATTCCGCACCTGCGTGAGCGCATATGCTGACGGATATGCGCAAAAGCAGAAACTGGGCAGGCGAGTGGAGTCCACAAATGCGACGTTTTGCTCGTATAAGCGGATCGCAGGTGTGCAGGTGCGGAGGCGTGCAAATCTTGTCCGCAGATGCGGAAATCGCTGGGGCAAAACCTTAAAATTCGAGGGTTCAACATTTTCACCCATTTTCGGCTTTTGGAGCTCGGGTTGGGCGATTTTGGAGAGGCAATTTTTCACACAACTTGGGGTAAGTTTTCTTAACTCTCTTGTGATTATATTACATGAATTAATCTTCATTTTTGGTGTAAGATTATTTAATCTTCAAGAGAAATAGAAGGAAATTTCTATAATGTCACAAAACAAAATTTTCAAGTTTGAATACTGATTTGGAGTCGGATTTGAGTGAAATTAGTATGGTTGAACTTGTAATTGGATGGGTTGTCGTATTTTATAAGTTTCATCGGATTTCGAGACGTGGGTCTCACAGGCAATGTTTGGGGCGCAGTTTTGGATTTTTGGAAAATATTAGTATTTTGATATGGAATTAATTCCTATAATTTTTGTGGGCTGAGTCAAATGAATTGTTACTAGATTCGAGCTGTTTGGAAGTTGATACGCGCAAAATGGAATTTTTGGAGCATTGCTTAGCTTGCTCGACATTGGATTCGGCTTGTTCGAGGTAAGTAACTCTTCTAATCTTGGAGTTGAGGGTATGAACCCTGAATATATGGATTTTGTGAATTGTTGGGAGGTGACACACATGCTAAGTGATGGGCGTGTGGGCGTGCGCTATAGAAATTATGACATAATTATTTTTGTTGAATTTTATAGTTAAATAATTTTGGTATTTTCCATGCGGTTTTATGTGTTAAAGAAATTGAGCCGAAAAGCATATTAAAAATCATGTTGAGGCTATGTGCCAGTATTATTGGGACCCATAGAGGTCATATTGCTGTGAATTATTGTGTTAAATTGAAAATTCATACTCAGTCATATTCATTTCATTGCACATCATATCTCAGTCTATGTTGTTATTTATTGATACATCATATCATAATTTTTGGGCTATCTTTCATGACATTGTGAGCCCGAGAGACTGGAGAGATTGATGATTAAGCGAGGCCGAAGGCTTGATTGTGAGGATGAGTGTGGATCGGGGCTGTCCGCCTGCAACATACTTTATTATTATAGCACGTGAGTTGTCTGTGCAAATTATAGCGCTTGGGCAGAAGGACCCCTCCGGAGTCTGTATACACCCCTAGTGTGCGTAGGTACCTAGTGAGTGTGAGTGCCGAGTGCTGAGTGACTGTGAGGCATGAGTGATAGTGAGGTATGCCCGAGTGGTAAGAGTGATTGTGAGGTATGCCTGAGTGGTAAGAGTGATTGTGAGGTATGCCCGAGTGGCAAGAGTGATTGTGAGGTATGCCCGAGTGGCAAGAGTGATTGTGAGGTATGCCCGAGTGGCAAGAGTGATTGTGAGGTATGCCCGAGTGGCAAGAGTGATTGTGAGGTATTTCCGAGTGGCATGAGTGACTGTGAGATTTTCCCGAGGGGCTGTATACGAGTGATGTTTTGCACGAGGGGCTGTTTATGATTTTATCACTGAGTTGCATCGCATTGGCATGCACACATGACATACATGCATAGAGATGTATTTTCCTCATGCTGTACAACATCACATCATTCATGATTTCTCATACATTTTTGACAAATGGGCATAGTGATGCATTTGTTTTACACAGGTTATCCAGAAGGAAATGAAGCATCTTATTTATTATTGAGAAGATTTTTGGGAGAAATTTATTGTTTACAAATTATTCATATTTTTGGCAACTTCGGCAAACGATTTGGGTTTTCACAAATGTATTTTAAAGGAAGGACTATTATTTTGAAATCATGATTTGGCTGAGCATTTTATCTCTGAGTTACTTCTGGTATTATTTGCTTTATGTTGTTATGGACTGTTGTGGACTATTAGTTGTGGACCCGACCTTGGTGGAAGCTCGTTACTACTTTCAAACTAAGGCTAGATTTGTTACTTACATAGTACATGGGGTCGGTTGTACTGATACTATACTTCTACACATTGCGTGCAGATGTTGGTTGTTGTGCTCGATGGTTGCGGGACTTGAAGATGTACCTGCGTTCCTGTTGTAGCTGTCTCTTGTTTAGGGTAGCCTTAGATTTATAAAAGCTATGTTTATGTATTATTCAAACAGACAATGTATTTATTTCATTTCCAATTTGTATACTCTATTTTTAGAAGCTCATAATTTGTACTACCAGTTCTTGGGGGATGTATAAGATTAAGATCTTTATTCACTTAAATTGCTTTAATAATAATTATTTGAATCAGACATTTGGTAATTAGCTTACCTATTAGGTTGGGTTAGGTGCCATCACGACTAGTTGGATTTTTGGTCGTGACAAGAGGTCGAGGCCGAGGCCATGCCAGAGGTCGAGGCTGAGGCCGTGCGAGAGGTCGAGGTAGGGGCAGGGCTCAGCCCAGAGCCCGAGCAGTAGCCCCAATCGTGGATCTCAGGTAGAGTTCGACGGGGAGGTTCCAGCCCATACTGTTCCTGATAGTGCCAGCGCAGGTTCCGGACGCTTTGGTCCGTTTGGTGGGCCTTATGGAGAGTGTGGCCCAGACTGGCGCATTTCCCATGGAACCAACCGTCTCTCAGGCCGGAGGAGGGCCCCAGATTCTTGCTACTCACACTCCGGATCAGATGGCTCCCTACTATCAGACTCCAGCCGCTCATCCAGTCGGATTAGTTCAGCCAGTTGTTGCGGCACAGACCGGTGATGGGTCAGCGATGTCTTCTGAGGCTTTGTTGAGATTGGATAAGTTTACCAAGATCTTTCTAGTTCACTTCAGTAGTGCACCTTCAGAGGATCCACATGAGTATATTGACAATTGTGATGAGGTGCTACGGAACATGGGTATAGTGGAGACCAATGGGGTCGATTTTGCTGCATTTTAGATGACTGGTTCCGCCAAGAAATGGTGGAGAGATTATTTGTTGACCAGACTAGCTGGGTCGCCTGCTCTTACTTGGGACCAGTTCTCTCAGTTCTTCCTAGAGAGTTTTTGCCTATCACATTGAGAGACGAGCATCGCCGTCAGTTCGAGCGTCTCCAACGGGGCAGTATGACTGTTACTCAGTATGAGACCCGTTTTGTGGATTTGGCCTGTCATGCTCTTCTTCTTCTTCCCACCGAGAGAGAGAGAGAGAGAGAGAGTGGGGAGGTTTATTGACGGACTTGCTTAACCTATCAGATTGCAGATGGCTAAGGAGACTAGGAGTGAGATTTCTTTTCAAGCGGCTGCCAATGTCGCCAGGCAAGTCGAGATAGTTCTTGCACAGGGAGGTCAGGGGTCTGACAAGAGACCTCGTCATTCTGGTGAGTTTAGCGGTGCCTCACCTAGAGGCAGGGGTACTTTTGGTAGGGGCCATCCTCCCAAGCCGTTTTATTCAGCGCTTCAGGCATCCCACAGTGCTTCCGGGAGTCGTGGTCCTTATGTGCCTCATTCGGGTCAGCCAGCCTATTGTGCACCATCAGCTCCTATCAGTGCACCTCCTATTCAGAGTTACTACCATAGTCTTTCGTCCCGTCCGGGTCAGTCTCAGTTTCCACCGCCACAGTACCAGGATTGATGTTTCGAGTGTGGTGGTTATGGGCATATTAGGAGGACATGTCTGAGATTATTGGGCGTCCCGCCACAGCATCAGGGTTTTCGCACCATGGTTCCGGCACCAGTTGCTGCAACACCTGCTTAGCCAACCAGAGGCACGGGTCAGGCAGCCATAGGTAGAGGTCAGACTATTAGAGGTGGAGGTCATCCAGCTAGATGTAGTCCTAGGGACGTAGTTCAGGGTGGTAGGGCCCAGCCCGGATGTTATGCTTTTCTAGCCAGGCTTGCGGCTGAGTCATCTGACGCTATTATCACATGTACTAATTCAGTTTGCAGTAGAGATGCTTCAGTTTTATTTGATTCGGATTCTACTTACTCCTATGTTTCATCCTATTTCGCTTAATATTTGGTTGTGCCTCATGATTCTTTAAGTGTTCCTATATTTTTGTCCACACCACTGGGAGATGCTATTATTGTAGATCATGTTTATCGTTCGTGTGTAGTCACCATTGGGAGTCTTGAGACTTGTGTAGATATTCTACTTCTCGATATGGTCGATTTTGATATCATTTTGGGTATGGATTATCTATCACCTTATCATGCTATATTAGATTGTCACACCAAGATGGTGACCTTAGCTTTGCCAGGGTTTCCTCGACTAGAGTAGAGAGGGACTCATGGCCATTATACCAGCAGGGTTATTTCTTATGTGAAGGCTCGGCATATGGTCGGGAAGGGGTGTCTAGCTTATTTGGCTTATGTCCGCGATTCTAGTGCGGAGGTTCCTTCCATGGATTCAGTACCCGTTGTGCGTGAGTTTCCAGAGGTGATTCTTGCAGACCTGCCGGGGATGCCACCCGACAGGGATATTGATTTCTGTATTGATTTGGCTCCGGGCACTCAGCCCATTTCCATTCCACCATACCGTATGGCCCCCCATAGTTGAAAGCATTGAAGGAACAGTTGCAAGATTTTCTTGATAAAGGCTTCATTAGACCTAGTGTCTCGCCCTGGGGAGTACCTGTGTTGTTTGTGAAAAAGAAATATGGATCAGTGAGGATGTGTATAGATTATCGACAGTTGAACAAAGTCACCATCAAGAACAAGTATCCATTGCCGAGGATTGATGATTTATTTGATCAGCTATAGGGTGACAAGGTGTTTTCGAAGATTGATTTAAGATTTGGCTACCATCAGTTGAGGATTAGGGCACCCGATGTCCCTAAGATAGCTTTTCAAACTCTTTACGGGCATTATGAGTTTTTGGTGATGTCCTTTGGGTTGACAAATACCCCAGCAACATTCATGGATTTGATGAACTGAGTGTTCAAGCCTTATTTGGATTCATTTGTAATCGTGTTTATTGATGATATCTTGATCTACTCCCGCAGTTGAGATGAGCATAAGCAGCATCTCAGGATTGTACTTCAAACTCTGAGAGCCAGCCAGTTATATGCTAAATTTTCAAAGTGCGAGTTTTGGTTGGATTAAGTTGCTTTCTTGGGGTACATTGTATCAGCAGAGGGAATTCAGGTAGATCCTAATAAGATTGAGGCCGTTTAGAACTGGCCTAGACCCACTTCATTTACGGAGATCAGGAGTTTCTTGGGTTTGACGGGCTATTACCGTTGATTTGTGGAGGGGTTTTCATCTATAGAACACCCGTTGACTAGGTTGACCCAGAAGGGTGCCCCATTCATATGGTTAGACAAGTGTGAGGCGAGCTTTCAAAAGCTCAAGACTGCTTTGACTACAACGCTGGTGTTGGTGTTGCCCACATGTTCAGGATCTTATACGGTATATTGTGATGTATCTCGTGTTGGGCTTGGTGCAGTATTGATGCAGGAGGAAAGGGCGATTGTTGCGGCAGTTGAAGGTTCACGAGAAGAATTACCATCCATGACATAGAGTTGGCAACCATTGTTCATGCACTGAAGATTTGGAGGCACTATCTTTACAGTGTGTCGTATGAGGTTTTTCACGGATCATCGGAGTTTGCAGTACTAGTTAGAGCTATTAAAAGATTATGATATCACCATCTTGTATCATCCCGGGAAGGCCAACGTGGTGGCCGATGCCTTAAGTAGGAAGTTAGTGAGTATGAGCAGCCTTGCGTATATTCCAGTCGATGAGAGACCGCTTGCATTAGATGTTCAGGCTTTGGCCAATCAGTTCGTGAGGTTGGATGTTTCTGAGCCCAGTCATGTTCTAGATTGTACTGTCGCTTGGTCTTCGTTGTTTGAGTGCATCAGGGAGCGACAATGTGATGACCCTCATTTTCTTGTCCTTAGGGACACATTGTGACATGATGATACCAAGCAGGTTACTGTTGGAGATGGTGGAGTTTTGAGGATGCATGGTCGTGTTTGTGTGCCTAATGTGGATGGACTTCGTGAATTGATTATAGAGGAGGCCCACAGTTCCCGGTATTCTATTCACCCGGGCGTCGCCAAGATGTATCAGGACTTGCGATAATATTATTGGTGGAAGAGGATGAATAAGGAAATAGTTGCTTATGTAGCTCGGTGTCTAAATTGTCAACAAGTAAAGTATGAGCATCAGAGACCTGGTGGTTTGCTTCAGAAGATAGAGATTCCTGAGTGGAAGTGGGAGCGTATCACTATGGATTTCGTTGTTGGACTTCCACAGACTTAGAAGAAGTTAGATGCAGTTTGGGTCATTATGGACAGGCTGACTAAGTCAGCACATTTCACTCATGTGGCAGTTACCTATTCTTTGGAGCGATTGGCAGAGATTTACATCCGCGAGATAGTCCGTCTCCACGGTGTGCCTGTGTCTATCATTTCTGATCGAGGTGCGTAGTTTACCTCGCACATTTGAAGAGAAGTACAACATGAGTTGGGCACGCGGGTTGAGTTGAGCAAAATGTTTCATCCTCGGACGGACGGGCAGTCCGAGCACACTATTCAGATCTTGGAGGATATGCTCCGCGCATGTTTTATATACTTCGGAGGATCATGGGATCAGTTCTTGCCTCTTGTAGAGTTCGCCTATAACAACAGCTACCCGTCGAGCATTCAGATGGTTCCCTATGAGGCATTATACGGTAGGCGGTGCCGGTCGCCAGTTGGGTGGTTTGAGCCGGGAGAGGCTCGGTTGTTGGGTACAGATCTAGTACAGGATGCCTTGGATAAGGTCAAGATTATTCAGGATCAACTTCTCACAGCTTAGTCCAGGAAGAAGAATTATGCCGACCGTAGAGTTTATGATGTCACATGCATGGTCGGAGAGAGAGTGTTACATCGGGTATCACCCATGAATGGTGTAATGCCTTGGATAAGGTCAATATTATTCTGGATCGACTTTGCATATATCAGTCCAAGCAGAAGAGTTTTGCCGACCGAAGAGTTCGTGATGTCGCATGCATGGTCGGAGAGAGAGTGTTTCTTCGGGTATCACCCATGAATGGTGTAATGAGATTAGGAAAGAAGGGCAAGTTGAGCCCTAGGTATATTGGGCCCTTTAAGATTCTGGAGAGAGTGGGCGAGGTGGCTTACAGACTCGCATTGCCAGCTAGTTTAGCAGCTGTTCATTTGGTATTCCATGTGTCCATGCTCCGGAAGTATCACGGTGATCCATCTCATGTGTTAGATTTCAGCTCTGTCCAGTTGGACAAGGATTTGACTTACGAGGAGATGCCGGTGGCTATTCTAGCTTGGCAGGTTCGACAGCTGAGGTCTAAGAGTTATCCTTCAGATCGAGTGCAGAGGAGAGGTCATCCCGTTGAGGTAGCTACTTGGGAGTCCGAGTCGGACATGCGGAGTAGATATCCATATCTTTTCACTAGCCCAAGTACTTTTCTATGTCCGTTCGAGGATGAACAGTTATTTTAGAGGTGGAGAATGTGATGACCCGATAGATCATCTTATGATTTAAACATAATTCTGTTATCTAAAACCTTTAAAAGTCATATTTAGCCTTTCTCGATTTACGTGCGTAGTCCGGGTGTTTTTCCGAAAAACTTTTATGCTAAAAACTGAATAAAATAAGAAAGTTTACCTAAAATCTCATTTGAGTTGATTTCGGTCAACATTTTTAGTAAACGGACCCGAATTCGTACTCTTACGGTCCCGGTGGATCCGTATCGTGATTTGGGACTTGGGCGTATACCCGAAATCAAAATCGGAAGTCCCTAGCCCGAGATATCGGACTATGTCAAAATTTGAAAGTTGAAAGCTTAATGAAATTGAAGTGTTTGACCAAAGTTTGACTTATTGGATAACGTGTCCATATTTTGGTTCCGAAACCCGGTATAGGTCCAATACCATATTTACGACTTGGCTGTGAAATTTGATGAAAAACGAAATTGATTTGACATGATTCGTACGTCCGCTTATGAAAATAGGAATTTCAAAGTTTTCTTGAAAATTTCATTCGATTTGGTGTTCAATTTGTAGTTCTAGGTGTTATTTTAGTGACTTGATCGCGCGAGCAAGTTTGTATGATGTTTTTAGACGTGTGTGTGTGTGTGTTTGGTTTGGAGCCCCGAGGGCTCGGGTGAGTTTCGGATAAGCTACAGAGTGAAAATTGGACTTAGAATATAGCTGGTGTTGCAATATTTGGTGCAGGCCTATGATCTCGCATTTGCGAGATCAGGCATCACAATTGCGACCCCTGCAGGTTCCGCATTTGCGAGCTATTTCTCACATTTGCGAAGAATAGCTAGCCTTATAGTTTTCGCATTTGCGAACAAGTTCTTCGCATTTGCGAACTGGGAAGGGGGAGGCAGTGATCACATTTGCGAAAGGGTCAGGCTTGCATTTGCGAGGTTTTCTTCGTATTTGCGAAGATAGCAGGAATGGGTAGACCTTCGCATTTGCGATGGGTTTTTTGCATTTGCGGGGATCGCATTTGCGAACCCCAGGTCACAAATACGACACTTGCAACTGATCAAAACGATATTTGGACGAGATTTTGGTTCATTTTCCAAATTTTCAAAACCTAAAACCTTAGAGGCGATTTTTCCAAGACCATTTCTTCCCTAGAACATTGGTAAGTGATCCTAACCCACTTTGTTTCAATTACCCATCACATTTCATGAATTTTCAACCTAAAATCTAGGATTTTCATGGTGAAAATTGAGGGTTTGGGTAGAATTAGGGATTTTTGGGAAATTGGGATTTAGACCTCAAATTGAGGTCTGATTTCAAAACTAAATGCATAATCGGGCTCGGGGTGAATGGGTGAATGGATTTTAGTCCGAACCTCGGGTTTTGACCAAGCGGGTCCGGGGTCGATTTTAGACTTTTTGGGAGAAAGTTTGGGGAATCTAAATTTATGCATTGTAATTGATTTCTTTAGCAATATTTGATATTATTGAGTCGTTTGTGGATAGATATGAGTGGTTTGGAGGTGGATTCTAGAGGAAAAGCTGTACTTAAGCATTGAGTGGCATGTGGAGTGAGGTTAATGTTGTGTCTAACTTTGACTTGAGGGAATTAGGAACCCTCAGACTATTTGCTATGTAAAAATCATGTGAGCGGTGTATATGTTAGGTGACGAGTTATGGGCCACCAATTTATTTGTTTTTCCCCGATTTCCCATTTTCTCATATTATCTCTTTCCCTGTCTTAATTGTTACATGCTCCCATTTGTGTTCCCATGCCTAATTGCTACTTGTTAGGCAATGTTTTCTCTTGTTCATGATATTTTTCTTTTTATAGTTCCATTATCTCCTATTATTTGCTTAAGCTGCTTTACCGGTACCTTACTACTGTATATTCTGAATTAGTCTCGCTGTGTAGCATTACTTATGTGGACTTTCATGGTGTATAAAATTCCTATTTGTGTCAGTTTGAGATTTAATTTTTGTGAAAGGATTCTGTGACATAAATTGTGAAATTTCTGTACATATTAAGTAATTAATATTAATATTGTGGTATCGGGTTGTACACCGAAACCGTAGGAATAAGGGTGATATATATTGAGGTGGAATAAAGATGATTTGATAATGAATGGTGGGAACGGATTGCACGCTGCAACAGGTGTAATAAGGGTGGATTGTTTGGTGGAATAAGGGTGGACTATGATTATATTATTGTGATATGGTGGGATCGGGTTGCAGGCCGCAACACTTTTATATATATTCACTGTCATTTATGCTATTATGAGGAAATAAGGGAGGAATATGAGATGTACGGTAGGATCGGGTTGCGCGCCACAACAACCTATGTGTTTATGTTTCTCCCTGAACTGTGTTAGCCGTATGGTATTCTCTTTTACACTTAAGGATTGGTAATCTCTGAACACTGTTGATATATCTCCGGGAGTTGACGTATTTCTTGCAATTTACTGCTTTCTTCTATTCTATATTTCCTATCATTCTTTTATTATATATACTGCATACAGGTTGTAGTGTGATTGACCCGCCTTAGCCTCGTCACTACTTTGTCGAGGTTAGGCTCGGCACTTACCAGTACATGGGGTCGGTTGTACTGATACTGCACTCTACACTTCCTGTGCAGATTGTGGTGCTCGGATTCGTCTGATAGAAGACCCAAGATAGATCTGCCGGCGTCCGCAGACCCTGGCGTCCCCTTCTATATGTTATACTTTACTATTTCTTTCATTTTGAAAATAGTTGTATCTCTTTCAGACCTTTACTTGTAGAAAAATCTTAGAAGTTCGTGAACTGTGACTCCAGATCCAGGTAGTAGTATGTATATATTGAGGCTGTTATACATTTCCGCACTCATTTTTAACTCGTTATAGCTTATTTGTTGTTAATTACTGAAATGTGAAAGAATTGGCTTAATGATTCACTAACGTTAGCTTGTCTAGCAAGTGAAATGTTACGCGCCATCACGATTCCGACAGTGGGAATTCCGGGTCGTGACACAAACTTGCCAAATTTGCCAAAACACCTACAGACAACTATGCAGTAAAAGATGAAAACAAGGGCAAAAAACTTCAGAATATTCTGACGCCACATTGGCTGTTTTTCACTATATAAGATGTGCTCAAAGTTTGCCAAATTTACCAAACACGCATGCAGGCAACTACACAATAAATGATTAAAACAGGGGAAAAAATAAAACATAAAATAGTGGTGTGCTGATTGTTGATGAGATAAGTAGAGGGTAGTTTTGTCAAGTAACTGAAAAATTTATGCTATAGCTATAGTAAAATTGCTTTTCGGCCAATCATATGGCTCAATTTTAATGAAATTACTGCAATACCTTTAGCCATGCCAAGCATTCGTGCTTATTCTCCCTTATTAATAGTTAGAATTAGATATATATATATATATATATATATATATATATATATATATATATATATGTGCATGCAAGTATGACATCAATATTTATATTAATTGAAATTTGTTCTCTTACTATTGAACATGATTTAAAAAATTCTAAACTAGTTAATAAAATTGATTTATTAAAAAAATCAGTTTTCTTTACAAATATGTGGAAATCATCTAAACCAGTTTTGGAATAGAAAGTAATATATTGTAAGTCTTCCCTATGAAGAAGACTTCTCAGAGGATAATATTCCTACCAAGGCTAGACCTGGTCAGTTGAATTCTGAATATTTAGAGTTATGCTAAAAGGATATAAATTCCTTACAGCAAAAGGGTTTAATAAGACCCTCAAAGTCCAAATGGTCTTGTACTGCTTTTTATGTTAATAAACATGTTAAACAGGAACGAGTAGTTCCTAGATTGGTTATTAATTACAAACCTCTTAATAAGATTTTAAAATGGATTTGGTATCCTATTCCTAATAAAAAAATTTATTAGATAGATTACATGATGCTATAATATTTTCAAATTTTGATTTAAAATCGGGTTACTGGCAAATTCAGATATCTGAAACTGATAAGTATAAAACTGCTTTTAATGTCCCAATAGGTCAATATGAGTGGAATGTTATGCCTTTTGGTTTTAGATAATATTTTGGTATTTTCAAAAAATATTGAACTACATTTCAAATATCTCGATTTGTTTAGAAAGATTATAGTTCAGAATGGTCTAGTAATATCTAAACCCAAAATGTCTCTTTTTCAAATTAATATAAGATTTCTTGAAAATAATATTGAAAATGGTAGAATAATTCCTATTAATAGAAGTATTAAATTTGCTTCTAAATTTCCTGATATAATTACTGATAAAACCCATCTTCAAAGATTCTTAAGAGGTTTAAATTATATTTCTCCATTTATACAGGATATAGCCAAAGATACTGCTCTTCTTTATGATAGACTAAAGAAGAATCCTAAGCCATGGACTATTAATCATACAAAATCAGTCAAAAGAATTAAACAGAAGGTTAATAATCTTTCATGTTTAACTCTTGCTAACCCAAGTTGGGCAAATGTAGTTGAAACTGATACCTCGGATATAGAATATGGTGGGATACTAAAACAGTGTTCCCCAACTGATAAACAAGAATATTTTGTTTAATTCTATTCAGGAAAATAAAATAATTCCCAAAAGAATTATGCTACTGTAGCTAAGCAAATCCTTGATGTAGTAAAGTGTGTTATGAAATTCCAAACTGATTTATATAATCAGAAGTTTTTAATAAAAACTAATTGCCAAGCAACAAAATTTATCTTTAATAAAGATTTTAAACATGATGTGTCAAAATAAATGTTTGCGAGATAGCAAGCATTATTGTCTCCCTTCGAATTTCAAATAATTTATAAAAAATGATCAGATAATAATCTTCCTGATTTTCTCACTATAAAATTGTATACGGTCGAAATTGGACATGTCATATTTCTTAGGCACGAGGAGTTGCCTCGAGAGTAAGCTCGTAATAGACCAGGCTCGAGATCAATGGCAGAGTATGGAGTATGAAGATCGAAGTGCTCACTGAAGATCGAGACCGAGCATGACCGACTTCGAGTAAGGCATAATAACAGAATGGTGAAATATTAGCAACCGACCGAAGATCTCGGCGGAAATTTCGGAACAGATCGAATCAAGCGGTTATTGATGCCAATTATGGGATTTGTTTCCGTTATTAGAATTGTACCTTATTTAAGATTCATCTACTATATAAAGAGGGATCCCATTTATTTGTAGGGGGGATTGATTCACTGAAAAACTTATACAAAAACGCTGCTCTCTATTTTACTTACTATCCATTACTGTTCATCATTATTTATTTTCTGTTCTTTACTGTTCGTCTTACCCAACCTCGAGACCATCTCGAATCGAGGTCGAAAGCACTGCTAGAATACTTGTTTGATATATTTTACTATTCAGATTATCCATTCAATTGCTTATTTATCAATTAGTATTGGATTAAATCACGTATCAATAAAACCACTAAATAAGTTTAATTGTTACTCGAATTTTAGGATAAATAGTTTGGCGTCCACCGTGGGACTAAGGATAATAGTGATTTTTCAGTACTGATTCTGCTGAAACACACTATTTTACGCTTGTTCTTGTCATGTATCTTTGCTTTCAGGTTAAAACATGTCAAAATCACAAAACGCATCCACACACGGTGACAATGGCCTCGGATTCCATAGTGAAAACGCAAATGTGATTGCTCCGGGAATCGAAGTGACATAGGCTAATCACGGGGGAGCACCGGTTTCCAACTCCATCGATGTCAGTTTGCACGTTGCTCTAAATGCAGACCTAAGCGCAAATCTCGATGGGAGTGTACGCAGAGAAGGATGATCTAGTGGCCAAGGAACACAGGGAAGAGGAGATGAGGGAGTTAGTCTCCAAGTAATATTCGAGATTCTTCAGGCTCAGCAAGCCGCTATTACTCAGTTACAAAATCAATATAGAGCTCCGAATAGGGTCGAGTCGGAAATTACTCACCGTACCGAGCCAGTACCGGAGAGGCTGAATGGTAATGAATCGGGGGCTGATCCTGCGATAATTAAAATACTGGAGGAGCTCACCAAAAGAATTGAATCAGGGAAGAAGAGAATCGAAGCCAAGGATAAATAAGTGTAGACATACAACTCTCGAGTTGATCAGATATCGAGGGCACCGCCAATCTTGTAAGGGATGGATTCAAAGGAGTTTGTACAAAAACCCTTTCCTCCAAGTGCGGCTCCAAAGCCTATTCCAAAGATGTTTCGTATGCCAGACATACCCAAATGTAATGGTACCACCGATCCCAACAAGCATGTTACTTTATATACATGCGCCATCAAGGGTAACAATTTAGAGGATGATGAAATCGAATTTGTGCTGTTGAAAAAATTCGGAGAGACCCTTTCGAAGGGAGCAATGATTTGTTATCACAACCTGCCACCAAATTCCATCGACTCATTTGCCATGTTAGCAGATTATTTTATAAAGGCACATGCCGGGGCCATAAAGGTCGCAATGAGGAAATCAGACCTTTTCAAGGTAAGACAAAAGGATAATGAAATGCTGAGGGAGTTTGTGTCCCGATTTCAATTGGAACGCATGGAGTTGCCACCAGTCACATATGATTAGGTCATTCAAGAATTCACCCAAAGGTTGAACGAGCGGAGTTTGGTAGCATCACGCAAGTTGAAACAAAATTTGATCGAATATCCAGCTGTAACTTGGGCAGATGTGCACAATCGATACCAATCGAAGATCAGGGTTGAGTACGATCAATTGGGAGCTCCTTCCGGTTCAGCACATACAAATAGGTCGGCAGTTAAAAATCAGAGGGACATCGATAGGGATCCAAGGTCGAACAGAGACTGATATCAACCATATAACGCATATCAAAGGAACAATAAGGATAATGGTTCAGGACGCAATTCCGCCTGGAATGAACGGAGAAGTGATCGAGGATAGAATTCTCGAGGACTTATAAGCAAGAATGGTTTTGAAAAGTACGCGGATCCCACATAAGCACCTTGGTTATCGAAATATAACTTAAGCATTGATGCATCAGGCATTGTATCGGCAATCAGAAGGATCAATGATACTACGTGGCCCAAACCCATACACACTGATCCTTCTCAAAGAAACCCAAATTTGATATGCAAGTATCATGGTACGCATGGTCACAAAACTGAGGATTGCAGGCAATTAAGGGAGAAGGTAGCACGTCTATTCAATGAGGGCCACCTTTGAGAGTTCCTCAATGACCGAGCCAATAATCATTTCAAATAAAGAGACGCCAATAGGAAAAATGAACAGGAGGAACCCCAACATGTCATTCATATGATCGTCGGTGGGGTCAACATTCCACAGGGACCCATATTCAAACGGACTAAGGTATCAATCACTGGGGAAAAACGAACCCGAGATTATGTGCCCGAAAGAACTTGATCATTCAACGACGAAGAAGCAGAGGGCATTTCTCAGCCCCACAATGATGCTCTGGTAATTTCTATCTTATTAAATAAAGTTCAAGTTAAGAATTTTTTAGTGGGTCCAGTTAGCTCAGCGAATATCATTCGATCGAATGCCGTGGAGCAGCTCGGCCTACAAAATCAAATCTTTCCCACAGCTCGGATCCTAAACAGCTTCAATATGGCCAGTGAAACAACTAAAGAGGAGATTATTCTACAGATGAACGTGGCTGGAACCATTCAAGATACTAAGTTCTAGGTGATCGAGGGTGACATGAGGTACAATGCCCTACTTGGAAGGCCTTGGATCCACAATATAAAAGTAGTCCCTTTGACTCTTCACCAAATGATAAAATTTCTGACATCAGACGGTGTGAAAATAATATACGGGGAGCAGCATACTGCAAAGGAAATGTTTATGGTCGATGAGGTAACACCGATATCATTACTATCAGCCTCGGAAAGGTCAAACACCAAAGATAAACAGGAAGTCAAATAGCAATCACAGCCACCAGCCTCGACTGAATCGGGGAAGAGGGAGATAGAAGAAGAAGAGGAGGATTTTCTGACCCCTCGAACTTTTGTTGTTCCCGAAGATACTGACACCACCAAATCAATGGTCGAAGAGGTGGAACAGGTTGTATTCATTGAGTACCCGCCTAAGGTAATGACATATCGGCTAAGCCTGGACCCTAGATTTAAACCGATGAAGCAAAAGAGAAGACCCCAGTCCGAAGTAAAGCACGCATTCATAAAGGATGAGGTAACTAAACTTCTCAAAATAGGATCCATTTGGGAGGTGAAATATCCCGAATGGTTAGCCAATGTAGTTGTAGTCCCTAAAAAAAGGGGATAAACTTAGAATGTGTGTAGATTATAAGGATGTAAACAAGGCGTGCCCCAAAGATTCTTTTCCAGTGCCTAACATAGATCGCATGATCGATGCCACGACCGGTTATGAGATCCTTACTTTTCTCGATGCGTATTCCGGGTACAATCAAATCCAAATGAACCCGGAAGAGCAAGAAAAGACTTCATTTATCACCAAGTGTGGAACATATTGTTATAATGTAATGCCCTTCGGGCTAATGAATGCAGGAGCTACTTACCAATACATAGTGAATAAAATGTTCGAAGAACATATAGGTAAATCAATGGAGGTTTATATTTATGACATGCTAGTTAAGTCCTTGCGCATAGAGGACCATTTGGCTCATTTGCAAGAAACATTCGAGATATTAAGAAAATACAACATGAAGCTCAATCCTGCGAAATGTCCTTTCAGGTTTGGTTCGGGCAAGTTCGTTGGCTTCATGGTATCGAATATGGAAATTGAGATCAACCCTGATAAAATCAACACCATCGAAGACATCGGCGTCGTGGATAGTGTAAAAGCCATACATAGGCTAACTGGGTGGATAACTGCCTTAGGCCGATTCATTTCGTGGTCATCGGATCGAAGCCACAAATTCTTCTCTTTACTAAAAAAAGAATGATTTCTCCTGGACCCCGGAATGCCAACATGCATTTGAAGAGTTGAAGCGATACCTATCGAGCCCACCACTGCTTCACACTCCAAAGGCAGATGAGAAGCTTTACTTGTACTTGGCAGTATCGAAAATCGCGGTAAGTGGTGTGCTAGTTCGAGAAGGGCAAGGTACGCAATTTCTCGTTTATTATGTAAGTTGAACCTTAGGAGAAGCAGAAACTAGATATCCACACTTCAAAAAAATTGTACTTGCACTGATTAGCACCTCTAGAAAGTTAATACCATACTTTCAATGTCACCCAGTATGTGTATTAACCACTTACCCACTTCGTAATATTTTGCACAAGCCCGAACTATCGGGCCGATTGGCCAAATAGGACATCAAACTCAATGGGTATGACATCGAATATAAACCTCGGACGGCCATCAAGTCTCAAATTTTAGCGGACTTTGTGGCCGATTTCACGCCAACCCTCATACCCGAAGTTGAAAAGGAACTCTTGTTAAGCTCAGGTACGTCATCGGGAGTATGGACCCTTTTCATAGACGGTGCTTCAAATGTGAAGGGGTCCGGTCTAGGCATCATTTTGAAGCCGCCCACGGGTTTCACTATTAAGCAATCTATCAAAACTTCTAGGTTGACTAACAATGAGGCCGAGTACGAGGGCATGATTGCATGTCTCGAGCTAGCTAAAAGATTGGGGGAAGAAGTCATTGAAGCCAAGTCTGACTCTTTACTAGTGGTGAATCAAGTAAACAAAACCTTCGAAGTTCAAGAGGATAGAATGCAAAGGTATTTGGACAAGCTACAGGTAACTTTGCACCATTTTAAGGAATGGACTTTACAGCATGTACCTGGAGAACAAAACATTGAGGCTGATGCACTGGCAAACTTGGGGTCATCGGTCGAGGAAGATGAGATCAGCTCGAGGACTATCGTTCAACTCTCGAGATCTGTGATCGAGGAAGGTCATGTCGAGATAAACTCTACAAGCTTAACCTGGGATTGGAGGAATAAATATATTGAATACTTGAAGAATGGAAAGCTCCCATCGGACCCTAAAGAGTCGAGAACCCTACGAACCAAAGCTGCTTGATTCACATTGGCTGAAGATGGAACATTATACTGAAGAATATTCCATGGACCATTGGCAGTGTGCTCATGACCAGGAGGCACCGATTATATTTTATGAGAGGTCCATGAAGGCACTTGTGGGAACCACTCCGGCGCCGAATTACTGATTTACAAAATCATTAGAGAAGGATACTAAAGGGATAGCATGGAAAATTCACAAAGGTTTGCACCGATGATCCATCAGCCCGGAGAACAACTTCATTCAGTCCTATTCTCGTGGCCATTCATGAAATGGGGGATAGATATCGTTGACCCTCTTCTATCGGCCCCAAGTAAAGCTAAGTTCATTTTATTTGTGACTGTCTATTTTTCTAAATGGGTTGAAGCACAGGTGTTCGAGAAAGAGATAGAAAAAGAGGTTATAGATTTCATCTGGGATCACATCGTGTATCGACTCGGGATACCCGCATAAATAGTATGCGACAATGGTAAACAATTTATCGCTAGTAAAGTGATGAAATTTCTCGAAGACCATAAAATAAAAAGGATATTGTCAACACTGTATCACCCTAGTGGGAACGGACAAGTCGAATCGGCGAACAAGACTATCATCCAAAACCTGAAGAAAAGGTTGAACGAAGGTAAAGGGAAGTGGAGAGAAATTCTACCCGAAGTCCTTTGGGCATATCGAACAACATCGAAGTCCAATATAGGGGCAACTCAATTTTCCTTAGTATATGGCTCTGAAGCATTGATTCCCGTCAAAGTCGGAGAACGCAACACTAGGTTTTGACATGAAATGGAGAAATCTAACCATGAGGCGATGAATACTAGCATCGAATTATTAGATGAAAAATAAGAAGCGGCACTCGTTCGAATGGCTGCACAAAAGCAACGAATCGAAAGGTACTACAATAGAAGAACCAACCTTCGCCACTTTAGGGTCGGGGACTTAGTCCTAAGGAAGGTCACCATCAACACTTGAGATCCTAATGAAGGGAAGCTCGACCCGAATTGGGAAGGACCCTATCAAGTCCTCGATATAGTCGGTAAAGGGTCTTATAAACTCGGAACGATAGACGGCGAACCACTGTCAAGCAACTGGAACATATCACTTCTCAAACGATATTATTGTTAAGGTATGACTTTCTCCCTTCTTTCGTTTATATATATTCGACGCTAACTCATTGCAGGAGTTCGACCAAAGACATCGAGACCTCGGGTTTTAAAGTACGCGTTGCACTCTTTTTCCCTTAGATTGGTTTTTATCCCAAATAGGTTTTTCCTACGAGGTTTTTAACGAGGCAACAATTATGTGCTACCTGAGGATAATTCAACAGTATCCAAGGCTTCTTTGCAATCAATCTCGAATACTGGAGGGCATCACCTTCGGATATTGTATTCTTGAGAATAGTACTTCATGTCAAGTGAACCGTGTCCATATAAATTAGTCGAGCCCCGATGGCAAAACATGTATAAACTATTCAAAGAAGAATTCTCTCTTCATTTAAACATTTTGTGTCTTGAAGAAAAACCTCTTCTATACAAACCTCATGCTTATGATATTGTGAGAAACGACTCAAGAGACGAAGTGTAAATATACACTCGGCGACTACCATCAATGATAGGCATATTCGAGTTATCTAAACTCAAATTCATAAGACCTCAAAGAGGCACACCTCGATCTATAGGCCAAGACCACCATTCTCGGGGACTGACATTTCAAACTAATTTGAAATGTTATTGGGAAATAAGCCCAAGAGGCATACCTGAAGGCTACGGCCAAAATACATACCCAAAGGAGACGCCCGAATTCCGCAATAATGATAGGCCTTCAAATTCACTGAAAAATATGTTAAAAAAGGATACCCTCGGGAAATAATCAAAAGGGCTTCGATAAAATCAGCCCTCGAAAAACCTTAAGAGGTATCAAATTATCTTTAACACAAACGTGATAAGGCACAAAAATAAAAAGGGCATCAACAGACATCAGACCCTCAAAAAACCCAATGGGTAAAAACAAAATGCATGCTAAGGCATAAAGGAATTTTTACTAAGTCTTTTAAGCCGAAAGGGGAAAATAGCCATCTTTTAGAGGCCATATGGGCCCAACCTAAAAGGGCCTAAGGGCCAATACATTTAGAGTTCGAGACTTTGTTCTCACTCAACTCGGACCTAAGGGTTCCACTATTCCGAGTTCAAATAAAATTGACTTGAATTCAGCTCAAGGATCCACCACAAAAACTTAAGGGGTATGTTACTATAAGTTCGAAAATTACCCACTATTTGATAAAAAACTGAAAATATTTTCACTTATAGGTGACTTGATTTTGAGACTGTTATTAGAAAATTAATTTTGTATTTTACTGTATTTTTTTTTGGACATAGAAACAAAATAGAAATATTGCAATAAGAAAATAAAACAAATAAATTCGTAAATTTGTGTTTAGTTCTCCTTTAATTTTTTTTATTTTTCATGAGTTCTTTTGTTGAAGGTGTAGGTGTAATATACTAGTGAATTCCAAGTACAGTTTGGGTCGTGGGGAGGACAGTTACCGACAAGCGGTACACCTCAAGCATATTCGAAGCAGCCGCCAATTTTCAAGTGGTTCAAAAGTCCCTTTCTATTTTCGGTAAAATCTTTTCCACCTTACATTCTTCTTCTTTCTAAAAGCGAATGAACGTATTGGTTCTTTTCTTCTAGTTACTAGTTATATGCACGTAATACAATCAATCACCAACTCTTCATTCCTGTCACCTCCTTTCTACGAGCACGCAAACAATGAATGTTGAAACCCTAACTTGTAAATCTCACATTCCGATAAAAAACCCTAAATTCAATCCGAATTTCCATGTTGACTTCTCTTCAACCCGTCTCCGAACTTGTCGGGTTACGCCGTTGACCCGAATATGCAATCTCCGCAGGCGAATAATCACCGCTTGTGTAAATCCTAGCCATGAAATTCCAGTGAAACTAGAAAGCTTGAATTTGAATTCAAGTATCAGTGAAGAAGCAGATGAAGAACAAGTAGAAGCGGTAACAGTTCGAGAAGAAATTAATTCAGTGGTGGATTCTAATGGTAAAGGAGAATTTTCTGGGAATGAAAGCATTTGGGCTCAAGTGGTGGAGATCGTGAAGTTTTCAGGGCCAGCAGTTGGGCTGTGGGTATGTGGGCCCTTAATGAGTCTCATTGATACCGCAGTTATTGGTCAAGGAAGTTCCATTGAACTCGCCGCTCTAGGTAGACAACTCAAAAGCTCTCTATCATATATATAATCTCGATTGAGTTTAACTTTTATACACCAACAATGTTATAGGTAACGGAATTTGTACATGCTACAACAGTTAAAAGTGACATGATAGCGTAAAACTTTTTTATATTGTATAAGTTAAACTCTCTCAATTTTCTACTATACTCTTCTGTTTTGGACGTCCAAAATATTTGACAGAATTCTACTTTTGTACAATTTTTGTATAAAATGGGAAGGACGGATTATAATGTTGTTTCTGTTAAGTGATTTAGCTCAAAATTTGTAATTGGCAGGTCCCGGAACTGTGTTTTGTGAAAACACAAGCTATGTTTTTATGTTCCTTTCAATAGCCACTTCAAATCTAGTTGCTACTGCACTGGCCGGGCAGGTATGTTAGTTGAAAATTCTTGTTATCTTCTCAATGTAATTGCTCTTCCCAAAAATTAGGAGCTTGGAAATTGTCATAGTCAGGGTGATCAATATATCAATATATAGTCGTTTCATTATTTTGCTGTTTACTCTTACATTCTGAGCGTGTTGGATTATGGTCCAGGATAAAAATGAAGTTCAACATCAGATATCTATATTGCTTTTCATTGGGTTGGCCTGTGGTGTTGTGATGTTTGTCTTTACAAGATTGTTTGGTACTTGGGGACTGACTGGTAAGCACCTCATTCTTTTTTTGGTGGTGGATTCATCAGTCATTTGAATATGTTATACTATTCATAAAGTCCTCTTCTTCCTTCAGTAGTGGCGTATATTTTTTAATGAGCAACTGACGGGTAAACTTGTCTCACTTTCAGCTTTCACAGGGGCAAAGAACACAGAAATAATAAATACAGCGAATACTTATGTCCAGGTTATTGTTCTATATTTTATTAGTGCATGTTCTGAAGTTTGTTGAGCTGTTCTTCCCCTTTTTAGCATTGTTGAGTCAATTGAAGTGTCAAGGTCAGGTAAGGCCCTACCAGAAAAAATAAAAGAGGGGGCAAAAAGTTTAACAATATAATAATAATAATGACAATGAAAGTGAATCAAGTAAGGAGTATGTCACAATTTAACTGCACAAAATAAGGGCAAATAATACGTCACGGAAGAAAAACAAAAATTTACATATTTAGGAAAAAAAAACAATCAATACAAGTACACCAATAGGAAAATATAAACAAGGGCACTCACAAGTTACCGCCTCGTAGTCCCTAATCATAAATAAATTCACAATATTTCTTTTCCTTATATCATCGTGGGAGCCTTCACAATATTTCTTTTCCTTATATCATCGTGGGAGCCTTCACATTTAGTTTAAAAGAAATCATTTTTTTCTGAAATAGCATCCCGCGTTTTAGCCACCTTATCACACCGCATGATTTCTAGTAGTTCCCCTATTAGCCACGCGTATCAAGCCCACCTTATCTCACCGCATGCGTTCAACACCCATACCTTATACCACCGCATGCGTATCAATATCACAATATATCACAATTCGCACCTCAAGTGCCCAAATATTTCAACTTGCCAAATAAATCAATAACAACATTAATTTCCTCAATAAGGAGCTAAAGACTCAATCATAATGTATACCAAAAATCTTCACAAAATATTCGGGAGTGAATAACTCAACAAAAATAATATTTCACAATTTAACACTTTGCCTCAATATCCAATTTCAATGTCAGATACTTCATATTTTTAATAATTCAATTAAGAAATTTAACTTTCAAATACTGAGTACAGAATAAAAGGAACAAATCTACAACTAATCAGGTAGAGCAATTAGCAGGAAAAAGGTAAGAAAAAATTAAAATATAAAAAAATAGACCAATGATGATGAGTATAACAGAATAAAATAATTTAATTAATATATGACAAAGATCTATACAATTTAAAGCCAGAATTTTCCACATTTAGCCCGTGTACACATTTGTCACCTTGTGTACACGACTGTCAACACATCACAATTATCATATCAATACCCATCCTAAGGAAAATTTCCCCCACACAAGGTTAGACAAGTCACTTACCTTGACTTGTATTAATTCAATCAACTAGTAGACTTTTTTCTCGATTATCCAATTCTGAATGACTCGAATCTAGCCAAAACAATTAATTTGATATGGTCAATACAAGTTATAGGAATTAATTCAATATGAAAATACTAATTTTTCTAACAAAAATCCGAATTCCACTTAAAAATCGCCAGCGGGCCCCACGTCTCAGAACCCGATAAAAGTTACAAAATATGAACGCTCATTCAACCACAAGTTCAACCATACCAAAATTACTAAATTCCGATAATAATTCGGCCCTCAAATCTTCAAACTTAACCAAGAGGATTTTCAAACTTTCCCAACTTAAATCACCAATTAAATGCTAAAAATAGCAATAGATTCGGGTAATTTGACCAAAATTGAGTTAAGAACCTTTACCCCGATGTTTTCCTTGAAAATCTTCTCTCCCCGAGCTCCAAATCGGTAAAAATAGAGTCCTATTTTCAGAACTTAAACTCTCTGCCCAGTCATTTCTTCTACGCGATCGCGGACAAAGTCCCGCGATAGCGAAGCACAATTTTTCCACTGCCCAAAAATAACCCTACGCGATCGCGGATAATTCCATGCGATCGCGAAGCACGGTTCCACATGCCTACTTGCGAAAGCATTTACGCGATCGCGAATGTCACGACCCAATTTCACCTATAGGTCGAGATGGCGCTCAATATCACCGCTAGGCAATCCAACTAGTGAATTAAACATATATTTCCTCTTACAATAAATTTCTGAGAAATTAAACTTTCCTTACTTGCAAGATTTCAGAAAAATAGAAAGTCTAAATAAATAAAAATCAAAATAATAATTTCAAGACCACAATTCTACTAGTGTATGTTCCAAGACCTGGTGTCACAAGTGTATGAGCATCTAGTAGATTATACAAAATTATTGTTTGAACATAATAGACAGAATACAAATACAAAGAGAGACACTAGGTGATGCGGAATGGCTCAGGAAAAGCAGCTCACCACTATGCCTCGGGATAACAGGGATGCGCACCGGTAGGGCCGCCTGATGCACCTGTATCAGATACTGCACAAAAAGTGCAGCAAGCGTAGCATGAGTACGTAAACAATGTGTACTCAGTAAATATCAAGTCTAATCTCGAAGAAGTAGTGACGAAAGGTCGACTTCGACATTCACTCCTAATGACATGTACACTACCGAGGGACGTGCGACACGATCCATAGATGCATCTATCTACTGTCGAGGTATTCGGCCCGCTCCACAAGAAGAGAAGGATATTTTATAAGCAATCGACTTAACATTTTTAATGATTTATATCCAAGGTAATACAAATTTCATTAACTAACTTTCAAGGTTCACTAGCAAGGTCGAATATAATTATGCATTTTAATTTAACAAGTATAGTGCAAAATTCCAAATAGTTCATGAATTGGGTTCTAAAACTACCCGAATAATAGCATAATAGTAGCTATGCACGGACTCTCATCACCTCGTACGTACGTAGCCCCCACAATAAGAAACAAATATTTATTTACAACACCTATGGGGTAATTTCTCTTACAAGGTTAGACAAGAGACTTACCTCGTCTCAAAACTCACTTCCCGATCACACTTTTGTGTTAAAGCCTCAATTTGATGCCGAAAAATTCGAAACTAGCCAAATGTTATATCATTTAATCAATACATGCTCAATAATTCGAAATCAAATTATTAGATTAATTAACCAACCCAAACTGGTAAAATTTCTAAAATTTACCCCGGGCCCACATGCCCGGATTTTGGAACTTTTCGGAGGAAATCGTCACCCATAACCTTAAGAACTCAAATATATAATTTTCATCCCATTCAATAACCATTTCCTTGGTTAAATTCTCATTTTTATCAAAACCTAGGTTTTTCATCTAAACCGTTGATTTTCACAATTATCATGTTATAATCTACCCATAATTTATGTATTTAACTCGCAATAGGTAGAATTAACTTACCTCCAAGTTGTTAGGTCAATACTCCTCTCAAGAAGCTCCAAAATCGCCCAAAAATGAAAAATGGGCTAAAAATATGCAACTCCCGACTTAAATGAAGGTTCTTCCATCTAAGATTTTCGCACCTGTGGAGCCTCTACCGCACCTGCGGAAAACTCCTCACAGGTGCGAGTTTCCCCCACCTGGCCAAGCTCCACATCTGCGGCCTAAGGACCGCTTCTGCTCGTCCGCTTCTGCGACCCTCGCCGCTTCTGCGCCCTCTTCCTCCGCACCTGCGCGCTCGTATGTGCGACACAACTTCGCTTCTGTTATCCCTGGCCGTCCCTGGCTGGTCCGCTTTTGCGGCTAGCCAAGCGCAGGTGCGATTGCAGTAGAAGCTGGAAGCTTCAGCTGCTGCTGCTAAGTCCAAACTTGGTCCGAGCCTAATCCGATTAACTCCTGAGGCCCTCGGGTCCCCTTCTGAACATACCAACAAGTTTGAAATTATAAAACGGACTCGCTTGAACTCTCGTAATGCATAAAACGACATCAAAACTAAGAATCATACCCCAAACCAAATAGATTCAACTTAGAAATTTCAAGTTCGTCAAACTTACTCCGAACGCGCCGAATCATACTTAAACTACTCAGAATGACACCAAATTTTACATGCAAGTCTAAAATCACCATACGAAACTACTCATAGTCTCAGAATTTCAAACAGACCTCAATTACTCTGAAACCTACTCCAAATAAAATTTAAATAACTTTAAAACCTTCAAGTAGTTAACTTTCACTGTTAAATGCCGAAATGCTCCCGGGTTGTCCAAAACCCGGTTCGAACATACGCCCAAGTCCAAAATTATCATACGAACCTATTGGAACCGTCAAATCCCGATTCCGAAGTCATTTTCTAAAAATATTGACCGAAGTCAAACATAGCCATTTTAAAGCCAACTAAGAAATCAAGTGTTCCGATTTCAACCCGAACTCTTTCAAATCCCAAACTAATCATCCAAATTTTCTTTTCTTTACAAAGTACTAAAGTGTAAAGCCCGGTAAAATTTGCAAAGAAAATAATGTTTCGTGGTGCCGGACTAGGCTTACGTGTTGAGGATTATAGAAATTCTTTGCGGCGAGCTTGCGAGCCGCGGATCGGACTTTTTGGGTTGAACAATGCACGAGAATGAAAAGGAAAACTTTTGGCAAAAAAATGTAATTCTGCGGTCCATTGTGTGACCGCAGAATCACTATGCGGGCCGCATAATTGCCGCAGAAGTGAGCAGGAGAAGGGCCAGTCTGGGGAAATTATACGGTCGATTATGCGACCGCATAACTGCTTTGCGGTGCATTATGCGATCGCATAACAGTTATGCGGACCGTATAGTGACCGCATACACAAACAGATTTTGGCCAACTTTGGATACCAATATGCGACCGATATGCGGTCTGCATAACCATTATGCGGTCGCATATGCGACCGTAGAACCTGTTCTGGAGCTTCATTTTTGGGTTTTTAAAACCCGACCCTATTTCGTTAAATACACGATTTGGGTCATTTGTGAGCTATTATCTGACATTTTAGAGTGAGAGATGGTGCCCTAGAGTGATAAGGTGTTCTCCAATAATTGTTCTTCAATTCTTGCCCAAGTTTTGGAAGATTGAGAAGGAAAACTCACTAGGTCTTCATCCTAGAGGTAAGATTCTACACCCTAACCCTCAATTTTGAATTTTGTGGAGAAATGGATAATAAGCAAGATAATTTCTGGGCAAGAGGGTTGGTTATTGTACATGCATGTGTTATCAAAGGGTGTAGAAAGATTGTTGAGCTAAAAATGGTAAAGGTTGGGTTGTGGGATGATGGAATCCTCCATAAAAGGATATTGAAACCTTAATGCACATCTAGTGTTTGATAAAATGCTCTAGAACCATGATCATCTTTCTAATTTTGGTTTAATTTGTTATATTTCTAAAATAGATTGAAGTTGCTAAGAATTTCGGAACATTTAGAGTGTAAGGAAGCTCAAATGAGGTATGTTGGCTAAACTCTTCTTTAAGAGTTGGAATTATCATTATCCTTGTGAGTTCCGAGATGTTGATTATAAATCGAGTATTCCACCCGCATATACTTGTGATGAAGATATATGTTCAATTCGTATTTCAAATGCTCTTATCATATTGCATTATAAATTGAGGATGTGTCCCAAACTATGGATTACGTATCCACATGTTATAATTTCTAGTCGTGATTTATGTGAAAGGTATTATGCCAAGTTGTGTAGAGATTGTGATTGTGACACACCTCCACCCGTATACATTGGGGTGAGGTGGCATGACCGCTTTGTGTGGGGATTATGGTAGAGAGATCGTGATATAATTATGATATTGTGGGACTGCACCTCCACCCGCTTACATTGGGGTGAGGCGGTACGACCGCTTTGTGTATAGTTTTGGTATTATTGTGGCACCACCACCCGCATACATTGGGGTGAGGCGGCATAGCCGTTTTGTGTAAGTTCTTAGTACGGTAGTTATATATCCACCCTCTTACATTGGGGTGAGGCGGCAGGGCCGCTTGATTAGAGTTGTGGTATTGTACGTACACCTCCACCTGTATTCATCGGGTGAGGAGGCGGGGCCGCTTTGTGTGAAGATGGTTACATATGATCTCATCTTAAATCCTATAAATGTTGTTGATAGCTTTTAATAAGCTTGCTATGGTTGAGACAGTTATCTATATTATTCTATTGTCGCACTGGTTCATCATAATTATCTTGTATTTCTAAATTCTTAAATTGGTGTTTAGTTTTTATACTAGTACTATTCGATGGTACTAACGTCCCTTTTGCCGGGGGCGCTGTATCTTTAAATGGATGCAGGTGGTTCCACAGTAGGAGACATTGATCAGTGATAGCAGTACACCTTCTTCCCAGCTGAGTTGGTGAGCCCCACTTCATCCCGGGGTCATGTATCTTTTGATCTTTATGTATTATGGTTGAGGTATAGCCGGGGCCTTGTTGCCGGCATTATCATTGTACTCTTCTTTATCCATAGAGGCTCCGTAGACATAGTGTGGGTTGTGTATTGGTGTTGGGGAAAGACAAACTATGTTATGTTGTGGTTGTATTACTTGTCCATTTGAGACTTTAAAAATGATGAAACTATTGATAAGAAATTGGTAATTGCAGACATGACCACTTTATTGTTTAATTAAGGAAAACATATATTCTATTTATTCATGAATGAGTTTGGGTAGAAGGAATCTAATAGGCTTGCTCGGTCGGGTTCACTCGGTTGAGCGCCGGTCGCGCTCCTCAGTTTTTGGGGTATGACAAACTTGGTATCAGAGCCTAAGGTTTTAAAGTGTCCTAGGATGTCTCAGAGCCGTGTCTAGTAGAGTCCTTATTATTAGTGTGTTGTCGACCACATCTATCATTAGGATGCAACATGGGCATTTAGGAATAATACCCTTCTTTCATGTTCTTGATCGTGCGATAAAGCTGGTTGTAAGATTGTTCCTCCTTTAACTCATGCGTTGCTCTAATTTTCAGTACATGGCACCTAAGAAGAAGGTAAGAACTAGCCAAAGAGCCAATGTCACCCCAGGAGTGACAGTTGACCCTATAATTGATGATGCAGGTGAGCACCCGAGGAGTGAGAATATTCCTCCAGTTACTACACTGCCTGACTCTACTACAACTGATCAGACCGCACATGTCCCTATACCTACTGAAGGTACAACAGTTCCTCCAACTGATATACCAGGTCCACCTCTAGCTCCAGCTTCCGACTCTGGTGTGTCTGATGTTGATATTCGGGGAGCCATACAAATGTTGACACAGTTAGTGGCTTCTCAGGTCCAAAGATCGAGTGTTGGGCCTACTTCTTCTAGTCATCCAGGGGAATCTGCTAGTTCCAGAGTGAACAAGTTTCTTCAGTTAGATCCTCTAGTGTTTACGGGTGCTGATCCCAAGGAGGACCCACAGGACTTCATTGATGAGATGCACAAAACTCTCCGGGTTAAGAATGCTACAGAGACGGAGGGAGTAGAATTGGCCTCCTACCGCCTGAAAGGGGTGGCCTACTCTTGGTTTGAGTTGTGGGAGGAATCCCGTGAGGAGGGAAGCCCTCCGACAAGGTGGGGTGAGTTCACAGATGCCTATATGGATCGTTTCTTGACTGCTGAAACTAAGGCAGCTCGTGCCGCTGAGTTTGAAAGCCTGAAGGAGGGTAGTATAAATGTGTGGGAGTACCATATGGAGTTTGCGCGCCTGTCCAAGTATGCTATTCATATGTTGCCCACTATGGAGGCTAGAGTGCGCTAGTTTGTACAGGGTCTTAGCCCCTTGGTTATCAATGAGGCCTCTACAACTGCCTTGAATTCTGATATGAACTATGGTAAGATGGTGACATTTTATCAAGACACAGAGACCCACAAATTGAAGAATAGAATGGAGCGTTAGAGTAGCAGCAAGGCCCAGTTCGCGGATAACTTTGGTGGTTGTTCCGGTAGTGGTGGTGGTAGGTCGACATTCAGGGGAGCGTCATCAGGACCATCCCAATTATTTGTCCAGTCTTCGATGGGTGCACAGTCATCTAGACCCAATCAGGGCAACAAGGGACCCCACCAACAAGGTTGGCCTGACAGAAGGTTTCAGCAGCGGAGGCTTCCATGCCCTAAGTGTGGGAGGATGCACTTTGGGTCCTACTTCATGGACCTACCAGTATGCTATGGGTGTGGTGTGAGGGGTCACATTCAGAGAGATTTCTACTCATCCCGCCAAAATATGGGCAGAGGTGCGGCACAACCAGCTAATTCTACAGCTACTACATCCACAACACCTCCAGCTCGAGGTACCCCAGTGCCCGTGGGGCGTGGTGCAGCTAGGGGCTGGTGCATAAAATTCGGGAGGACCCAGCAGATTTTATGCTATGCGGAAACGTCGGGAATCAGAGGCTTCTCCAGATGTTGTCACATGTATATTGACTGTCCAATCTCATGATGTATATGCTCTTATTGATCTCGGTTCCACTTTGTCATATGTTACTTCTTATGTTGCTATGGAATTTGGGATAGAACCAGAACAGCTTCATGGGCCATTCTCTGTATCTACTCCGGTCGGTGAGTCTATTTTGGCCGCGCGGGTTTATAGGGATTGTGTTGTCACATTGCGTGGTCGAGACACCGTGGACAATCTTATTGAATTGAGAATGGTCTATTTTGATGTGATAATGGGGATGGATTGGCTTAACTCTTGTTTTTCCAAACTTGATTGTCGAACCAGAACTATTAGGTTCGAATTTCCAAATGAGCCAGTTATTGAGTGGAAGGGTGATGATGTAGTGCCGAAGGGTAGGTTTATTTCTTACCTTAAGGCCACGAAAATGATCAACAAAGGATGTATTTACCATTTGGTCCGGGTTACGGACACCGATGTTGAGGCACCTACACTTGAGTCTGTGCCTGTTGTGAATGAATTTTCGGGAGTATTTCCAGATGAACTCCCTGGGATCCCACCAGACAGGGAGATTGATTTTGGGATTGATGTGATTCCAGATACACTTCCTTTATCTATTCCACCCTACAGAATGGCACCGGCAGAATTGAAGGAGCTAAAGGAACAATTAAGAGATTTGTTAAAAAGGGGTTTCATCCGGTCGAGTGTGTCACCTTGGGGCACACCGGTCATTTTTTGTAAAAAAGAAAGATGGGTCACTAAGAATGTGTATTGACTATCGGCAGCTTAATAAGGTCACAATCAAGAATAAGTACCCACTACCAATGATAGATGACTTGTTTGATCAATTGCAAGGTGCCATGTACTTCTCCAAAATTGATTTAAGATCTAGGTATCACTAATTGAATATCAGGGAGCGGGATATTCCGAAAATAGCTTCTAGGACCTGGTATGGGCATTTTGAATTTCTGGTGATGTCGTTTGGGCTAACAAATGCCCCAGCAGCCTTCATGGATCTTATGAATCGAGTTTTTAAGCCATTCCTGGACTCCTTTGTGATAGTGTTCATTGATGATATTCTTGTATATTCACAAAGTCAGGAGGACCATGTTGATCATCTCAGGGTAGTTCTGCAAACCCTGCATCAACACCAGTTATATGCAAAGTTTTCAAAGTGTGAATGAATCAGTCATATTCTTGGGTCATGTAGTTTCTAGTGAGGGAATTAAGGTTGATATTGTGGGATTGCACCTCCACCCGCTTACATTGGGGTGAGGCGGTACGATCGCTTTGTGTATAGTTTTGGTATTGTTGTGGCACCACCACCCGCATACATTGGGGTGAGGCGGCATAGTCGCTTTGTGTAAGTTCTTAGCACTGTGGTTATATATTCACCCGCATATATTGGGGTGAGGCGGCATGGACGCTTGATAAGAGTTGTGGTATTGTACGTACACCTCTACCTGTATACATCGGGTGAGGAGGCGGGGACGCTTTGTGTGAATATGGTTACATAGGATCTCATCTTAAATCCTATAAATGTTGTTGATAGCTTTTAATAAGCTTGCTATGGTTGAGACAGTTATCTATATTATTCTATTGCCGCACTGGTTCATCATAATTATCTTGTATTTCTAAATTCTTAAATTGGTGTTTAGTTTTCATACTAGTATTATTCGATGGTACTAACGTCCTTTTTGCCGGGGGTGCTGTATCTTTAAATGGATGCAGGTGGTTCCACAGTAGGAGACATTGATCAGTGATAGCAGTACACCTTCTTCCCAGCTGAGTTGGTGAGCCCCACTTCATCCCGGGGTCATGTATCTTTTGATCTTTATGTATTATGGTTGAGGTATAGCCGGGGCCTTGTTGCCGGCATTTTCATTGTACTCTTCTTTATCCATAGAGGCTCCGTAGACATAGTGTGGATTGTGTATTGGTGTTGGGAAAATACAAACTATGTTATATTATGGTTGTATTACTTGTCCATTTGAGACTTTAAAAATGATAAAACTATTGGTAATTGCAGACATGACCACTTTATTGTTTAATTAAGGAAAACATATATTCTCTTTATTCATGAATGAGTTTGGGTAGAAGGAATCTAATAGGCTTGCTCGGTCGGGTTCACTCGGTTGAGCACCGATCGCGCTCCTCGGTTTTTAGGGTGTGACAAAAATGGCAACTGGTTCCTCTTTATAACCCAAGCTTCCATCTAGCCGAACTGTGCTAAAGTCTAACACGTGTGACAAGTCGGCATGATACCTCCGGAGCATAGATACATGGAAAACCGGATGAACTCCCGATAGACTGGGAGGCAAAGCAAGCTCGTAAGCAACTTCCACAACTCGTCTCAACTCCTCAAATGGGCCTATAAACCTTGGGATCACCTTTCCCTTCTTTCCAAACCTCATGATTCCCTTATCGATGAAACCTTCAAGAGAACTTTTTCACCCATCATAAATGATAAATCACGGGCTTTCTGATCCGCATAACTCTTCTGTCTGGACTGTGCTGTACAAAGTTGCTCCTGAATCAACTTTACCTTTTCCAAGGCATCTTTCACCGAATCAGTACCATGTAACTTAGCCTCACTGGGCTCAAACCATCCGATGGGCGAACGACATCGCCTACCATATAAAGCCTCAAATGGAGCCATCTCGATACTGGATTGGTAACTATTATTAAAAGCAAACTCGGCCAAAGGTAAGAAACGATCCCATTGACCTCCGAAGTCAATCACACATGCCCTAAGCATATCCTCCGAGATCTAAACTGTCCGCTCCGACTGCCTGTTGGTCTGTGGATGAAAGGTTGTGCTGAGCTCCACACGGGTCCCCAATTCGCTCTGTATTGTTCTCCAGAAATGTGAAGTAAACTGAGGGCCTCTATCTGATATGATGCAAATTGGCACACCATGCAACCGAACTATATCCTGAATATAGATCTGGGCCAACCTCTCTGAGGTATAGGTGGTTACAACCGGAATGAAGTGTGCCGATTTGGTCAACTTGTCGACAATGTCCCAAACTGCATCAAACTTCCGCAAGGTCCACGGCAACTCAACTATGAAGTCAATAGTAATGCGCTCCCATTTCCACTCCGGTATAATCATCTGTTGAAGTAGGCCACCTGGCCTTTGGTGCTCATACTTAACCTGCTGGCAATTTAGGCACCTAGCTACATTCTCAACTATGTCCTTCTTCATTTGCCGCCACCAATAATGTTGCCTCAGGTCACGATACATCTTCGTAGCACCTGGATGAATAGAATATCGAGAATTGTGTGTATCATCAAGGATCTTTTCCCTCATCCCATCCACATTAGGAACACATAGACGATCATGGAGTCGCAGAACACCATCCTTGCCAATAGTAAATTCCTTGGCACTACCCCGTAGTACCATCTCTCGGATAACCAACAAGTGTGGATCATCAAACTGTCGAGCCTTGATCCTCTCAAATAGTGAAGACTGGGCAACAACACATGCAAGAACTCGACTGGGCTCGGAAATATCCAGCCTCACAAATCTGTTAGCCAAGGACTGAATGTCCAAAGCTAATGGCCTCTCCTCTACTGAAATGAAGGCCAAGCTATCCATACTCTCCGCTTTTCTACTCAAGGCGTCTACAACTACATTTGCCTTGCCCGGATGATAAAGGATGGTAATATCATAATCTTTCAATAAGTCGAGCCACCTGTGTTGTCTCAAATTGAGGTCCCTCTGCTTGAACAAATGTTGCAAGCTGCGATGATCGGTGTAAACCTCACAAGACATTCCATAAAAATAATGCCTCCATATTTCAAGAGCGTGAACAACCGCAACTAACTCCAAATCATGTACCGGGTAATTCTTCTCGTGGGGCTTCAGCTGACGTGAGGCATATGCAATAACTCCCCCCTCCTGCATCAATATACAACCCAAGATAATGCGTGAAGCGTCGCAATACACTAGATACATCCCTGAACCGGAAGGCAACACTAACACCGGTGCTGAAGTTAATGTTGTCTTGAGCTTCTGAAAGCTCTCCTCACAATCATCGGACCATCGGAACGAAGCACCCTTCTGTGTCAATTTAGTCAAAGGTGCTACAATAGATGAAAATCCCTTCACGAACCGACGATAATAACCTACCAACCCCAGATAACTCCTCATCTCGGTAGTCGAGGTGGAACGATGTGAATTCTGAACTGCCTCAATCTTTTTGGGATCAACTTTAATACCCTCGTCTGACACAATATGCCCTAAGAATGCTACAAAGTTTAGCCAAAACTCACATTTGGAGAACTTAGCATATAGATTTTGTTCCCGCAACGTCTGAAGCACCACTCTCATATGCTGCTAATGCTCCTCCTTATTGCGCGAGTACATCAAAATGTCATCAATGAATACAATGACAAACGAATCAATATATGGCCTGAAAAGCCATCGGGGCATTAGTCAAACCGAAGAATATCACCAAAAACTCATAATGACTATATCTAGTCAGGAAAGCAGTCTTTGGAACATCAGAATCCCGAATCTTCAACTGATGGTACCCCGATCTCAAGTCGATCGTAGAGAACACCCTAGCACCCTGGAACTGGTCAAATAGATCATCAACACGCGGCAACAGGTACTTGTTCTTAATGGTAACTTTGTTCAATTGGCGATAATCAATACACATCCGCATAGTTCCATCCTTCTTCTTCACGAATAATACCGTGCACCCCAAGGCGACACACTCGATCTGACTAACCCTTTGTCTAGTAACTCCTCAAGCTGCTCTTTTAACTCCTTCAACTCTTTAGGAGCCATGCGATATGGTAGGATATATATAGGTCGGGTACCTGGAGCCAAATCAATACAGAAATCAATATCACGATCTGGTGGCATACTTGGAAAGTCAGAAGGAAACACATTAGAGAACTCTCGGACTACGGGCACTGAATCAATCGTCGGAGTCTTTGTAGTAGTGTCCCTAACATAAGCCAAATAAGCCAAACAACCCTTCTCGACCATGTATCGAGCCTTCAGAAAGGAAATAACACGACTAGATGTACTGACAGATGAACCCTTTCATTCCAAACTAGGCAACTCTGGCATTGCCAAAGTAATAGTCTTAGCATGGCAATCTAGGATGGCATGATATGGGGATAGCCAGTCCATGCCCAGGATGATCTCAAAACTGATCATATCAAGCAGTAGAAGATCCGCTCTAGTCTCGTGAACACAGAAAGTAATAATGAAGGACCGGTAGATCCGGTCCACAACAACATAATCGTCCACATGAGTGGACACATAAACAGGAGTACCCAAGGATACATGAGAAACACCTAGGAAATGAGCAAATAGAGATGACACATAGGAATTTGTAGATCCTGGATCAAATAATACTGAAGCATCTTTGCCACAGACAAAAATAATACATGTGATCACGGCATCTGAGGCCTCTGCATCTGGTCTGGTCGAAAAAGCATAGAACCTAGCTGGTGCGCCACCTGACTCACCTCCACATGGCTGGCCTCTACCTCTAGGACGTCCCCTACCCACCTGCCCTCCTCCACTGGGTGGCTGAATGGCTGGTGGAGCAACTGGTGTTGTAATAATAGGCTACTGACCATGCTGCACGGGCCTACCTCGAAGCCTAGAGCAGAACCTCCGCATATGACTGAAATCCCTGCACTCGAAACAACCCCTCGGTATGGTGGTCTGCTGACCTGAAGTCTGGCCCTGATGATATGAATACCCACTAGAGGAATCCTGAATAGCCGGTGGGCCGTAGGAACTCTCCGGTATAACACTAAAATAAGGTCACACTGGAGCACTCCGAGGAGGCGGTAGTGCTGGGTATGGGGTCTTGCTGGACTGAACTCTCACAAACTTACCTCTACCCTCAGACGGGGCACCTCTGAACTCTCTAGAATATCTAAATCGCTTATCTCTCATAACATGCTATCGGCTACACTGACGCACACCCTCAATGCTCATACGACGTTCCCATCTCAACCTCTAGGGCCATAGTGGCCTGAATGCCAATGTGCAAACCCGCAACAAACCTCCGTACTCTCTCTGCATCAGTAGGTAGTATCATAAGTGCTTGGCGAGACAACTTAGAGAACCTCGCCTCATGATCGGTTACTAACATCTGACCCTACTGGAGCTGCTCGAACTAAAACCACAACTCTTCCCTCTGGGAGGGTGGAATATACCTATCTAGGAAAATATGAGTGAACCTGTCCCAAGTCATGGGAGGAGAATATGCTGGTCTGCCTAGAAGATAGGACTGCTACCATCTACAGGCCCTTCCCTCCATCTGAAAGGTAGCAAAGTCTACCCCATGGGACTCCAATATCCTCATGTTTTGCAGTCTGTCCCTGCACCGATCAACAAAGTTTTGAGGATCTTCATGCCGATCACCCCCAAAGACAGGAGGATGTTGCCACTGACAGGGCTCTGCCTATGGGTAGTGCACCCTGGTCTGTTATACCGCAGTTAAATGCCCATGAGCCTGTGAGGTAGGGGTCTATGCTCCCCCTCCCACCTGAGATATGGCTAGGTCTGCCAGAAATAACTGGCCTGAGTCATACTATCCATGAACCGCAGCATACGACCATGACCTCCTGGAATCCCGGTGCGGATGTGAAATCCACCAGGGCTGGTCTATTACAGGCACCTCGCCCTGCTCCTCAATAATAGGATCCTCTGCTGGACCCATTTGGGGCATAGCTGGAGTAACCCTGGGATGTCATCGTCCCCTACCACGGGCCGGAGCCCTCCCCCGGTCTCTAATAATATGGGGAGTAGCTCTTCCCTGGTCGGGAAACTCTGTAGAGTGCGTTCTCACCATTTGTGAGAGAATAAGAGAAAGATATTTAGTACTACACCAACTGCACGATAGGAGATTAATAAAGGTAGTTTCCTAAAATCCTATAGCCTCTCGAAGATAAGTACAGACGTCTCTGTACCGATCCGCAAGACTCTATTAGGCCTGCTCATAACTTGTGAGACCTACGTGAACCTAGTTCTCTGATACAATGTTGTCACGACCCAATTTCACCTATAGGTCGAGATGGTGCCCAACATCACCGCTAGGCAAGCCAACTAGTGAATTAAACATATATTTCCTCTTACAATAAATTTTCGAATAATTAAACTTTCCTTACTTGCAAGATTTCAGAAAAATAGAAAGTCTAAATAAATAAAAAGCAAAATAATAATTTCAAGACCACAATTCTACTAGTGTATGTTCCAATACTTGGTGTCACAAGTGTTTGAGCATCTAGTAGATTATACAAAATTATTGTTTGAACATAATAGACAGAATACAAATACAAAGATAGACACTAGGTGCTACGGAACGGCTCAGGAAAAGCAGCTCACCACTATGCCTCAGGATAATGGGGATGCGCACCGGTAGGGCCGCCTTATGCACCTGTCTTAGATCCTGCACAAAAAGTTCAGTAAGCATAGTATGAGTATGTAAACAATGTGTACCCAGTAAGTATCAAGTCTAATCTCGAAGAAATAGTGATGAGTGGTCGACTTCGACATTCACTATGGGTCAATAATATTAAGATAAAGATATTTAAATAAACATGCTTTATGTGAATAACAATAATTTCCTTAACATGTAAAAATAAATAATTTGTTCACAATTTAGTAATTTTCAATAAGTCATTTATCTTCACAAGCTCCAATAAATATCAAAGCATCGTGTAATTTTTATTATTAAGCACGATTTATGCTGAGGTCGTACAACCTAATCCAGAGTGATGTGTACACTGCCGATGGACGTGCGACACGATCCATAGATGCATCTATCTACTGCTGAGGCGGTCGGCCCGCTCCACAAGAAGAGAAGGATATTTTATAAGCAATTGACTTAACATTTTTAATGATTTATATCCAAGGTAATGCAAATTTCATTAACTACCTTTCAAGGTTCTCTAACAAGTTCTAATATAATTAGGCATTTTAATTTAACAAGTATAGTGCAAAATTCTAAAGAGTTCATGAATTAGGTCCTAAAACTACCCGAACAATAGCATAATAGTAGCTACGCATGAACTCTCGTCACCTCGTACGTACGTAGCCCCCACAATTAGAAACAAATATTTATTTACAATACCTTTGGGATAAATTCCCTCTTACAAGGTTAGACAAGAGACTTTTCTCGTCTCAAAGCTCACTTCTCGATCACAATTTCGCGTTAAAGCCTCAATTTGGTGCCGAAAAATCTGAAACTAACCAAATGTTATATCATTTAATCAATACATGCTCAATAATTCAAAACTAAATCATTAGATTAATTAACCAACCCAAATTGGTAAAATTTCTAAAATTCACCCTAAGCCCACGTGCCCGGATTACGAAAAGTTTTGGAGGAAATTGTCACACATAACCTTAATAACTCAAATATACAATTTTCATCCCATTCCATAACCATTTCCGTGGTTAAATTCTCATTTTTTTCAAAACCTAGGTTTATCATCTAAACCCTTAATTTCCATAATTTACATGTTGTAATCTACCCATAATCTATGTATTTAACTCACAATAGGTTGAATTAACTTACCTCCAAGTTTCTAGGTGAATACTCCTCTCAAGAAGCTCCAAAATCGCTCCAAACATGAAGAAAAATAGGCTAAAATTACGCAACTCCCGACTTAAATGAAGGCTCTGCCTTTTATGATTTTTGCACCTGCGGAGCATCTACCGCACCTGCGGAGCCTCTACCGCACCTGCGGAAAAATCCTCGCAGGTGCGAGTTTCCCCCGCCTGGCCAAGCTCCGCATCTACGACCTAAGGACCACTTCTGCAGGTCCGCTTCTACGACGCTTCTTCCGCACCTGCGGCCCTCGCCACTTCTGTGCCCTCTTCCTCCCAAAAATTCCGCTTCTACGATCCCTGGGCATACCTGGCGGGTCCGCTTTTGCGGCTCGTGGCTTGCTTCTACGAGCTCGCACCTACGGCTGGTCAAGCGCAGGTGCGATTGCAGCAAAAGCTGGAACCTTCAACTACTGCTCCTAAGTCCAAACATCGTCCGAGCCTCGTTCGATTAACTCCCGAGGCCTTCATGGCCCCGTCCGAACATACCAACAAGTTTGAAATCATAAAACGGACTCACTCGAACTCTCGGAATGCATAAAAGAACATCAAAACGAAGAATCATACCCCAAACTAAATTGATTCAACTTAAAAATTTTAAATTCTTCAAACTTACTACGAACGCGCCGAATCATACTTAAACTACTCGGAATGACACCAAGTTTTACGTGCAAGTCTTAAAGCACCATACGGATCTACTCCCAGGCTTGGAATTCCAAACGGGTCTCAATTACTCTGAAACCTACTCCAAACCAAATTTAAATAACTTTAAAACCTTCAAATAGTTAACTTCCACTATTAAACGTTGAAACACTCCCGGGGTGTCCAAAACCCGGTTCGAACATACGCCCAAGTACAAAATTATTATACAAACCTATTGGAATTGTCAAATCTCATTTCCGAGGTCGTTTTCTCAAAATGTTGACCAAAGTCAAACTTAGCCTTTTTAAAGCCAACTAAGGAACCAAGTGTTCCGATTTCAACCCGAACTCTTCCAAATCTCGAACTAACCATCCCCGCAAGTCATAAAACAGTAAATGCACATACGTGGAGTCTTATTTAGGGGAATGGGGTTCTAGAAATCAAAACGACTGGTTGGGTCATTACAGCGAAGAACAATACGCGTAGCCGAACTTCTTACTCCTATGCTCTACGCGATCGTGACATGCCTCACGCGTTTGTGATGCACTATCGTCCAAAGCTATGCGATCACAGCCTCATTCCCGCGATCGCGTTAGAACAAAATTTTCCTTTGCCCAGCTAAGCCTACGTGACCGAGAACCTTCTCACGCGATGGCGTAGAAGGAAACCAGACAGTGCATCAGAAAAATTCCAGCAGAGTACAAAGTCCAAAATTCAATTCGTTAACCATCCGAAACTCACTCGAGGCCCCCGGGACCTCAATCAAATATACCAAAAAGTCCTAAATCATCATATGAACTTAGTTGAAACCTCAAATTACATCAAACAACGCTAAAACTACGAATCATACCCTAATTCAAGCATAATGAAACTAAAAAATTCTAACTTCTACATTCGATGCCGAAACCTATCAAATCAAATCCCATTGACCTCAAATTTTGCGCACAAGTCATAAATGATATAATGAACCTATGAAAATTTTCAGAATCAGAATCCGACCCCGATATTAAAAAGTCCATCCCTAATCAAACTTTCCAAAAATCATCAAATTTTCCAATTTTTGCCAATTCAAGCCTAATTCTACTACGGACCTCCAAATCACAGTCCGTACACACTCCTAAGTCCAAACTCACACAAAGAGCTAACAGAATCCTCAAAATTCCATTCCGGAGTCGTTTACACATAATCAACATCCGGTCAACCATTTCAACTTAAGTTTTCAACCTTAAGACTAAGTCTCAATTCATTTAGAAATCTCTCCGGACCCGAACCGACTACCCCGGTAAGTCATATAACAGCTATAAAATACAAAATGAGCAGTAAATGGGGGAACGTGGCTACCACTCTCAAAACGACCGGCCGGGTCGTTACACCTACATGATTACCTTCAGGAATCCTATTAGTATAATTACTTTCGGACTATCTAATTCTTATAAAATTGAACACGTAAATATCTTTAGTCATGTAATTCTATTACTTTAAGGGTATACTTATTAAAAATTCCTATTACTAATTTAATTTGAAAACGTATTATAATGTCTTATTACTAATTTAATTTGAGAATGTATTATATTGTCCAAATTTATTTAGTAAAAGGAGAGCATGTATTATTATAAAAGCATAAATAAAATATTAATATACCAAAATAGCCCTAAATTATTAAACGGAAAAACTAATAGGAAGAGGACATAACTGCAATAACCTATTTTTTGGACTACAATACCTTCTATGCTAATTTTTAATATTTAAGATTTTAAAATTAATAAAATTTTGTTTGTTAAATTCTTATTAAAAATATGTAGGAAGGTTTAATAAAATTATTTTCATAAGAATCCTTTGTATTGGCAATACATTATCACCCCATAATGTCCAATACCAAGAAAAATAAAAGTAATATTAAATGTACTGCATACAGAGTTGAAATTGAGAAAAAAAATAACCCTAAGATAATATATTTTTATATTATATTTGAACTATTTTCCTACTAAAATAATATTTTTTTAATTAATTTTTCGTGTAATATTGAAAAATACCCAATTATTAAACAACAACAAAGAAAATATTTAAGAATATAAATGTGTGAGAAAGAAGAAAAATAGTTGTTAAGAGTTAATACCACTAATGATTCTACAAACATAAAGATCTAAAAAGTGAAATGTCATATCAATATTTTACTCTTTGAAAATAAAATTTATGGTGGATAAAATTATAATTAAGATTAAATATTCAAAATAAAAGATGAAATAATATTAATATCTGAACCTGTCATGACCTAGAATCACACCTGTCGTGATGGCGCCTATCTTAATACTAGGCAAGCCGACAACCTCAATAAACAATTAATTATTTTAAGTTTGAAAATATAATATTTAAATTCAATATAAAAATCTCAGAAATACTAATATAAAATACTCCCAAAACCTAGTGTCACTGAGTACATGAGTATCTAAAGGAAAACATAGTCTGAGGGATACAATCACTGTCTGGAAATGTATGATAGTACAAACAACTAAACGGAAAGAGAGTCAAGGTCTACGGACGTCAAGCAGCTACCTCGATAGTCTCCAACAAAACAAAAGCTCTGAAATCTAGCAACCGTCGTATCCCGAAGTACCTGGATCTGCACACGAAGTGCAGAGTGTAGTATGAGTACAACCAACTCAATAAGTAACAAGACTAACCTTTGGGTTGAAAGTAGTGACGAGCTCAACAGGTACAGTCCAGTATAGAAATAACAGTACAGAAATGTAGGCATGCTTTCAAGGTCAACGATTAAACTCAGTACAAGTAAAATATATCAATTTTGAATGATATGAGTAATATGACATCTCTATATCTACATGTCAATGTATGTGTTGTATGTGATGCACCTAAGTGGAAAACCTCGTGTACTCACGATCACAAACAACTCAATCACTCAGTACTGTATATGGCCAATCCAACCCAGGGGTAGATTTATCCCCAAATATGAATGATTCGGATAAGATCCATGTCTAGGGAATTCATCACAATTATAAATAAATAATGCAACTTTATGTCCTGGGAAGTCCATCCCGAATATAAAATCATTTGTGCTCATTGTGGGGGATGCAGACTCCGGAGGGGCTCCTTCAGCCCAAGCACTATATAAAGCCGATATGGCCTACTGCGTCGTGCAGTCCGATCCCATAATAATAAAGCCTATAAAGCCTGTTGCGGCGTGCATCCCCGATCTATATAAATAATAATATATATTAAGCCAATATGGCCTACTGCGGCGCGCAGCTCGATCCCATAAATATCTTCACAATGGATGAACGCGACTGAGTATGAAATGTACATTTTAAAACAATTAATTCAACAGCAACACGATCCTATGAGTCCCAAAATAATGGCACGTAACCTAAGTATGATCTTTAATACGAGCCTCAACTCAATTTCTCTAACACGTGGAGGATATGCGGATAATGACATGATTCTCAAATTTTACAATTCCACAGAATTTATTTAATCACAATTTCTAAGGTGCATGCCCACACGCCCTTCACCTAGCATGTGCGTCACCTTCATACAATTTACATAACACTTAATTCAGGGATTTATACCCTTATAACCAAGTTTAGAAGTCTTACTTACCTCAAAACGTGCGAATTCTTTATGTCACGACCCAAAATCCATTAATGGTCGTGATGACGCCTAACACCGCTGCCAGGCAAGCCAACAATAGTTGATTAACTCGATTATTCATTTTAGTATTTTGAAATCAAAATTATCCTTCAATTAAATAATCAGAAATAAAATTTACAGAGTAAATGATAATATTTTTCCCATCTACAATACTGAATAATGCATAAGTACCCCCAAAACCTGGTATCACAAATGCATGAGTATCAACTAGGAAGTAAAATAAAATACAGTATTTGTTCAGAATACAAATTAGATAGAAAAAAATACAAATAACCCTGGAGGAGACTGTGCTGGTTGTGGATCGTAACCTGAAATGCAGCTCACGGCAAGTACCCGCATCATCCGTGCCTCCGTGCCCAAAGGACCACCGGACATAAAAGTACCCACACAAAATGTGCAGCAAGTGTAGTATGAGTACGTACATCCACGTGTACCCAGTAAGTATCTAGCCTAACCCCAGAGAGGTAGTGACGGGGGAACAACATCGACACTCATTAGTGGTTCAATAATATCAGGTACAGTAAGCAGGTAAATAAATATGAGGAAAAGTAAATAAATGAAATAAACAAGTGTAAATCTGTGGTACAATTCCCCTCGCTACAATAAACTCAAGATCTCAATTAGAAAATTCCTCCTCAACCGGAGCACATACAAATATGAATAATGGACCTCACCAAATAGGTTGTTATAATTTGAATCAGGGAAAATTTAACATATACCCTGGCTTCTTGCCAAATATTACGCACGATTCCATGAGGATAGTTTATAGAAATGTCGAGGCGTAAGGCCCGATCCAACATAAATATTAAAATGTGCACTGCCGAGGGTCGAACGATACGAACCAAAGATACATCTATTAAACTTTCGAGCAGAACGACTTGCTCCCATGAGAGTGTGGTACATAAATCTTGCTGAGGCGAACGACCCGATCCCATTAGAATAAGAAACTTTAAAGGGTCATTGACCCTACTCACAAATAAACGTGTGAGTTATAATTTCTTTAACGAAAAACCTTTCAATGAACGTACATATATATATATATATATATATATATATATATCGCGGATACCATTTCATAAGAGGAGTACAATTGTTTAGTGACTAATCATGAAACTCGTGAAGTCTCTACAGTAACGAGTCTATCACCCTACGCATGTTGTCACGATCCAAAACTTAACCCGTCGTGATGGCGCCTATTGTGATACTAGGCAAACCGACATCTCCAAAACACTTTCAACATTTAAAAGAAAAGAATTAATATATTTAAATTTAACTAGCGCCTTTCATGAAAACGGGGTAAAACCCAAAGCATAAGTGCGGAAAACATAGCCCGACATCGGGGTGTCACTGAATCATGAGCATCTAGATATCCAGTCTAATACAAATAGTATCTGAGTATCAATACTAAAAAGAAAGAAAGCACAGAAGGAGAGACAATGTCTACGGACATCAGCAGCTACGTCATAGTCTCCGATACTCGATCGCGCGCAAACTCAACGAACTCCGTGATAAAAAACACATGGATCTGCACATGGAGTGCAGGGTGTAGCATTAGTACAACCAACTCAGCAAGTAACAAAAATAAATAAAGAACTGAGAAGGTAGTGACGAGTTATACAAATACAGTTCATTTTCTATAATTCCAGCAAGAATAGACATTCTTTCAAATCCGACAATTCAAGTCAAATCAGTTTATACAGTTACAGTGCAGGTAAAACGGATATAGAATCTTTCAGAAATTTTACAACAATGACAGATAGAAACTAAGTGCATCAACAAATGGAAAACAAGTACAGCCTCTCAGGCAACAGACACTCAACTGTCACAATAGCTCAATCACCCGGCTCTCAGCCCTCAGTACTCACACTCAATAGGTACCGGTGCTCACTGGGGGTGTGCAAACTCCGGAGGGTCTCCTTTCATCCCAAGCGCTATAATCCGCACAGACAGCTCACGTGCTACAGTATTATATCAGAATCTGCACGGACAACTCACATGCTAAGTATAAACATCATGATGCGCACGGACAATTCACGTGCTACGGTATCTATATCTCACAACCAGGCCCTCGGCCTTGCCCGTATATGCGTCCTCCTCTTTGCTTCTACAGGGCCGCACCTGCGTGCTCCCACCGCAGGTGCAAAACACCAGAGCACTAGAAGAAACCAGCAATGCCTAAGTCCAAATTTCCTTCCGATGGGCAACATGATCGTAGTCAGAAGTATGTGAAAATGACTCCGGAATAAAGTTCATTTGGTTTTGTTAGCTCCGTTGGGTAATTTCAGACTTTGGGGCATGTTCGGACTGTGAATTTGAGGTCTGTAGCTAATTTAAGCTTCAAAATGGCGAATGTCGAATTTTGGGAAGTTTGACCGGGGAGTTGACTTTTTGATATCGGGGTCGGATTCCGATCCTGGAAGTTGGAGTTGGTCCGTAATATTGATTATGACTTGTGTGCAAAATTTGAGGTCAATCGGGCGTGGTTTGGTAGGTTTCAGCGTCGTTTGTGGAATTTGAAAGTTTAGAAGTTCATTAGGCTTGAATCCAGGTGTAATTGGTGTTTTGATGTTGTTTTGAGTGGTTCAAAGGTTCAACTATTCCGCATGGGGTTATATGACTTGTTGGTATGTTTGGTTGAGGTCCTGGGGGGCTCGCACTTGTTGAGGCCTCGACTAAGTTCGTATCATAATTTAGAACATGTTGGTATATTTGGTTGAGGTCCCAGGGGCCTCGGATGGGTTTCGGATAGGTAACATATCAAATTTTGGACTTGGAAGACTACTGAAGATTAATGGTGTTCAGGTCTGGTTTCCTTATACGCGATCGCGTGGCAAGGTCTGTGATCGCGTAGGCTAATTTGGGCAGCTGAGGTTTTTGTTCTATGTGATCGCGAGTTCTGGTATGTGATCGCATTGGCTGGGGAATCAGTGCATCGCGAATGCGTGGGCTAAGCCGTGTTCGCGAAGAGGAAAAGAGGTAAGAGTTCGTCACGCGCGTTGTTCTCTGCAAACGTGTGGGTCTATCCGCGATTGCGTAGGCCTGGGAAGCCTATGCTTCACGTTCGCGTTAGTTTATATGCGATCGTGTAGAGGAAGTTCTGGGGGCAGTGGAGTTTTTGCTTTGCGATCGCGAAGATTTTCCCGCGATCGCGAAGAAGGGACATCTGGGCAGAACTTAAATATTTCAAAAATGAGGGTTTGAGTCATTTTGCATAATTTTATTTTGGGAGCTCGGTTGGAGGCGATTCTTGGAGAGATTTTCCAGGAAGTGATTGGGGTAAGTGATTCTCGCTTAGTTTTGGTTAAATTTCATGATTATATCTTTGATCTCATCATTTAATTAGTGATTTGAGTAGAAACATTGGGAGGAAATGGAAGAAACTTCTTGGGCCGATTTTTGAGGATTTGAGCGAGATTTTGGTATCGGATTTGAGTAATTTTTATATGGTTAGACTCGTGGTTGAATGGGTGTTCGGATTTTATAACTTTTATTGAATTCCGAGAAGTAAGCATGGGGTTGACTTTTGAGTTGACTTTTTGACTTTTGATTAAGAACTTAGAATTTTTATATGGAATTGATTCCTTTAGCTCGTGTTGATTGTATCGAATTGTTTGTGGCTAGTTTCGAGACATTTGGAGGCCGATTCGCGAGGCAAGGGCTTGTTGGAGTAGAGTTTTGCATGGCTTGAGGTAAGTAACACTTTTAAACTCTATTTTGAGGGTATGAAAGCCCAAATTTTGTGTAATGTGATTGGTGTTGGGGTGGCGCGCATGCTAGGCGACGGTCGTGTGGGCGTGCACCGTAGAAATTATGATTTATTCGATTCTGTGGAACTGTGTAGTTATCTTATCTCAACATTATTACTGTACTCTAAGTGTTAGAGCACGTGGGCTGTGATTCATGCTAGAAAAACATGTGTAGGCTATATGTTGGTACTATTAGGACCCATAATGGTCGATCTTTGTTGTTGAGTTATTTGCTTAATTGTTGTTATGTACTCAGTCACATTCATCATAGCATAGCATATCTCAGCCTCTATTACCGTATCTTGTCACATCTTGTATCATTGATTTGGGCTTCTTAGCATGAGTGTTGTTATCCCGAGGGACTATAGAGATTGACGATTGAGTGAGGCCGAGGGCCTGTTTGTGAGTGATATTTATGGGATCGGGTTGAATGTCGCAGCAGACTTTACTGATTCATGTCAGAATTTGGCTTATTATAGCGCTTGGGCTAGATCTACCCCTCCAGAGTTTGCACACCCACAGTGAGCGCAGGTGCTATTGATTTATTTGTATTTGGGTTGGATCTGCCCTGGACTTATTTGCATATGGGTTGGATCTGCCCTGGACTTATTTGCATGTGGGTTGGATCTGCCTTGGGCTAGATCTGCCCTGTACAGTGATGAGTGCTTGAGGGTGATTAGTGAGAATTGAGACCGTCAGGTTGAGTACTTTGAGAGTGTGAGTATGCGAAGCTTTTATTGTGTTGCATCACATACGATATGCATATTGGCATGTAGATATAGAGATGTTACATTCTTCGTATCATTCAGACTTGTCATATTTTATCTATTCTGAGTTAAATTGTTAAACCTGGAAGTATACCTAAATTCTTGTACCGTTACCTGTAGATTATGAATTTCAGAGACGTTACTGTCATATTTTCCGTAAATTTTCGTACTGTTAATTCTGTATGTGGGCTGTAATCTCGTCACTACTGTTAATCCCGTCACTACTTTTAGTCCAAAGGTTAGATTTTTACTTTTGAGTTGGTTGTACACACGCTACACCCTGCACTTCATGTGCAGATCCAGGAATTTTCGGTCACGGCGGTTGCTAATTCACAGAGTTCAGTCATTCGAAGATTATCGAGGAAGCTGCCCTGGCGTCGTCAGGCCTTGACTCTCCTCCCATATCCCTCAGTTTACTTATTCAATTTTTTTCATTTCTTAGATAGTGTATCTGACTTAGTATTGTATAGATACTCATGTACTCAGTGACACCCTGGTTTTGGAAAACTTCAGTATTGGGTTGTGACCGTTTTATGCAGTATTTATGAGATTTTTACATATTTAATTTAAACCTGTTTTAGTATACTTTAAATTTGAAAGTGTTGGTAATATCTGAGTTGTCGGCTTGCCTAGTACCATGATAGGTGCCATCACGATAGGTTGAGTTTTGGGTCGTGACAAATATATAACCAATTAATTCTTCACCATTTTAGAAAGAAAAAAAGTTAACTGAAAGAGAACAAATAGAAAGTTACAAAATAAAATCTCGTGCACTTACATCTCTTTTTAGGGTTAGGAATTCTTATTCTAAAGTGAAAGAATTATTACAGTACATTTTTAGTGGGAATATATCAAAAGGTATTTACAATCCACCTTACAACAAAACAACTTAAAATAATTAAAGACGAATAAATTTATAATTTAAAGTTTACACGTATCTTTGAAATTTATTAATAAAAATTAATTTCTAATTTTATCAACAACAATAATTAATTCAATTTAATCCACAAGTTTGGGGAGGATAGTGTGTACGTTGATCTTACCCCTACCTTGTAGAGGTAGAGAGGTTATTGCGATTCGACCCTTGACTCAGGAAAAGCATAACCACAATATAGTAAAAGAAATACAGGAAAAGCATAATCACATCATCTCTCCCCATGACTTCTTTGGCCTACATCTACCCTTCCTCTTACCCCTCCTCCCCCCTCCCAAGGCCAACCTCTCACACCTCTTGACTGGGGCATATGTTCTTCTCCTTTTAATATGCCCGAACCACCTCAGCCTCACCTCTCGCATCTTTTCCTCCACAGGGGTCACTCCCACCTTGTCCCAAATAACTTCATTCCTAATTCTATCCAACCTAGTATGACCACACATCCATCTCAACATCATCATTTCGGCTACTTTCATGTGTTGGACATCTGAGTTCTTGACTGGCCAGCACTCTGCCCCATACAACATAGTCGGTATAATCACTACCTTATAGAACTTACCCTTCAACAGCACATTCTTATTGCACAAGACTCCGGAAGCGAGCCTTCACCTCATCCACCCTACTCTGATACGATGTGTGACATCATCGTCAATCTCCCCAACATTTTGAATTATAGACCCCAGATACTTGAAGCTCTCTCTCTCGGAAATGACTGTGTATCAAGCCTTACATCCCCATCTGCCTTCTAGGTAACACCGCTGAACTTGCACTCCAAATATTCTATCTTGGTCCTGCTTAACTTGAAACTCTTAGACTCAAGGGTAAGTCTCCACACTACATTTTGTAACGACCCGGCCGGTCATTTTGTGAATTAAAGTCCCGTTCGGTGGCATAAGATTTTGGACAGCTTCGTATTATGTGTTATGACTTGCATGCATGGTCGAGTTCAGTTACTGGATGACTCGGAGTCAATTTGGAAGAAGAATTTCTATTTTAAAAGCTTAAGCGATAAGAGTTGACCGGAATTTGACTTTTATGTAAACGACTCCGGAATGGGATCTTGATGATTTCAACAACTTTATATGGTGATGTTGGATTTAGGCGTGTGTCCGGATTTGGATTTGGAGGTCCGTAGGGTAATTTGAAGCATTTCAGTGAAAGTTAGAAAAGTTGAAGTTTTGGAAAGTTGAGAGGTTTGACCAAGAGTTGACTTTGGTGATATCGGGGTCGGAATGCGATTCCGAGAGTTGAAAAAGCTCCGTTATGTCATTTGGGACTTGCCTGCGTAATTTGACGTTATTCCGGATTGATTTGATAGGTTTAGACGTGAGTTTTAGAAGTTGGAAGATTTGAAAGTTCATAAGTTCGATTCTTGGTGCGATTCGTAGTTACGACATTATTTGATGTCATTTAAGACTTCGAGCGGGTCCATGTTAGGGTATGGAACTTGTTGGAATGTTCAGGCGGGGGTCCCGGGGACTCCGGGTGTGTTTCGGACGATTCTCGGATGATTTTATTACTTGTGACCAGGTCTATTTCTGGTGTATCCACATCTGCGGAGTCTTGATCGCAGATGTGGAGCCGCTTCTGTGAGGTTCTGGGTCGTTTCTGAGATGTTGTGGCAGGCCCTGTTGAATCGCTTTTGCGGTGTTTGAGCCGTTTCTACGCAATCGTAGATGCGCAACTATGGTCGCAAGTGCGATCTCTGTTTGGGCAAGTGAAGACCATAGATGCAGAGAATTGTCTCACACCAGCGAGAGCGCATGTGCACGTGTATGTCCGCAAATGCGGAAGTTCTGGGCAGAACACTTATAAGTCGAGGGTTTGGCCATTTTTAAAATTTTACGAGTTCTAGAGCTCGGTTTTGAGCGATTCTTTGTGGGTTTTTCAAGAAAATCAATTGGGTAAGTGTTCTTCACCTAGAATTTATTATATTCCATGATTCTATCTTTATTTTTATCATTAAATTAATGTTTTGAGTTGGGGAAAGATGGGGATTTTGAAGAAAATTTTCAAAATGTAAAATGATGATTTGAGAGATGAATTGGTATCGGAATTTGATAATTTTGGTATGGTTGAACTCGTATCGGAATGGTATTCGGATTTTTATAAAATTTGTCGGGTTTCGAGGTACGGGCCCGGGGTTCGAATTTTGGGTTGATTTTAGTTTTTGATAAAGATTCAAGCTTTATTATCCGGAATAGTGTCTTATGAGTTTTATTTATGTTTTGAAGTTATTTTGGCTAGATTTGAGCCGCCCGGAAGTCATTTCACTCAAGAAGTTCATTTTAGAGTGTCAGTCTATATTCTTTAAGGTAAGTATTTTGCCTAACTTCATGTGAGGGAACTACCACTTAGGATTTGAGTCTTCTATGCTAATTGTATCATGTAAAGTCCGTGTACGTGAGGTGACGAGTACGTGTCCAGGATTATTTGTAGAAAGTTGACCTTTTAGGGCTCTTAGGTCCTTGTGTTCACTAGATATGAAGTTGTTTTCCCATGATTGAGTTCCCTATTTACTAGTTTCACCTCTACGTGTTTTAATTGGAATTAATTGCTTCATGATCCACCCTTATTGCCTATTTGATTCTTATTTTCCTTAACCGAAGTTGTTACCTCTTCTATTGCCATGCTATCCCTCCCTAATCATTTTTACTTAATTGAAATTATAAATATCTCTTCTATAATTGTTCATCCTTAATTGAAGTTATGATTATCTTTCTGTTGCGTACCCTTAATTGAATTTGTCATATCTCTTTCGTAATTGCTCAACCCTAAAAGAAGTTTAGCTATCCTATATATTAGTTGACTTATCTTTATTTGGAATTATTTACCTGTGATATCTCCCTTGTTGTTGAATTGTACTTTGTAGCGGCGTACCTACTTGTGTGAATTTTTATCTTGTGAAAAATTGTGGGGAACATTCTTACGTGCTGTTCATTTCTCTGTACTTACTAGTTGGCCTGAATTGTGTTAGAACACTTGCACAAGCATACACATAGTTATTCACTCTTATCGGCTAAGAAGATGGTTCCTGAGATTATTGAGTATTTATATACACCCTCGTCTATTTGCCTTCTATGTGAGAATGATTCTATTAGCACGTGAGTCGTCCGTGCAGTTACCAGTTGAAATGAGGGCACAAGATGCCAAGTGTTTAGGGTTCACAAAGTGTGACCCATGACTTGTGAATATTTTGAGGTATGGTACCTCGTGGAGATTATTGGATAAAACCTGATGTGAAAGTGGTTATTCTCATCTGGTTGCTACCGGCCCTTCTTTAAATGGTGTTCATAGAATTTTGACTGTGTTCAACTTACTCTACTGTGTTATTACTTGTTGTGTTCCATTGTTAATTGTTGTTTCTATTTCCTATTGCAAGTACCATATTATCGTTGTCATTATGCGTAGCTTTATAGATATATCGTATTCTGTTAGTTCTACACTTATACTCGCTCAGGTTATTTAATCCAGTAGGTGTCTTGACTGTTTCTCGTCACTACTCCACTGAGATTAGTCTTGATACTTACTAGGTACCGCAGTGGTGTACTCATAATACGCTTCTGCATAAGTTTTGTGCAGATCCAAGTATTTCGAAGTCACTCAATCGTTAGCTAGTTGTGAAGATTCTTGTTGTGGAGACTCACGGTAAACCTGTTGCTGCGTTCGCAGGTTTCGGAGTCACCTTCTGATGTTGTTTTTACAGTATTTATCCTTATTTAGAAACATTTGTATTTAGAGGTTTCTAACAAACTCTGTAGAGCTTATGACTTATACTACCGGTTTTGGGATTGTAAGTCTTTTATGGAGATTTCTAATTTGCATTTGTCAATCGTTATTTATTATTATTGTTAAATGTTAGGCTTACCTAGTCCATAAGACTAGGTGCCATCACGACCTCCTACGGGGGGAGATTTGTGTCGTGACACATTTTGAGTAAAATAATATATATAAATAAGTTTACAAATGACATGATACATTTTGAGTTATAATATATAATTATAATAAATAATATAATTATTTTAACTTTTTAAGCACAAATTCAATTAGATAAGTGAAATCCACAAGTTTTACTATTTCAGATAAACGTAATTACATAAAATATACGCGTTTAGTGGGCCCATGGTCCAATAGCCGGACCAATTACGACTCACCTACTAACTTGATTTTCCCTTTTTCAATATATTTATTATTTTCTTTCAAGTACCTATACTTCTTTATTATTATTATTATTATTATTATTATTATTATTATTATTATTATTATTATTCGATCTTATTAGTACTATAATTATAAAAGCAAAAAACTCCAAGTAAAAAAAGTTGATACTTTTTTTTTTTTTACTTTTAAGCATTAATTTCACATAAAAAAATTATAAATTAGTTATTTTATAATATTTCAGACTTTAAAATTAACTACTTTGTATTTATGGTTTAAAATGTAGCTGGTGTATTCCACTTTTATAATTTAATTTATTCTCTTTTAATCTAACAAGAATAATATCATATTGTATATTAATTAAAAAAGTAGAACAACATTGCATTATTTTGCTTGCGACAAAGAAAAAAATCATCTTATGTTAGTTAGCGGACTGCGTTTGTATCTTCTAGAATGAACTTAAAAATAAAGTAAAATAAAAATAAACTTAAAAATAGCTCCAAAAAAACAGAAAAGTTTTTAAATCTTCAAAGTCTAAATGTTTTTACTCTTAATATTTATGTAATTTTTTAAATAAACTCATTCATCGAGATTGATACACGCCCAAAAGAAAAAACTTTGTTATCAATCATTTCCACGAATTCCACAAGCCCTACGGAATCAGTTGGGTATTATCACTTTTAGCCCGCGCCAGAAACTATTTATATTTGATAACCGAAAAAGTATATAAAACTTATATAATTTTTGTATATAACATACATAATATATATATAAATTTTATATATTATTTTGACTATTATTTTTACAACGGTTATACACTATCATTTTTTCTAATCAGTTACGCGCGTATATATACCTGCATGCCACAGAGATTCATTGTATGAGGGCCGAAAGAGTCTCGATGCAATAATATAATACAATATCTTATAATATATGAGAAATATAACAAGAGGATTCTGATGGCTTGGCAAGGATAATATCAGCATGATAACAAGGGAGAAGGCCAAAAATACCCCTCTAATATGTAAAAAAAATTATTTATGCCCTCCGTTATATTTTCGGTCTACTATTGCTCCTGACGTTATAAAATTGGTACAAATATACTCTTCCTCCGTTAAGATGCTCCACATAATAAACATTATCACATATGGCCTGACATTTTATAGAGATAGACGACAAGTGGCATGCCACCTCACTCCCCCAATCCCAACACTAAATGAGTATCCTGTTGTTATCAACATCATTCAGGATTACTCCGTTCGATCGAAAAGAGCAATCAAATTTATAATCAATCAATAAGGCTAAACAATCAGGACAAAAAATTATTTGACAATTATAGAATGAGACTGCAATAATTAAGACAAGCTGAAACAACATTCAAAAAAATCTATTTTTTTTTTTTGCGCTCTTATGTAACTAAAGAAATATCAATGGCTCTAAAAGTTTTACTTGAGAATTCGATTACTCATGTCCTTCACCACCAACACCAATTATTCAGCCCTCTGACTCTAACCAAATTTGTTTTGGGGGGGGGGGGAGGGGGATTAAGTTGATGTACTTTATGAGTCTTCGAAAAAATAAATATAACTGTCAAACAAGCAATTTGACCACAGAGAAAAGAAAATCGCTATTTCTGATGAATACATCGAGCATTACTTCACAGATAAAACACAATTTTTATCAACGTATCTACAATTCAATATTCGATAATAAACAATTGCCAAAAAGTTGTCTTAACACAAAAATAAAAAGAAGAGGATAATTACACATGTAAAGCCAAAATGCATTATCAATGCCCAGAAATATTTCGAAGAGAATACATCGCATTGTCCATTCGTTAAGAAATTTAAATTAGTCAATTAGTCACGAATTAAGGTAACCCCATGAACTTAATTTACCAATACACTTAAATTAAACAAATACTTTAAAGCAAAGATAAAAAATTCAGACCTTTCCGCCAAGGTCTCAACGTCGATGGCAACAAAATATATACTTTAGTTATAAGAATATGCCATTACACTCGGCTTATATGTGTCTGGGGATGTGATGGAAGAAGAAGTGGGATGAGAGGGATAAAATGGGACTGGGGAGATGAGGTGAGGTGGCATGTTACTTGGCGTCCACTTCTGCACAATGTTAGGCCATGTGGGATGGTGTTAGTCATGGTGAAGGGTCTAACGGAGGAGGGGTATTTTTGTACCAATTTTATAACGTTAGGGCCAATGGTAGACCGAAAGTATAAGAAAGACATAAATAATCTTTTTCACACAGCAGAGGGACGTTTTTGGCCCTTTTCCCCTGATAACAATGAATTAAAACAGCGTCCATCAAAGTCATAAAAATCTTATTATCTGTTACAAGTACAAATAGCAACAATTTTGAATAACGAACCTAACTTTTTTTTTTTAAAAGAAGGAAAAGTCCATCCTCTGAATTTTCATTAAAAAGAAGACAAGAAAGTCAGAAGTATAAGATTTCCACGGATAGTAAGTATTATACCAATGAAGGGGGGGAGGGGGGGGGGGATGAAAAGTCCATTCTCTAAATTTTCATAAGAAAGTCATATACTCCACTAACTTTTAATATCTGTTACACGTACACAAGAAGGTCATATACTCCTGTTCCACGTTCAAATAGTACTAATAACTGAATAATGAACATCCAAATGAAGGGGAAAAGAAGAGAGAATTGAGTGAATTTACTTGGAGGAGAAACAGTAGCGAGAGCTTTAGAATCATCAGCTTTGGTAGCCATGGAAGCAGGAGAATTATCAACAGCTGAATATTCTTTGAGCAGCAATTAGTGTTTAAGTTGCTCGGACATCGGTGCAGGTATCCGATACGGGTGCGGATTTAGAGGTCGGATCCTTCGAGATATAAATTCTAAGATTCGGGGATACGGATCTGGTCACGCCCAACTATGCCTTATAAAAAGGACTAAGCGGTCGCTGCAAATATAATCCGGTTTACAAGTCCGGAGTCGAATCCCACAGAGAACTAAGGCTTACCTAAAGTTGTTCAATATTGCTAAGAAACACAAGTCCAAACAATTTCCTAGTTATAAAGATTTGATTTTTATTTCTACTAATTAACTAACAAATATTATAAGGCAATAAAATTATCAACTAACAAGGATAAAATTGGAGACAAGCCTAAGGAGGTCTAGAGTTAGGATTTCGCCAATTGTCGGAATCCTTCCCGCTACGTCTTTTGTAATTTCGCCTAAGTATTCTATACCGATCGTGAGTACTTCGGGTGTCGTAATTCTCTCTCGAGCAACTATCACAATTTACTAGACGTATTCTCTCGAACTACGCAAGCTGGCACTAATTCACTGCTCACTACGATCGCACCAAGGTTTCGTTATCTCTAATCCCACCTTTAAACCCTTTGTATTGATCTCTCACATACGTTAGGAGTATATCTTGTTCAACAAATACCTAAATGCGTACTCTCTCTCCAGTAATATACACATTAAATAGGAACAATTAATTGATGGTCATTCAATCAACAACAATAAACACGTAGTTGAATAAGTAGAGAAATCCAATGGCTCAGTTATATAAAACATAATAAGATATCATCCTACAAAAGGTTCCATCAAAACCCTAGATAACGAATTATTTATTCATAATAGTATGCAAAACTACACTACTAGAATTCATACACAATAATAAAATAAGAAGAGGGAAGTGAAAAACTCGTAGAAGAATTCTCCGCCTTGCTCCAAGTGTGTTCTTGCCTAATTTGGTCGATAATACTCTCTAAGAACGTCCCCCTTCCCTCCTCAAAAGTGAGTTTAAATACTATCTATATGGGATAGGGTTAGCATGAGGTGAAATAAAACAAGCCCACTTCGCACGCGAGAGTGAACAAGCGAAGTTCTTCTCTTTTTCTTTTCCTTCTAGGTCTCTCGTGCACTTCCATGCCTTTTTGCCATAATCCGCTATTTTTTCTCAAGCTTATCCTCAGCTAGCTCGTTCACTCTCTCGTGTGCACGCGAGAGTGAACGAGCAAAATTCTTCTTTTGTCTTTTGGTCCCGAATAAACTTCTTTTGCTCATTTTTCGTCCAACTTGCTCCTACGCATAAGAATGCATGTAATGAACATAATTCACTACAAAAACTCATGTAACCTACGTAAGCACACAAGTTATGAGATGAAAGTACACCGAAAAATATGCATTTTTGGCCATTTATCAAGATCCTAGTACCAATACGGGTGCGGAGATTTGGCTAAAAATAATTCAAAAAAATAAAAATATAAAAAATATCTCCAAATTATGAGAATTTTTGTGGAATACTTATGTATAGCTTGTAAATTGTGAATTTCTTTTTTATTCTCAAGTTGTAGATAAGTAAAGAATTGATTTCCTAGATAAGGTATGCTATTTTCTTCAAATTTACCCTAGTTTTGGTTTTGATTTCGGAAATTAAATTGTATATTGTCTCGAATCTTTTCGTCCGTCGTGGTCAAAATACCCAAAATTGTTTGACCAGATCTGGTATGGATCCCATACCCACACCCATACTAGTGTCGTGTCGACACGGGTGCGGCACCTAAACTGCCATGTCGGAGCAACACAGATTAGTGTTTGACCAAACTTTAAAAAGTGCTTCTAAGTGTATTTTTCTCAAAAATACTTTCCAAAAAAAATTTGTGGAGGAGATGTTTTTCTCTACTTCTCCAAAATTACTTGGCTTCTACTTAAAAGCGTTTTTTTCCTTTTAAAAGTTTAGCCAAATACCTTAACTTGGATAAAAGCTTTTTTTGGCAAAAAAATAATTTTGACACAAAAAATCTCGATCAAACATGCCATAAATTTTGTTATTCCCATAGTACAGATTTTGTGATGGAAGGTACTATCACCTTTGGGAGTATTATTCTTTGATCGAGTGGCGAATCCAAAAATCTTAAGTCATGACTTAACTAATTTTATGACTTACTAGTTTTTTTAAAATTTTATATAAGTAACGGTGTTTGAGCATGCAGTTGGGGCCACAGGGCCAAGCTTTTAGATTATTTATGTAGGTTGGGTAACGGATCCGACATAAAAGTTCGGGAAAATGATATTGTATAGCCGCTCTTAAAATAAAATAATAAATGTATAATATATACATTTTGTATGTTATAAACAAAAGTTGTTTGAATTTTATATACTTTTTCGGCTATCGAATATAAATAATTTCTTACGCGGGCTAAAAGTGAAAAAAATCCAACTTTCCCTAGCATATATTATAAAATAACCTAGTCTACAACGAAAAAATCTAAAAGTAGTCGATTGCTTTTTGGTCATTATAAAATAATAAATGATATATATATATATATATATATATATATATATATATATATATATATATATATATGAGTAAATTTATTATAGAGAGTTGATTTTACAAAGATAGAACTTTGTGTCCCAATTTATGTGATATTTTTCATTCTTCGATATTTAAACTTCTTAATTTTGACTATGCATTTGGACATAGAATTTTTAAATTTTTCAAAATAAAATATAGATATTCGAAAACTACCTAAAAATACTATAAGTTATTATAAGAAAAATCAAATTATGGTGGATGTCTACTCTTCCTCAATGATCTTCTCAAATGCTTAATGACATATTCAATGACATATTTTTATGCTTAATGACATATTCAATTACATGTTTTTCTTCACTTTTCATGCCTATATAAAGGCCTTGTAATAGATAGGAAAATACACACAATTGAAGAAGAAAGATTCTTCCTTCTCTCTATCTCTATTTCTTGCTCATATTTTACTAAATTGCTTTTATTTCATAACTTGTTCTTGTTCATGTTTTACTAAATTGCTTTTATTTCATAACATAAGTCACGTAATCAATAATTCAAAATATTTAAAAGGCTCATAATGGGTTCACTGTCAAAGAATAATTTATATGTCTCAAAATCCTTACACCTTTACATAAATTGAGATCATGAAGTATATAATAATATAGATGCAGTTATATATAAAAGACTGCCATAGGAAGTAAAAATCTATTTAAAAAGACTTGTATGCTATAATAAAATGTTGTTACAGAAAAATCTTAGTGTATAGCTATAGTCCACAGACTAAATCTAAATTAAAAAAAAGAATTAATTCAAATATCTGTCACTCAACTATTTATACTAAAAATAACGGTGATGATATAATATATTTATATCTATATTATTATAAAAGTATGATTATAATATTAATTCACAAAAATATCTTTAAATATTGAATGCTAGAATTCACAAGGAAAGGATATAATTGGAAATAATAAGCGTTATACTTCTGGTAGGATACGGTCAACGAAGAGTTGCGTCATCACTTCAAGTGATTATTCTCTTTAGTTTGGAAAATTGTAGGTGAAAACACAACTAGCGTATTTTCCTAATATAAATATCCTAAGTTTCTTAAAAAGGATCGTAGCTCCATCTTCTTTTAAGTTTATTATAGCTAATAAATTACTTTTGTTATAAAATAAAAGCAACTTAGTAAATGAACAAGACATGTTGTTATGAAATAAAAGCAATTTAGTAAAACATGAACAAGAAATGGAGATAGAGAGAAGGAAGAGATTTTCTTCTTCAATTGTGTGTATTTTCCTATCTATTACAAGGCCTTTATATAGGCATGAAAAGTGAAGAAAAATATGTCATTGAATATGTCATTAAACATAGAAATATGTCATTGAATATGTCATTAAGCATTTGATAAGATCATGGAGGAAGAGTAGACATCCACCATAATTTGATTTTTCTTATAACACTCCCCCTTGGATATCCATAGATAATGTGCCTCGTTAAAACCTTATTAGGAAAAACCCCTATGGGAAAAAAAATTCTAGTGAAGGAAAAAGAGTACACATATTTAGAAATACGCCTTTTGGTTGCCTCGTTAAAAACCTTGCAAGGAAAACCCAGTGGGACAAAACCTTGTAAGGAAAAAAGAGTACAACGCGTATTAACTCCCCCTCATGAGAGCATCAATTCATATCCTTGAGCATTCGCATCCCAATCTTGTACACTAGTTTCTTGAAGGTTGACGTCAGTAGAGATTTGGTGAACAGATAAGCCATATTATCACTTAAATGGATCTGTTGCACATTGATATCACTATTCTTTTGGAGATCATGTGTGGAAAATAACTTTGGTGAAATTTGCTTTGTCCTATCCCCTTTATGAATCCCCCCTTCAATTGGGCTATGCATGTTGCATTGTCTTCATACAAAATTGTGGGTAGTTTGTCACACTTCAAACTATATTTGTCTCGAATAAGGTGTATTATAGACCTCAACCATATACATTCTCGACTTGCTTCATGAATAGCAATTATCTCAACATGATTAGATGAAGTAGCCACGATTGATTGATTAGTCGATCGCCAAGATATGACAGTGCCTCCATATGTAAACACATAGCCTGTTTGAGATCGAGTCTTGTCTGGGTCATATAAATACCCAGCATCGGCATAACCAACAAGATCGGGACTGAAATCATTGCCATAAAATAATCCCATATTGGTAGTCCCTTTTAGATACGACAATATGTGTTTGATTCTATTCCAATGTCTCCTTGTAGGAGCAGGGCTATATCTTGTTAAGACATTAACTGAAAAAGTTATGTCAGACCTTGTAATGTTAGAAAGATACATTAGTGCACCAATTGCACTAAGATATGGTACGTCGGGACCAAGAAACTCTTCATTATTTTCATGAGGTCGGAATGGATGTGCTTTATCCATATAAAATCGCTTTAAAATCATTTTAGTGTATGTTGATTGATGGACAAATATTCCATATTTCATATACTCAATTTGTAGACCAAGACAAAATTTTGTCTTTCCAAGATTTTATTACAAATTCTTTCTTCAGATAGTCTACTACTTTAGGAAGCTCTACTGCTTTAGGAAGCTCCCTAGGAGTTCCAATGATATTTAAATCATCAACATACATGGTGATTATAACAAATTTAGATCCAGATCGTATTATAACGACACAAGGACAAATTGAATCATTCTTGTACCCTTCTTTCAACAGGTACTCACTCAGGCGATTATACCACATGTGCCCTAATTGTTTCAATCCGTATAATGATTTTTGAAGCTTTATTTAATAAATTACTTGGAAACCTTAATATGCTTCAGAACAATATAAATCTTTCAATGATTTCCACTATACACATATTACGTTTTTCTTGTATTGCGAGATTAAAACCTGAAATGGCGACATCCACCACAGGAGAACATGTCTCTATATAATCAATGCCAGGATATTTGCAAATTTTCTTGTGACACAAGTCGTCTTTATGTCTATCGACTTGACCTTCTTTTTATTTCGCACAAGGACACATTTATACCTCAACTGGCTTTATACTTTCAGGTGTTGGGATTATCCGTCCAACTTTATATTTTTCATGTGAAATCAATTTTCATTGCGTATTTTTCATTTGGCCAATTATTTATCTGTCCAAATTTCATGACAGATTTGAACTCAAGATCCTCGTCAATATTAATAATATTGAGCGCTACATTATATTAACAATATCGTCGACGATCATTTTATATCGGTTCTACTATTATTCAATAAAGACATAACTTATTGAGATCTCTTTATCTTATTATTTTCAGGTACCTGAGCCTCTCCCATGAGGTCTTCTGAAGTGTTATGTCGTGATGCTCTTCTAGAGCACTTGCCTCCTTATTATGACCATCTTGAACATTTGCTCCTTTCCTTCTTCAAGGAATTTTATCTTTGGAACCGATTAGTCTATTATGCTTTATGCATGCCATGAGCTCTATTCATTATGGACTTTATTTTATTTGGAGCATTAGCAGCTGAATATGACATTTAGCTTTGGGTCAGTAAATACACCCGGCGATATTTTACAAATGAATTATCACTTGAACTTCAAGTTCACATTTTCTCGTACGAGTATCTCGATGTACTTATAATAATTCATTACATGCATTACTTTTTCAGCTGCCCATTTTCTCCCCCTATGGTTGGGATCACCAACACATATCCCTAGCCTTATTTGGGGATCCATCTTTGTGCACTGTGGTGGAACAATTAAATCATATAGCACATTCATATTTCTAGATAGAAATTATTTGGTTCCTGACCCTGAACCGATTGTGATAGGGAGAACTTATCATAACTTGGCTAGATGCTTACAAGTGCTGTTGTATATTAAATAATACATCAAATACCAAATTTTAATTTTGGCAATTTTATTCTCATAACCAATGGTTTAGATATAATTGGAGGCATACAATTTCTACTAAACCAACTTGGATTTAAACCAATATTATCAAGATAAATCATCATAATTTATATTCTGGAACTGTGCTCTAATAATTTGAGCAATCAATCTTGCAAAAGTCAAACTACAAGTTGATAATAAATGCACATGTGACCATAAAATAGATGCATCTATGAAAATCATATAATAGTAAACGGTCCACATGGAAGGTGACTGGGCCCATATATTTATCACCTTTTATTCGTTCCAGAAATCAAGTGATTCAATCCCTAACCTTAACTGGTATATCATGAGAATAAGCAGCACAAGAGAATTCTTGAAGAATCTTATATTTCTTCAATATATGCCAATGTAATTCTCAATTAATTTTTTTCGCATCATAATTGAACCGAGATGGTCAACCGGTCATGCCAACTAATATTTATTTCAGTAAACCTCTAGTTTACTTGTGGCTTGTGATTGCATCATCATGCTTATACTTGTGTAGTACAAATAAAAGAAAAGTGAGGTAACCTTTCATATTTACCCGATATGATTATAGTAATATAAAGATATTCAATCTTCTTTTCATTTATAGTCTCAATATGCCAACCACTTTGGCTAATATATTTATAAATCAAAATAATGATTTTGAGACTTACTACAATATTAATGTTATGAACAATTTCATTCATCCGGGTAGTAACAAATTAGTTCTTTCAGAACTCTTAACTGTTTTTGTACTACAAGATCTTTTGTCACACCATCCATATAATGAATGTCTCCTTCACAAAGAGAATCATATCATAATAATTGTAATGTTCAAAATCATCACAAGCAAAATAATTTTTTTTTTTGCTTTAATTTTGCTTTTAATAACTTTCATAAGGCATGACAAAATATATTTTGGCGCATCATATGCATGCGACCAATGCTATATTTATGTAACTACACAATAATATTCATTATCTTTCTTTGTCTCAAACCTCCCTTAGAGGTGAGTTGTAGTATTTATCCAACTATGCACAAGTACATTATTATGCATAATCTTTGTCATATATATATTTTCACATTCACTTTCAGGAATGAGTATGCAATCTCAATGTTTATCACAAGTCACATTCTCTTCAAAGAATTTCTCCCTTTTTATAATTACCATAGTGATAACTATTATTATTTTGGCCTTTCGCACGCCCATATTCATTGGTCAACCACTTGTCTTTATATAGACTTATCATGCACTGCTATCACATTCACTTCAAGAATGGAGCAAAGCAAGTGGGACAAGCTTCATGCTTTTTCATGAAAATTACATTATTTTTTCTTTAGTTATTATTATTATCAATATGGTGCATTAGGACTCAAACCCAATGCCTTACCCATTTAAAGGCATGCTAGGCCATCATGCGTTGGAACTTGAATCCAACATCTTTTCATCAACATAGTGCGTTGGGACATGAACCCATTATCTTACCCTCAAACTTTAGCATAATGGGCCAAAATTCACTAGGACTCGCACTCGAGCCTTTAAAATATTATTACTTCATAATTATAGGCATAAGTAAATTAACTTTCAAGAAGACATATATAACTATTTCAATCTTGAAACAATTCCTCTGCAACAAAAATGCTAGTTAGGATATATGCCATTTTGTTTTCAAATGATACAATCACTTTTATATTTTAATAAATTAATTAGGGAAAAAGGTGCAGATAACCTATAACCACTTATATTTCAAAGACTATAAGAATTTCACCAAAAACATCCAATACAGAGGAATGAGCTTTATGTTTCCAGCAAAAATATTTAAGGCTTAATGCATAACTGTGACTATTATAAATTATAATTATACTGAGTTTATATTGATTGTATATTCGAATGCCAAATTTTCAAGGTACTGTAAAATCGCCTACATATTTGATAATTTTGCTTTCAATGAAATACATCATGTGATGGTAAAAATATTATTACTAAATTACCTTAATAATTATCTATCATAGTATGTAAAAGGTCAGAACATATATATACGTTAGAATATTATCTTTGTCCTATAAGAGATGTAGCAAATAAAGACATACCTTTCCAGTTCTTTATTTCACTGGATACAATTGAAAGAAATATTTTTTACTAAACACTGCACATAAAGTTAAAGCAAAGATATGAAAATATGAATGGATTTAGATGGATGTAAAATTTATCTTTGTATTATCATCCAAGACATTTTTCATTGTACTTGATCTCATTGCCTGCTTATAACTTACATAGTCTTGACATAGAAGATTATGAAATGAGCAATTCGTGCTGATAACGTGTTATAAAATAAAAGCAACTTAGTAAATGAACAAGACATGTTGTTATGAAATAAAAGCAATTTAGTAAAACATGAACAAGAAATGGAGATAGAGAGAAGGAAGAGATTTTCTTCTTCAATTGTGTGTATTTTCCTATCTATTACAAGGCCTTTATATAGGCATGAAAAGTGAAGAAAAATATGTCATTAAATATGTCATTAAACATAGAAATATGTCATTGAATATGTCATTAAGCATTTGATAAGATCATGGAGGAAGAGTAGACATCCACCATAATTTGATTTTTCTTATAACAACTTTTACTATATTAATTATTTCATATATAGTTTTAAATAATTAATAATTTTAGATTTCACCTTTTGAAGAAGAAATTAAGGAGAGTAAAATCAAATTCTCTATGTATATTGATGTCATATTGCCTTCTTTTTTTAAAAAAATATTTATATTGTAACGACCCGACCGTTCGTTTTAAGTTTTAGCGTGTCGATCAGTGGTTTGAGGCCTTGAATAACTTCACTTCAGGTATTATGACTTGTACGTATGGTCGGAATCAAATTTTGGAAAGTTCAGAGTTGATTCGGATGGAAAATTCTAAGATTTGACTTTTAAGTAAACGACCTTGGAATTGGGATTTGAAGGTTCCAATATGTTCGTATGATGATTTCGGACTTAGGCGTATGCTCAAGTTGAGTATCGGGTCACCCGGGAGCATTTCAATGCTTATTGTGAAAAGTTGGCATTTTGAAGATTTTAGAATTTCCTAAGTTCGAAGACATGGACAAACATAAAAGAGAATAATAATTGGTTGAATTGCTAGGGGTAAGAAATTTCATAATTACACTCAAGTTTTTAAAAATATTTTTTGTCAATTTTATTTATTTATTTTCTTTTCTTGAAAAATGCAGCAAACATTAAAGAGGGTGAAAGGTACTATTTGAGATTATTATCGAATCATGTCAAAGGACCATAATCATTTAAAGACTTACTCACTATTAATGGAAGAACATGTAAGACATTTAAGGAAGTTGCAAAAGAAAGTGCGTAATTAGAATCAAATAGCATTATTCCTCGATGCTTATGTGACATAGTTTTCATCAAAATGCCGTCATCTCTCCGAGATTTGGTTGCATTGTAATTCAATCGACATTAGCAAATTGTATGATGCTAATTATGAATTGTAACGATCCGACTAGTCATTTTGAGTATTACAATCTCGTTTCCTTATTTACTATTCAATTTATGCTTTACATTTGTTATGTGACTTACCGGGGTGATTAGTTCGGGTCCGGTGAGATTTTGTAATGATTTGAAATACTTAGTTTCAAGGTTTAGAACTTAAGTTGAAAAGGTTGACCGGATATTGACTTATGTGTAACGACCCCGAAAAATTTTTGCTGAGGAAATTAAGGTTTTGTGGTGCCGAGGTAGGCCAATTAGTACAAAAGTTGTAGAAATTTCTCGCGCTGGTGAACAATGCGCTGGTGAGTAAAAGAAAATTTTGGGCAGGAAAATATATTTCTGCAGCCCACTATGCAGCCGCAGAATAACTCTGCGGACCGCATAATGGCCGCAGAGTGAAGCAGTTGAGGCAAGTTTGGAGATCAGGTTTGTGACGCATTATGCGACCGTAGACCAGTTCTGCGGTGCATTATGCGACCGTAGAACAGGTCTATGGGCCGTATAATAATCGCAGACTCGATCAGTTTCGCCCAGTTCCGGAGGGCAATTATGCGACCCATTCTGCGGACTGCAAAAGTATTATGCGGTCGCATATGCAAACGCAGATCTGCATAGGGGCTTCAATTTTTTTAATTTTTGACCCGACCCTATTTCGATATATTGAGGCAAATGGAATCTTTTGGAGCAAAAATCTGATATTTTAGAGAGTGGTGAGGCATCTTAGAGATAGAAAATGAAGACCTAGTCAATCGTTCATCAATTCTTGTTCAAGGCTTGAAGATTTCACAAGGATCTTGCTAGGGATTCAAAGAGGTAAGAATTTCTTTCTCCAATTCTTCAATTTCAAGTTTGGAGTAAAAGATAGGGGATTAAGAGTATGATTTTTGGGTGTAAGAGTATTATTTATACATACAAGTACCGATAAGGTTTTTGAAAAGATTGTTGAGTTCAAATGGGTAAAGATTGGGTTGAAAATGGTAGAAATCTTTAAAGACTTTAATTGAAGATTTGAGGGTCGAGTTGATGTCGTAATTTGGTAAAATTTGTATGATTAGACTCGTGGTTGGATGGACGTTCATAGTTTGTAATTTTTGTCAGGTTCAGAGGCGTGAGCATCACGGGCGAATTTTGAGTGCAATTTCGAATTTAGTTGGAAACTTAGTATTTTCATATGGAATTAATTCCTATAATTTGAATTGATTGAATCGAATTAATTGTGACTAGATTCGAGGTGCTTGGAAGCCAATTCGCGAGGCAAAGGCTTATTGGAATAAAGAATTGCTCGGTTTGAGGTAAGTAACAGATCTAAATTTGGTCCTGAGGGTATGAAACCCCGGATTATGCGTTATGTGATAAGTTTTGAGCGCACATGCTAGGTGACGGGCGTGTGGGCGTGCACCGTAGGAATTGTGACTTGGTCAAATTTCATAGAACTGTGTAATTGAATAATCTATTCTTATATGTACATTCTACATGTATTAGAGAAATTGAACCACAAATCATGTTTAGATTATGTGTTGGCACTATAGGGACTCACAGAGGTCGTTTACATATTGAACTACTTGCTTAATTGTTGTTTTGTACTTAGTCACAATTTACTTGTTTATTTTATCTCAGTCTCTATTGTTCATTATTGATACATCATATCATTGTTGTTTGGGCTAATTTCATGATTTTTGAGAACCCGAGAGACTGAAGAGATTTATGACTGAGCGAGGCCGAGGGCCTGATTGTGAGATGTTCTATTATAGCACGTGAGTTGTCTGTGCGGATTCAGATATTATACTATAGCACGTGAGTTGTCTGTGCAGCACGTGAGTTGTCCGTGCGGATCCAGATATTATACTATAGCACGTGAATTGTCCGACCAACACATGAGATGTCCGTGCGGATCCAGATATTGATACTGTAGCACGTGAGTTATCCGTGTAGCACGTAAGTTGTCAGTGCAGATTATAGCGCTTGGGTTGTAAGAGCCCCTCCGGAGTCTGTACACACCCCTAGTGAGCGCAGGTACCTACTGAGTGCGAGTGCTGAGTGAATGAAATGGCTGAGTCATTGTGGTCCTGCGAGGATGCATTTGATTTCATTCTTATTGCACTACAGTTGTCATGTATCACTGTGTTGGAAATTTCTGAAAGATATTATCCTCTTTTTCAGTTGAACTTGATATGAAATTACTGTTGAGTTTTAAATGTTGAACATGAAAGAATGCCTAAATCTTATGTTGGAAATTACTGTAATTGGACTCAGCTGTGAAGCTCGTTACTACTTTCAGTTCTTTATTTAGTATTGTTACTTGCTGAGTTGGTTGTACTCATACTATACCCTGCACTTCGTGTGCAGATCCAGATGTTTCCGGATATAGTGGGTGTTGATTCTTCCGCACAGTTAATTTTTCGGAGATTCAGAGGTAGCTGCCGTGTTTCGCAGACCTTGTCTCTCCTTCCTTATTTCATGGTTTACTGTATTTGGTCTCATACTATTATAGACCGTATTTTTCAAACTTGTATTCATATTAGATGCTCATGTACTCAGTGACGCCGAGTTTTGGGAGTGTTAATATTTGTACCTGTGAGATTTCTTTCGCTAAATTTAATTATTATGTTTTTAAATTTAAAATATATATGGTTTATTGAGATTGTCGGCTTGCCTAGCATTGAGATAGGTGCTATCACGACGGGTGAGATTTTGGATCGTGACAAATTGGTATCAGAGCCTAGGTTACATAAGTCTCATGAGTCATGAGCAGGTTTAATAGAGTCTTGTGGATCGGTACGGAAATGTCTGTACTTATCTTCGAGAGGCTGCCGAACCCTTAGAAAAATTTCACTTTCTTGTATTCGATCATGCGAACTTGTTGATTCCATAAAACTAAAAATTATGTTATTCTATTCTCTCACATATGGTGAGAACACGTACTACTGAATCGGACGATCAAAAACCAGTGCCACCTGTTAGGGCCGCGAGAGGCCGGGGCCGTGGTAGAGGCCGGGACCGAGGTGTCGCTCATACACCAGTTGGAGCAGCACCTATAGCACCACCAGTTTCTCCAGCTCAGGAGCAGATTCTAGATGTAGTTAAATTGGCGGGACTCGCTCAAGCACCAACTATGCCCATTGAGATTCGTGGCCTACAGGAGGCTTTGACTCAGATATTGATAGTTTGCACTGGCCTTGCTCAGGTGGTTTCGGCTCAGGCCGCACCAGTCACTTCTCAGGCCGGGGGAGGTACTCATACCCCTGTTGTTCGTACTCCAGAGAAGGTAGTACAGGGACTTCAGATACTGGGGGCACTACTAGCCCAGCTGGCTGCAGCTGCTCAGGCCTCGGTAATCCCTGTTATTGTAGATGATGAGCAGAGGAGACTTGAGAGATTTGGGAGGCTTCGACCTCCATCATTTCGCTGTGTTGGGTCAAAGGATGCTTAGGGTTTTCTAGATAAGTGCCAGCGGATGCTTCAGACAACGAGTATTCTGGAGACAGTGGGGTCTCATTCACCACTTTTCAGTTTTATGGGATTGCCTTCAGATGGTAGAAGGATTATGAGAGGCGCAGGCTGGTCGGTGCAGTACCACTTACATGGCATGAGTTCTCTATTCTCTTTTTGGAGAAGTTCATGTTGCAGTCTCGTAGGGAGGAGCTGCGCAGATAGTTTGAGTAGCTTCAGCAGGATGGCATGTCTGTGACCCAGTACGAGATGAGGTTTTCTGAATTGGCTCATCACGCAGTTTGGTTGGTTCCCACTGATAGGGAGAGGATTAGAAGCTTCATTGATGGCCTAACATATCAGCTACAGTTGCTTATGACTAGGGAGAGGGTATCTGGTTCCACTTTTGACGAGATGGTTGACATTGCTCGACAGATAGAGGTGGTCCGTGGCCATGAGCATGGTGACAGGGAGGCTAAGAGGCCTCGAGGTTCAGGAGGTTTTGGTGGGATACCTTCTAGGGGACAGTCCTACCATAACAGGGGTCGCCCTTATAGGCCCACTCAGATGACTCATCTAGCTCATCGTGTTGCATCAGCTAGCCACGGTTCTTACAGTGCTCACTCAGGCCAGTCTTCATTCAGTGCACTACCAATGCAGAGTTCTCATCATGCCTCGTCCGCTCAGGCTTCTATAGTTAATTCCTCGGGTTATCAAGAGCAGTAGTTCCGTCAGAGGAAGAGTTGTTTCGAGTGCAGAAAATTTGATCATTACAAGAGAGATTGTCCTAGGCTGTTGAGTGGGGCTCCACAACAAAGTTATTGGCCGACGGCACCAGCACCAACAGTTACACCACCTGCCCAGCCAGCTCAAGGTGGGGCTCATCCAGTTAGGGGTCGCCCAAGAGGGGGAGGCCGATTAGGTGGCGGTCAGGCCTGATTCATACTTTTTCTGCCAAGGCAGATGCTGTTGCTTCAGATGCAATAATCACAAGTATTGTCTTAGTGTGCCATAGGGAAGCTTATATATTATTTGACCCTGGTTCTACTTATTCATATGTATCATCGTACTTTACTCATTTTTTGGATATGCTATGTGAGTCCTTAGTGTCACCTGTACGTGTATCTACGCCGGTGGGCACTACTATTGTGTATCGGTCGTGTGTGATAACTATTGGGGAACTGGAGACTAGAGTTGATCTCTTATTACTTAGTATGGTTGATTTCGATGTAATCCTGGGTATGGATTGGTTGTCCCCATGTCATTCTATTCTGGATTGTCATGCAAAAATCGTGATGTTGGCAATGTCGGGGTTGCCAAAGGTCGAATGGAGAGGTTCTCTAGATTATGTTCTTAGCAGGGTAATTTCTAATTTGAAGGCCCAAACGTATGGTGGGGAAGGGGTTTTTGTCATATTTGGCCTTTGTGAGAAATGTTGATGCAAAATACTCCTACTATTGATTCAGTACCGATAGTGCGAGCCTTTCCGGATGTATTTCATGCAGACCTGTCGGGTATGCCACCCGACAAGGATATTGATTTCGGTATTGACTTGGTGTCGAGCACTCAGCCCATTTCTATTCCTCTGTATCGTATGTCACCAGCTGAATTGAAAGAATTGAAAGAGCAACTTCAGGAACTCCTTGATAAAGGGTTTATTAGGCCTAGTGTGTCACCTTGGGGCGCACCGGTTTGGTTTGTGAAAAAGAAAGATGGTACTATGCGGATGTGCATTGATTACAAAATACTGAACAAAGTAACAATCAAGAACAAATATATTTTGCCGCGTATTGATGATTAATTTGACCAACTTCAGGGAGTGAGGGTATTCTCCAAAATTGATTTGCGATCGGGGTATTACCAATTGAAAATTAAGGTTTCGGATATTCTAAAGACGGTATTCATGACCCGTTATGGTCACTATGAATTTCTCGTGACGTCTTTAAGGCTGACCACCGCCCCAATAACATTTATGCACTTGATGAATAGCATATTCCAGCCGTATCTTGACTTATTTGTAGTGGTATTTGTTGATGATATCCTGGTGTACTCATGTAGCCAGGAGGAACATGCACATCACTTGGGTATTGTACTACAGAGGCTGAGAGAGGAGAAACTTTATGCCAAATTTTCTAAGTGTGAGTTCTAGCTTAGTTCGGTGGCATTATTGGGACACATAGTGTCTAGTGAAGGAATTAAGGTAGATCCGAAAAAGATAGAGGCAGTTCAGAGTTGACCCAGGCCATCTTCAGCTACTGATATTCAAAGTTTTCTCGGCTTGGCCGGTTATTATCATCGCTTTGTGGAGGGTTTCTTCTCTATTGCATCGTCTATGACTAAATTGACCTAGAAAGGTGCTCCGTTCCGATGGTCGAATGAATGTGAAGAGAGGTTTCTGAAGCTCAAGATAGCTTTGACTACCGCCCCAGTATTGGTGCTGCCTACTGGTTCATGGTCTTATACTGTGTATTATGATGCATCGCGTATTGGTCTCGGCGCAGTGCTGATGTAAGACGGTAGGGTGATTGCCTATGCGTCCAGACAATTAAAGGTACATGAGAAGAATTATCCAGTCTACGACCTTGAGTTAGTAGCTATTGTTCATGCCTTGAAGATTTGGCGGCGTTATTTGTATGGTGTCCATTGTAAGTTTTATATCGATCACCGCAGTTTACAACATCTGTTTAAATAGAAGGAACTTAATTTGCGCCAGCGAAGGTGGTTAGAGTTGCTTAAGGATTATGATATAACCATTCTCTATCATCTAGGAAAGGCCAATGTGGTAGCCGATGCCTTAAGTTGTAAGGCAGAGAGTTTGGGCAGCTTAGCATACTTGCCGGTAGCAGAGAGGCTTTTAGCCTTGGATGTTCATGCCTTGGCCAACCAGTTTGTCAGATTGGATATTTCTAAGCCGAGCCGAGCCAAGTTTTGTCTTGTGTGGTTTCTCAGTCTTTTCTTTATGATCGTATCAGAAAACCTCAGTATGATGACCCTCATTTGCTTGTCCTTAAGGACACGGTTCAGCACGGTGATGCCAAGGAAGTCACTATTGGGGATGACGGTGTATTATGGATGCAGGGCAGGCTATGTGTGCCTAATGTAGATAGTTTGCGTGAGTTGATTCTCTAGGAAGCTCACAGTTCGCGGTACTCCATTCATCCAGGTGCCGCGAAGATGTATCAGAATTTTATGAAGCACTATTGGTGGAGACGAATGAAGAAAGATATAGCTTGGTTTCTAGCTCGGTGTTTAAATTGTCAACAGGTGAAGTACGAGCATCAGAGGCCGGGCAAATTGCTTCAGAGACTTGAAATTCCGGAGTGGAAGTGGGAGCATGTTACCATGGACTTCGTAGTTAGGCTCCCACAAACTTTGAGAAAGTTTGATGTTGTTTGGGTGATTGTAGATCGGTTCACCAAGTCCGCACATTTTATTCCAGTTGAGACTACTTAATCTTCGGAGCGGTTGGCTGAGATTTATATCCGTGAGGTTGTTCGCCTACACGACGTGCCAGTGTCCATCATTTCAGATCGGGGCACGCAGTTTACATCATAGTTTTGGAGGGCAGTATAGCGAGAATTAGGTACACAAGTTCAAATGAGTACAACATTTCACCCTCAGAAGGACGGACATTCCGAGCGCACTTTTTAGATATTGGAAGATATGCTACACGCTTGTGTTATAGATTTTAGAGGTTCTTGGTATCAGTTTCTGCCACTGGCAGAGTTTGCCTATAATAATAGCTACCAATCGGGCATTCATATGGCTCTGTACGAGGTTTTATATGGAAGACGGTGTCGGTCTCCGATGGGTTGGTTTGAGCCGGGTGAGACTAGGCTATTGGGTACTGATTTGGTTCAGGATGCTTTGGAGAAGGTTTAATTGATTCAGGAGCGGCTTCGAACGGCGCAATGTAGACAGAAGAGTTATGCCGACCGGAAGATCCGTGATATTGCTTACATGGTTGGGGAGAAGGTTCTTCTCAAGATTTCGCCCATGAAGGGTGTGTTGAGGTTCGGGAAGAAGGGCAAGTTGAGCCCTAGGTATATTAGGCCTTTTTAAATACTTAAGAAGATTCGAGAGGTGGCTTATGAACTTGCATTGCCGCCTAGTCTATCGAGTGTCATCCAGTGTTTCATGTATCTATGCTTCGGAAGTATGTCGGGGATCCGTCTCATATTTTGGATTTCAGCACAGTGCAGTAGGATGGTAATTTGACTTATGATGTGGAGCCGATGACCATTTTAGACCGGCAGGTTCGAAAGTTGAGATCAAAGAACATAGATTCAGTGAAAGTGCAGTGGAGAGGCTAGCCAGTTGGAGAAGCTACTTGGGAGACTGAGCAGGAGATATTGAGCAAATATCCACACCTATTTGAGACTCCAGGTATAATTCTAAACCCGTTCGAGGACGAACGTTTGTTTAAGAGAAGGAGAATTATAATGACCCGGTCAGTCATTTTGAGTATTACAACCCCGTTCCCTCATTTACTGCTCAACTTATGCTTTACATTTGTTATGTGACTTGCCGGGGTGATTAGTTCGGGTCTGGTGAGGTTTTGGAATGATTTGAAATACTTAGGTCCAAGGTTTAGAACTTAAGTTGAAAAGTTTGACCGGATGTTGATTTATATGTAACGACCCAAGAGAATTTTTGCAAAGGAAATTAAGGTTTTGTGGTGCCGAGATAGACTAATTAGTACAAAGGTTATAGAAATTTCTTGCGCTGGTGAGTAAAAGAAAATTTCAGGCAGGAAAATACATTTCTGCGACCCACTGTGCGGCCGCAGAATGACTCTGCAGACCGCATAATGGCCGTAGAGTGAAGCAGCTGAGGCAAGTTTGGATATCAGGTTTGCGGTGCATTATTCGACCGCAGACCATTTTTGCGGTGCATTATTCGACCATAGACCATTTTTGCGGTGCATTATGCGACCGCACAACAGGTCTACGGTCACATAATGACCGCAAACTGGGTCAGTTTTGTTACATCTTGCATTTTCGTACGTTAAAGTTTTGTCGTAAGATAATCAACGTAGACTCGGGGATGAGATTATTTTTGAGGTTATAAGCATTTATTCTATTTATAACATGCGACAAGTAAGTGTCGTGAAAGATAAATGGTAAACGAATCAAAGAAAATTAGTTTCATTGAAGGTTGTCAATATAGGATAAAATACGGTCCGAGCTATAATAGCCGGTATTTATGGACTAGTGCCATACAAAGTACCACATGACCATGATAGTAGGGTACATAAAGTGTGTTAAAAGTGAGTAGTATTTTAAGTAATTTAAGATAATTATTAATTATGTGGATAATTATTAATTTTTAGCGGGGGGTTAACTAATTAATTAAGCATCTCTGGATAAGACTTGTGGACCTCAACGTGGAAGCCAAGGAGATCTTGATCAAATGCCCAAGTAATGACTTTTAATACATGTAAAATGTGGCACCTTTTAGGAGATTTTTGGTGGCCAAGTCATCCTAAGTAGGGCCCACACCTAGAGATTAAAGAGAACCTCTCTAATTCACAAAATGAAGATGCTCACATCTACTAAGTCACGGATGAAGCTTCAGCAAGAAAGTTCATACGAGATTATCACATAATAACAACATGATTTGCTACAAAATTCATACAAGACTACTTAGCAACGTGAGAATTTGGGATTTTAAGGGAGTACGGTTCAATCTTTCTCAAGAATATCATACGGATTTATCCATACTCCGATCTTGCCGTCACGTGTTTTGTCGCAATTGTCGCGTGTTAGAGGGATTTTCAAGAGAACCGACTCAGGTATGTTAAGGCTATCCCTTCTTTCTTTTGGCATGATTCATACGATACGAAAGAAACGAGCAAACACACTGCTTTCATAAATACCTCTATTCATAGAAGTACTAGGGGTGCCTATGTTCTTGATTCCCCATGTGGATTATTATTATATATTCAGTTCATGGGTCTCAGAAAAATACATAGTTGATAAAGTTTATCCGAAAGGCATATTGATCTTATAACATTCTGAGAAAACTTATTAACATATTTCTTATGCATCTCGTTCATTTATACATGTACATTGACCCATGACCAGATGGCGTTATATACGCGTATATTATATGTATATAGGATATGGGAAAAGGTTATGGCGTTATATATGCACCACCACCTGATCAGCTGGTATATATTGATGATTTTGCCCATAGTGGCTAAGATGATATGATGGGATGCCCTTAGAGGCTTGATGATGTTATGTACACTTTATACCTATGCATGATACGACATTTATATGCATGTGCATGACATTGTAAATGTTTTAGGATTCACATAGTTATTGTGACTTACAGCTGGAATTCTTTACTCCATGTTTCTTTTATCTCTTTTATGTACTGATTTTCATGCCTTACATACTCGGTACATTACTCGTACTGACATCCCTTTTGCTTGGGGATGCTGCATTTCATGCCCGCAAGTGCAGGTAGATAGGATGACGGTCCTCCTTTTTAGGATCCTTGATCAGCGAGAGTTGGTGTGCTCCATTTGATTCGGAGCTGCTTTGAGTTTTGGTATGATGTATTTGTATACATATATGGGCATGACGGGGCCCGGGCCCGTCCTTGTATAGCTGTACATTCTATTAGAGGTCTGTAGATAGTTATGTATAGTTGTATAGTATGTGGCCTTTTTGGATTCCAGTCTTGGATAAGTAGTTGTCTATAGTAGCCTTGCCGGCTCGCCCTACCGTATTCCGCATGTATATGTATATATATCTTTTGGACATGTTTTTCCTCACGTATGTTATTCACATGATTTAGCAGTTTATTGACAGATGTTATTCATGACCTACTCTTAATTCATGTTTATATCTTGACGCATGCTTAGGGGTGTTCGACAGGTAAAACTCGGGCACTCGTCATGGCCCATCGGTTTGGGTCGTGACAAAAGTGGTATTAGAGAAGTTCTGTCCTAGGGTTGTCTACAGACCGTGTCTAGTGGAGTCTTGTTTATGTGTGTATTGTGCACCACACTTATAGACATGAGGCTATAGGACATATAGGATGTTATCCTCCCTTCTTATCTTAGATCGTGCGATATAAGAATTCATTTTCCTAATGATGTGTTATGCTTTCAGCAATGCCGAAGAAGGCTACAGCCACCAAAAAGGGCAAGTCTGTGGTGGATGAGACTACTAGTCGAGCGCCATGAGTTACCAAGGCTCGGGGAGAGTCTCATAGTGAGATTCCATCTCAGACTTCACATAGCCCGCCCTGTCCAGAGGAGCTCCAACTCCTCAGCCAGGTGCACCGGGTCAGAAGATGATAGATGTTATCCAGCTATTAACTCGATTAGTAGCCGTACAGGCTCGGCGTCAGGAAATAGGTATAGGTCATGCAAATATGTCAATCAGTGCGAGGGTTCGTGATTTCATTAATTTGGACCCTCCGGTATTCACTGGAGCAGATCCAAATGAGGACCCTCAGGTATTTATCGATAAGATACAGAGGACTTCGAGGGTAATGAAGGCCACTGTGACTGAGTCAGTTGAGCTAGCTTACTTTAGACTTCAAGATGTTGCAATTAATTGGTACGGGTCTTGGGAGTTGTCCATAGGTGAGGATGCCCCTCCAGTGGTATGGCAGGAGTTTATCGAGGCTTTTCTTCGTCATTATCTGCCACTAGAGCTTAGACGGGCCAGAGTTGATAGGTTCTTGACCCTTCGGCAGGGTAACATGAGTGTTCGGGAGTACAGTCTTCAGTTTGATTTATTATCCAGGTATGCTCCCACTATTGTATCTAAGATGGAGGATCGGGTTCACCGCTCATAATGGGGTTGGAGCTGCAACTGCTAAATGATTGCATGTCAGTCTCACTTCAGCCAGGCATGGATATTTCTCGTATTCAGGCATACACTCAGGGTGTAGAGGAGCGTAAACAGAAGCAGAGGGCCTATCTTCAGCATGATAGGGGCTAGAGTAAGAGAGCGAGATCTTTGGGTCCTTCTGGTGAGTTTCGAGGTGGTGAGAGACAATAATACCCGAGGTATCCAGCCCAGCCATCAGCTAGTGCATCCCCTTGCCACGATGTGCTAAGTGTGGTAAGCAGCATGTCGGGAAGTGCCGTATGGTGTTGGTGTTTGTTATACTTGTGGTTATCCAGGAAATGTTATGAGGGATTGTCCGACAAGAGGTGATGCAAGCATATTTCAGCCAGCGGGATCTGTAGCTGGTTTGTCATCATCAGTACGCCCCCCTGGGCAAGGTTCACAAGTACCAATCGGTCGTGTTAGAGGCAGAGGTGGAGCATCTAGCTCGAGCGGTCCTCAGAACCGCATATATGCATTAGCAGGATGACAGGATCAGGAGTCGTCACTTGATGTTGTTATAGGTATATTATCAGTCTCCTCATATGATGTATATACACCGATTGACCGAGGTTCCACCTTATCATATGTTACTCCGTTGGTTGCTAGTAAGTTTGGTATAAAACTTGAGTTGGTTAAACCTTTTGAGATGTCCACGCCTGATGGGGATCCAGTGATAGCTAGGCAGGTATATAGAGGTTGTATAGTAGTAGTTCATAGTTGATCTACAGTAGAAGACCTAATCGAGTTAGATATGGTAGAATTTGATGTTATAATATGTATGTATTAGTTGGCTTCTTGTTATGCCAACGTTAATTGTAGATCAAAGATGGTCCGATTCCAATTTCAAGGGGAGCCTGTTTTGGAATGGAAAGGTAATATGGCATCGCCGAGAGGCAAATTTATTTCCTATCTCAAGGCAAGGAAAATGATCCGAAAGGGCTATATTTATCACTTAGTTCTGGTTCACGATGTGAAATTAGAGTCACCAACCATTCAATCTATCGATGTGGTTAATGAGTTTCCCGACATTTTTCCCGATGAGCTTCCAGGTCTTCCGCCAGAGCGAGAATATGAGTTTGCTATTGACATATTACAAATACTTAGCCAATATCTATTCCTCCCTATAGAATGGCACCCATAGAGATGAGAGAGTTGAAGGAACAAATAAAGGACTTGCTTGAAAAATGGCTTTATCAGACTTAGTATATCACTGTGGGGAGCACCTGTGTTATTTGTGAGGAAAAAAGATGGTTCCTTGCGGATGTGTATTGATTATAGACAGTTGAATAAGGTGACAATCAAGAATAAGTACCCGCTCCCGAGAATTGATGATTTATTTGATTAGTTGCAAGGTGCCAAGTGTTTCTCAAAGATAAACTTGAGGTCCGGGTACCATCAGGTAAGGGTTAGAGAGAAAGATATTCCGAAGACAGCATTCAGAACCAGATATGGGCATTTTGAGTTTCGCGTTATGTCATTCGGTTTGACCAATGCCTCGACAGTATTCATGGATTTGATGAACCGTGTTCAGACCCTTTCTAGATCTATTCGTGATTGTATTTATTGATGATATATTGGTATATTCTCATTCTGAAACTGAGCATGCAAATCATTTATGTACTGTGCTCAAAGTTCTACAAAAAGGGAAGTTGTATGCAAAATTCTCTAAATGTGAATTCTGGTTGAATTCTGTAGCTTTCCTTGGGCATATTATGTCGGGTGAAGATATCCAGGTTGATACACAAAAGATTGAGGCAGTAAAGACTTAGCCTAGACCCACGACACCGGCGGAGGTTCGTAGTTTTATCGGTTTGGCAGGGGGATTTTCTTCCCTTTTATCACCATTGACAAAGTTGACTAAAAAAGGAGCTAAGTTCCAATGGACTGATGCTTGCGAATGGAGCTTCCAGGCATTTAAGGACAGATTAACTTCAACACTGATTCTAACACTCCTAGAGGGAACCGATGGTTATGCTATCTATTGTGATGCTTCCGGCTTTGGATTGGGTTGTGTACTAATGCAGCATGGTAAGATTGTAGCTTATGCTTCTAGACAACTAAGAAAGCACGAGAAAAATTACCCAACCCACGATTTATAGTTAGCTGTAGTGATTCATGCACTAAAGATGTGAAGGAACTACTTGTATGGCATTCATGTTGATATTTATACGGATCATAAGAGCCTTTAGTATATCTTCAAGCAAAAAGAATTGAATTTACGTCAAAGGAGATGGTTGGAGCTACTGAAAGACTATGACGTTGATATTTTATACCATCCAGGGAAAGTGAATGTAGTAGCCTATGCCCTCAGCCATAGATCTATGGGTAGCCTATCATATTTACAGCCAGAGAAGAGGGGGATAGCCATGAGATTTATCAGCTAACTAGTCTTGGAGTTCGATTACCGGACTAAAGTGATATTGGAGTTACTATTCAGGGCATGACAACATCCACTTTAGTAACTGAAGTGAAGGAATGCCAGTACGAGGATCCTGTGTTAGCTCATTACAGGGATACAACCCCTCAGAAGGAGAATACACCATTTGAGATTACAGGAGATGAAGTCCTTAGATATTGAGGACGATTATGTATCCCTAATTTTACAGGGTTGCACCGACAAGTTATGGGAGAGAGTCACTATTCTCGATATTATGTCCATCAAGGAGAAAAAATGATGTATCATGATATCAAGGAAATATATTGGTGGGACGGAATGAAAAAGGATATAACGGAGTTTGTTGCTTAGTGCCCTAACTACCAGCAGGTTAAGATTGAGCATCAAAAATCTGATGGATTATTGCATGTTATAGAAATTCCGACTTGGAAATGGGAAGTAATTAATATGGATTTCATCATAGGCTTACCTCGTACCCAACATAAGTTAGATTCTATATGGGTGATTGTTGATAGACTTACAAAATCAGCCCATTTGCTTCCTGTTAGGACTACATATTCCGCAGAGGATTATGCAAGGCTTTACATTAAGGAGATAGTATGACTTCATGGTGTCCCTATATCTATTATCTCGAATAGGGGAGCTCAGTTTACAGCCAATTTCTAGAGGTCCTTCCAAAAAGGATTGGGAACTCAGGTAAGTCTTAGTATAACATTTCATCCCCAGACAGACGGACAAGATAAGCGTACTATTTAGAAACTAGAGGATATGTTACGAGCTTGTGTGATAGACTTCAAGGGTAGCTGGGATGATCATCTTCCACTTATTGAGTTTGCATATAATAATAGCTATCATTCCAGTATTCAGATGGCTCTCTACGAAGCTCTTTACAGACAGAAGTGTAGGTCACTTATAAGATGGTTCGATGTTGGAGAAACTAAGTTAGTAGGACCAGAGGTGGTACAACAGGCAATCGAGAAGATTAAGCTTATACAGGAAAGGCTATTAGCGGCTCAAAGCCGTCAGAAGTCTTATGCGGATAATCGATGACGGGACTTGGAGTTTCAGGTTGATGATTGGGTATTCCTAAAGGTATCGCCAATGAAAGGTGTTATAAGGTTCGGTAAGAAATGAAAACTTAGCCCTCGGTACATTGGACCATATAAAATCACGCGCAAGGTAGGCCAGGTAGCATATGAGTTAGACTTGCCTTCTGACTTGGAGTCTGTACATCCAGTCTTTCATATGTCTATGCTTCGTAAATGTAGCAGAGATCTTTCTAGAGTCGTGTAAGTTGACGATGTCCATGTCACAGAGCAGCTATCATATGAGGAAATTCCCATTGCTATACTTGATAGACAGGTTAAAAGATTGAGGACTAATGACGTAGCTTCGGTAAAAGTATTTTCGAGAAATAATAATGTGGAAGAAATGACTTGGAAAGACGAAGAAGACATGATGTTTAGATATCCTCACTTGTTTCCTCTTCCAAAGAAGGATCTGACTGAGACATCATAGCCTTAAGGTACGTGTATGGATTCTTGTGTTATTTATTATCATTGGTCATGTGAAGCCATTGTCGTTATTGATGATTGTGGTCCTATGTGGCATTGAATTATTGAGTTTTCTACAGGAAGGATTGATAGTAGTACTGTTACAAAGGAGACTCTACAAAATTTATATAGATCCCGGCGAGGTTTTGGAATGATTTGGAACACTTAATTCCAAGGTTTAGAACTTAAGTTGAAAAAGTTGACCAGATGTTGACATATGTGTAACGACCCTAGAGATTTTTACTAAGGAAATAAAGGTTTTGTGGTGCCAAGGTAGACCGATTAGTACAAAGGTTGCAGAAATTTCTCGTGCTGGTAAACAATGCGTTGGTGAGTAAAAGAAATTTTCGGGTAGGAAAATACATTTCTGCTGCCCACTATGCGGCCGCAGAATCACTCTGCGGACCACATAATGGTCGCAGAGTGAAGCAGTTGAGACAAGTTTGGAGATCAGGTTTGCGGCGCGTTATGCGACCGCAGAAAAGTTCTGCGGTGCATTATGCAATCGCAGAACAGGTCTGCGGGCTGCATAATGACCGCAGTCTAGGTCAATTTTGTTACATCTCGCATTTTCGTACGTTAAAGTTTCGTCGTAAGTTAATCGACGTAGACTCGGGAATGAGATTATTTTTGAGGTTATAAGCATTTATGTTATTTATAACAGGCGATAATTAAGTGTCGTGAAGGTTAAAGGGTAAACGAATCAAAGAAAATGAGTTTCGTTGAAGGTTTTCAATTTAGGATAAAATACGGTCCGATCGATAATACCCGGTATTTATAGACTAATGCCATACAAGGTAACACATAACCATGATAGTAGGGTACATAAAGTGTGTTAAAAGTAAACACTATTTTAATTAATTTGAGATAATTCTTAATTATATGGATAATTAGGTAATTATTAATTTTTAGTGGGGAATTAACTAATTAATTAAGCATCTTTGGATAAGGCTTATGACCTCAATGTGGCAGCCAAGGAGATCTTGATCAAATGCCCAAGTAATGACTCTTAATACATGTAAAATGTGGCACCTTTTAGGAGATTTTTGATGGCTAAGTCATCCTAGGTGGGGCCCACACCCAAAGATTAAAGAGAACCTTTCTAATTCACAAAATGAAGATGCTCACATCTACTAAGTCACGGTGAAGCTTCAGCAAGAAATTTCATACGAGATTATCACATAATAGCAACATGATTTGCTACAAAATTCATACAAGACTATTTAGCAACGTGAGAATTTGTGATTCTAAGGGAGTACGGTGCAATCTTTCTCAAGAATATCATACGGATTTATCCATACTCCGATCTTGTCGTCACGTATTTTGTCGCGATTGTCATGTGTTAGAGGAATTGTCAAGAGAACCGACTCGGGTATGTTAAGGCTATCCCTTCTTTCTTTTGGCATGATTCATACGATACGAAAGAAATGAGGAAATGCACAACTTTCATAAATACCTCTATTCATATAAGTACTAGGGGTGCCTATGTTCTTGATTCCCCATGTGGGTTATTATTATATATTTTGTTCATAGGTCTCAGAAAAATACGTAGTTGATAAAGTTTATCCGAAAGGCATATTGATCTTATAACATTTCGAGAAATCTTATTAACATATTTCTTATGCATCTCATTCATTTATACATGTACATTGATCCATGACCAGATGGCATTATATACACGTATATTATATGTATATGGGATATGGGAAAAGGTTACGGTGTTATATACGCACCACTACCTGATCAGCTGGTATATGTTGATGTTTTTGCCCACAGTGGCCGAGATGATATAATGGGATGCCCTCAGTGGCTTGATAATATTATGTACACTTTATACCTATGCATGACACGATATTTATACGTACGTGCTTGACATTATAAATGTTTTAGGATTCACAAATTTATTTAGACTTACAGCTGGAATTCTTTAATCTATATTCCTTTTATGTCTTTTATGTACTGATTTTCATGCCTTACATTACTCGTACTAACGTCCCCTTTTCCCGGGGATGCTGCATTTCATGCCCGCAAGTGCAGTTAGACAGGCTAACGGCCCCCCTTCTTAGGATCCTTGATCTGCGAGGGTTGGTGTGCTCCATTTGATTCGGAGTTGCTTTGAGTTTTGGTATGATGTGTTTGTATACATATATGGGTATGATGTGGCCCGGTCCCGTCCTTGTACAAATGTATATTTTATTAGAGGTCTGTAGACAGTCATGTATAGTTGGATACTATGTGGCCTTGTCAGCTTCCAGTCTTGGATATGTAGTTGTTTATAGTAGCCTTGTCGGCTCGCCCTACCATATTCTGTATGTATATGTATATATGTCTTTTGGACATATTTTTCCTCACGTATGTTATTCACGTGATTCAGCAGTTTATTGACAAATGTTTTTCCTCACGTATATATGTTTGTTGTTATCTGTACATTCTCTATATAGTAGAGAAATTGAACCACAAATCATGTTTAGATTATGTGTTGGCACTGTAGGGACCCACAGAGATCGTGTACATGTTGAACTATCTGCTTAATTGTTGTTTTGTACTGAGTCACAATTTACTTGTTTATTTTATCTCAGTTTCTATTGTTCATTATTGATGCATCATATCATTGTTTTTTGGGCTGATTTCATGATATTTGGGAGCCCGAAAGACTGGAGAGATTTATGACTGAGTGAGGCCGAGGGACTGATTGTGAGATGTTATATTATAGCACGTGAGTTGTCCGTGCGGATTCAGATATTATACTATAGCACGTGAGTTGTCTGTGCAGCACGTGAGTTGTCCGTGCGGATCCAGATATTATACTATAGCACGTGAATTGTCCGACCAACACATGAGATGTCCGTGCGGATCCAGATATTGATACTGTAGCACGTGAGTTATCCGTGTAGCACGTAAGTTGTCAGTGCAGATTATAGCGCTTGGGTTGTAAGAGCTCCTCCGGAGTCTGTACACACCCCTAGTGAGCGCAGGTACCTACTGAGTGCGAGTGCTGAGTGAATGAAATGGCTGTGTGACTGTGGTCCTGAGAGGATGCATTTGATTTCATTCTTATTGCACTACAATTTTCATGTATCATTGTGTTGGAAAGTTATGAAAGATATTATCCTTCTTTTCAGTCGAACATGATACGAAATTACTGTTGAGTTTTAAATGTTGAAAATGAAAGCATGCCTAAATCTTATGTTGGAAATTCTTATAATTGGACTCAGCTGTGAAGCTCATCACTACTTTCAGTTCTTTATCTAGTATTGTTACTTGCTGAGTTGGTTGTACTCATACTACACCATGCACTTCGTGTGTAGATCCAGGTGTTCCCGGACATAGTGGGTATTGATTCTTTCGCACAGTTGATTTTCCAGATATTCAGAGGTAGCTGTCGTGTTTCGCAAACCTTGTCTCTCCTTCCCTATCTCCTGGTTTACTATATTTGGTCTCAGACTATTATAGCCCATGTTTTCAAAACATGTATTTATATTAGATGCTCATGTACTCAGTGACACCGGGTTTTGGGAGTGTTTATATTTGTATTTGTGAGATTTCTTCCACTGAATTTAATTATTGTGTTTTCAAATTTAAAAGATATGTGGTTTATTAAGATTGTCGGCTTGCCTAGTATTGATATAGGCTCCATTACGATGGGTGAGATTTTGGTTCGTGACATGAATATATGTCGGACAACGTTAATGTAACACCTCAAAAATATTTGAAGTACTTAAGCGCTATTAAGAAAGTTGATGTGCGCTAAGTATATTATTTTGTGTGCATACGAGGACTATTAATATGATGGATATCAATTGGATATGATAATATGTGTACGAGGCATATTATAAGTGGTATGGGGTCTAAGTTGAGCCCTAAGTCTAAGTCAAGTTGGAAATTTCATGATAGACTAATGTTTCAAATGGGTACGCACAAGACCAAACTTTGGATACTCATATCTAAATATATATAAAGAGTTATGTGATTTATGATCTATCAAATTAAATATCTTCTATTCTAGTTTATAACTCTTCAAACCGTTCGTCATTTGGACACTCGTACAAGAGGTTATGACCAAATTACTAAAGGCTGGCAGTAGGGAATTCTACGGGCCGCAGAAGTGGTTATGCGATCACAAAATGGTCGCAGACCTGTCCAGTGAAGCCCATTTTTGGGCATCAGTTTTGCGGTGCATTGTACGACCCGCATACAAATTGTGCGGTCGATTATGCGACCGCAGACCTGAGTTCAGAGGGTTAATTTTTCTATTTTCATAACCCGACCCTATTTTTGATAAATAGCCTTTGGGACTTAATTTGGGGTATTTTTCTAAGGGTTTTAGAGAGAGATAAGAGCATTTTAGAGAGATAAGGAGGGAACCTAATATTCTAATCATCCAATCTTGCACCAATCTTTAACAATCAAGGAAACCAATCACAAGATCTTCATCTAAGAGGTAAGATTCAAACCCCTAGTATTCAATTTCGAGTTTGGGGTAAAAGATAGGTGATTGAGAGTATGATTTTTGGGTATAAGAGTATTATGCATATATGATCGTACCAATAAGGTTTGTGGGAAGATTGTTGAGCTCAAATAAGTAAGTATTGGGTTGTGGAGTGAAGGAAATCTTGTAGAAGAACCTTGTAACCAAATTTGCACACCAAGTGTTTGATAAAATGCTCAAATAAGTTGAAACCATGAAAATCTTCCTAATTATGGTTCACTTTTGTTATGTTTCTAAATAGATTGAAGTTGCTAGGATTTTCGGAACCTCGTAGTAATGTAAGGAAGGATCAAGAAAGATTGGAGTCGTCCGGAGATCAATTCACGTGAAAAAGCTATTTTGGACTATCGGCCTAACTTCAAAAAGGTAAGTATCTTGCCTAACCTTGAGTGGGGGAATTACCCCTTAGGCATTTAGTCTTATGTGAAAATTGTATAATTGAAAACTATGTACGCGAGGTGACGAGTACGTACTTGGTTTAGATGTGCAAATTATATCGGTTGAAATTTGTAGATGCCCTTATGTACTAAATTGGAAAATCGTTGGAACTTAGTAAATCCTTGATTTGTCATGCCCCATTCCTTGTTTGTCGACTTTGTATTTTATATGATAATTTGGTGTGATTACCACTTGGATTTTTATGTGAATTTCTGGTGTTTGTTGATTTGATATTTCTTGGAAATAATCACATTATGGATTTTTCATCTGCAAATAATTAATTAATTAAGTTTAAATTGAGGCGTTTATATATTTATCTAAAATTTGGATTAAAGAAGGTGTTGTCCTATGATGAGTTATTTTCCCATCCTTGTGGTTGTTTTTGAAATTTTATATACATTGTGTTGAGTCGTGGACTACCTGATGTGAAATTAATTGACTTTATTGTACCTTTGGAATGGTTGTGGCCTACGGGAAATTTGTAAATACGAGTTGATGATGTTGTGCTATTGTGATATTATTCTGTGTAAATTATTGTGCGATATGGGTTACTGTTAAGTGGTGTATAAGGGTGTCATTCCATTGTTAACATTATGTGGGCATAAGGGTGGCATTTCACTGTTGTTATGTGTGTTGAGATATTGTCTGGGTGCAGTGATAAGAGAGACTATTATAGGACCGATAAGAGTGGCTATAGGAGCGATAAGGGAGGCTATAAGAGCGATAAGGGTGGCTATTGATATTGTCAGCCCGAAGGGATAAGGAAGACTATTATAGGAGCGATAAGGGTTGCCATTGTCAGGGATGATATGTGATGATGTGGGGGTTATTATGTTGATGATTTTTATATGATGATGTGGGATTATGGTGGTGATGATTCTTGTGTAATGTTGTGATTCTCCTTATGTGTATTATTATATCTTATGCAACTTATCTTGTTGTTTCGGTAAACTTGATAATAGTCTGATCCATGTTGAAATTGCGAGCCTATGGCTATTGCTGGACAGATTATGTTATTGGCATGTGATTTGTCCGTGCAGATGTGATATAAAATGTGGGCACAAGGTGCCGCGGAAATATGATAATTATGGTATTGGCACGTGAATTGTCCGTGAAGTTGTGATATGAGATGTGGGCACGAGGTGCGTGAGTATATAACAATTGTATTATTGGCACGTGAGTTATCCGTGCAGTTATGATAGAAATATGTGCACGAGGTGTCGTGGAAATGTGAAAGTGGACTGAGACCGAAAAGTTTTTATGTGAAAAATGGATTAAAATTGGAAATAGAGCTTTAAAACTCAACTAAGTTGACTTTGCTCAACATTTTGAGTAAACGGACCCGGATCAGTGTTTTGACAATTTCGGTAGGTCCGTATCGTGATTTGGAAGTTGGGCGTATGCCCGGAAGCTAATTCCGAGGTCCTAGCCCGAGATATGGAATTTTGATGAAAAATTAAAAGCTTGAAAGCTTAATGATTTCTAAAAAATTACTAATGTTGGATTTATTGACCTCGGGTTCGTGTTTTGGTTCCGGAGCCCAGTATAGGTCCACTATAATATTTTATGACTTGTCTATAAAATTTGGTGAGAATCGGAGTTGATTTGACGTGATTCGGACGTCCGGTTGTGAAAATATAAGTTTTAATGTTTTCTTGAAAACTTCCTTTGAGTTGGTGTCTGATTCGTAGTTCTAGGTGTTATTTTGGCGATTTGATTGCGCGAGCAAGTTCATATGATGTTTTAGGACTTGGGTGCATGTTTGTTTTGGAGCCCCGAGGGCTCGGGTTGATTTCGCGTGGTTAACGGATCATTGTTGGACTTAAGAAAACTGCCGAAATTTGCTTCTGGTTTCCTTCTTTGCGTTCGCGAAGAGGCAATTTGGACTGGCACTTTTTGTGCTTCGCGTTCGCGACTAAGGGTCAAGGTGCAAAGCTTCGCGTTCACGATCGAATCCCCGCATTCGCGAAGGGAAAGAGGCTGGCCAGGAAAATTAGCCTTCGCGTTCGCGAAGGGAATCTCACATTCACGTAGGCCAAGCCAGGCGAGCATCGCGTTCGCGAGGTAGCCCTCGTGTTCGCGAAGAGTAAAATTGGATAGCACAAATTTATGCTTCGCGAACGTGAGGCACTGACCGTGTTCGCGAAGGGTAAAATCCCAGAAATAGAACTTAAGTTCTTGAAATGGGGTTTCGACCCATTTTCAACTCTTTTCTATTTTTGAGCTCGGGTAAGGTCATTTTTGGGCTATTTTCATGGGAAAATATTGGGGTAAGTCTTCCTTATCCTATATTGATTATATTTCATGATTTCATACTCATTTATATCATGAATCCGTGAATTTATGGAAGAAAAATCAGATTTTTTTTAAATCTTCCAAAAACAAAAAATTAAGATTTGAAGGTCCATTTGATATCGGAATTGGACAAATTTTGTATGGTTGAAATCGTATCGGAATGGATATTCGAATTTCGTGAGTTTTTTGGGGATTTGAGATGTGGGTCCGACTATCGAATATTTTAATGAATTTCGGATTTTTATCCGGAAAATGTGTAAATTCATATGAAACTAATTCCTATGATTAGTATTAAATATATTAAATTGTTTGTGAATAGATTTGAAGCTTTCGGAGACGAATTTAAAAGGAAAAGTTGTGGTTGAGTAATTGATTGGAATTTACAAAGAGAGGTAAGTGTCGGGGTTAATCTTGACTTGAGGGAATAGAACCCTTAAATTAATTATTATGTGAATTGCATGTGAACGACATATAGGCGAGGTGATGAGTGTCTATAAGTCATCAAATTAATTGTTTGCCTGCTTACTTGAAAAATCATAAATTATTTTTAATCATAAATTAATTATTATAATAATTGTTTCTCTCCTATTCTCTGTCAAATATTAATTCTTGAATTCCTGTATTAATTGTTATATGCTATTTGTATTATGTGTTTTAATTGTTATTTGACATTTAGCATATTAAATATTAAACTGCCTATTTTCTTCCTGATTTCTATAATAATTTGCTATTTGTTATTATTTGTTTCATAATTAAATCATAATTATTGTACGCTTGTTGTCTTATAGTTTTATATTAATTGTTGCATTTATCGAGAAAATTTCTTCTATTAGAATTGGTAAATGAATATGTTGGAGGAGCGGGTTGCACGCCGCAAAAGAATTGATTGAAATGGATATATATTGGAGGATCGGGTTGCACGCCGCAATAAACTTATTAAAAAGTCAATATTGGAAGATCGGGTTGCACGCCGCAACAGACTTATTAAAAATACAATATTGGAGGATCGGGTTGCACGCCGCAACAGACTTATTAAAAAGTCAATATTGGTGGATCGGATTGCACGCCGCAATAGGAATATATTGTGCGATAAATACATGACAGACTTGATTAAAAGGAATATATTGTGAGAGCGGGTTGCACGCTGCAACAGAATTGGCTGAAATCATAATGTATTATGACTGTTGAGTTGGCTTCAATTATTATAAATGAGTTACTTGATTTATTTCTATTATTGTTGTTGTTTATAATATTGCATACAGGTAATGTAAGTGACCCGCCTTAGCCTCGTCACTACTTCGTCGAGGTTAGGCACATCACTTACCAGTATATGGGGTTGGTTGTACTGATACTACACTCTGCACTTCTTGTGCAAATTTTGGAGTTGGTCCCAGCGGCGTACCGTAGACTTGCTCGGATTTTAGCTATTCAGAGGAGACTTGAGGTATAACTGCACGATGTTCGCAGTTTTGAAGTCCCCGTCTATTTTACTTTAGCTGTGTGTTTGTTTCCAGACAACTTTATTTTATTCACACCTTTATTTTGTATTTATTCTAGAAGCTAGTGCACTTGTGACACCGATTCTAAAGGATGGTATTTAGACACCGTTGTTTTGATGGATTATTTCACTATATTTCCAACTTTGCTTCCGCATTTGTTTCCTTGTTATTAATAAATTTAAAATTATTTTAAAAATAGTTAATATTATTCTAACGTTGGCTTGCCTAGCAAATGAAATGTTAGGCGACATCACGATCCTTAGGTGGGAATTTCGGGCCGTGAAAGTTGGTATCAGAGCACTAGGTTACATAGGTCTCACGAGTCGCGAGCAAGCTTAATAGATTCTGAAGGATCAGTACGAAGACGTCTGTACTTATCTCTCAAAGGCTATGGAGTTTAGGAACAATTTCACTTATATTCTACTCTGTCGTGAGATTTTATTCTATCATTGACAATTGAACTCTTCTATACTTTTCCTCTCACAAATGGCGAGAACACGCATTGCGTCTACAACCGGACAGAAGCCAGAGCCCCAGGGACAGCTATGATAAGGGAAAAGTCCAAGTCCGAAGTCGCGATAGAGGCCGAGGTAGAAGCAGAGGTAGAGCTCAGTCCAGAGCTCGAGCAGCCGTACCTGTTGTAGAACCTTAGGTGGATCTTCAGGAGAAGGTTCCAGTTCAGAATGTACCAATTGGACCAGCTCAGATCCCGAAAGGTTCATAACCACTCCAGTACTTCAGGACGCTCTAGTCCATTTGGTGAGTCTTATGGAGGGCGTGGCCCAGAATGGTACATTTCCAGTGCCGCCAGCCATCTCACAGGCTGGGGGAGGATCACAAACTCCCACTACTCCCGTTGTGGAGCAGATAGCTCCCCAGAATCAGGCTCCAGTAGCCCTGCCAGTTGGGGTAGTTCAGCTAGTTATTGCGGCACAGGTCGGTGATATGGCCGCCATGTCTTTTGAGGCCTTATTGAGACTGGATAAGTTTACCAAGCTCTTTCCAGTTCACTTCAGTGGTACACCTTCTGAGGACCCATAGGATTATCTTGAACGCTGCCATAAGGTGCTGCGAAACATGGGTATAGTTGAGACCAATAGAGTTGATTTTGTTGTATTTCAGATGACGGGTTCCACCAAGAGGTGGTGGAGAGATTATACATTGACCTGACCAGTCGGATCGCCTGTACTTACATGGGAGCAGTTCTCTCAGCTATTTCTGGAAAAGTTCCTCCCTATCACACTGAGAGAGGAATTCCGCAAGCAATTTAAGCGTCTACAGTAGGGCAGTATGACTGTTACTCAGTATGAGTCCCGTTTTGTGGATTTGGTCCGTCATTCTCTCCTTTTACTACTTACGGAGGGAGAGAGAGTGAGGAGGTTTATTGAGGGACTCACTCACCCTATCAGACTTCAGATGGCCAAGGAGACCGGAAGTAATATTTCTTTTCAGACGGCTGCTAATGTCGCGAGGAGGATCGAGATGATTCTTGCATAGGAGAGAGGGCAGAGGTCTGATATGAGGCCTCGTCAGTTCGGTGGTTTCAATGGTGCCTCTTCTGGAGGCAGGGGTACTCATGGCAGGGGTCAGGTATCTAGAGGTGGAGGTCAGACCATTTGATATTAAGGTCAGACTGTTAGAGGTTGAGGACAGGCGGGTAGAAGGCGTCCTAGAGGTGGAGACCCATCCGTTGTTATATTTTTTTTATGGTATGGCGGAGGTTGTTACATCAGATGGTGTCGTTATGGGCACGACCTCGATTTAAAATAAAAGAATAATTTCCTTAACTTGATTCGGTTTTGAGTGTCTTGACGAGTCCTCCTATTGTGCTCCACTTATGAGTAGGATTCGTAATTCTATAATCTACTTATGTGTTTATTCCTGTTGGGAGATTCTATGGAGATAACTACGCCTATCATTCCATGTTGGTCACTAATAAGAGCTGTGAGGCTAAATGTGGCTTTCTGTTACTTATTTCGGTAAGTTTTGATGTAATTTACGGATAATTAATTACAAATTATGAATTATATGCCCTACCGGTGTGGGGTTCATTATGTGTTGAGATTTTGTGTAACCAAAATTATTTAAAAGGAGAAAATGGAAATTTTCAATTGGCACGATGTGCATATTACTTGTGATCTAGAACTGAGGACGAGATCATCGCCTTTTTAATGTAAATCTATATGTTTAAACTGGTCTACGAGCTGCGGTAAGAGTTATAGAAGGACGATATCCTTGTGATGAAAATTCTTGTGTTTAAGCTCTCCCTTGTGAAATTAAATTTGTACTATAGTACTAATAGAGAATCATGCCTGTTAGGCTTATTTGAGAATTCTTGTATAAAATTCTCTATGCATATTTTCCAAAATATTGAATTTTGTAGTTATTGAATTTTAACCTACGAGGTAAGTGCTCGCCCAGGTGGCGTTAAATGTTACTCATTAATTCGGGTAAATAATTATGAGGTCTTCATGCCTCATATCTCGTTATCAGTATTGTGAAGGTTTGCAATGAGAGTTTTTATTAACGCGAGGTTAATTGGAAATTCGGTAATTGATCATGAACAACTATTAAGAACAAATATCCGCTGCCAAGAATTGATGACTTATTTGATCAGCTTCACGGTGCCAAGGTATTTTCGAAGATTGATATGATATCTGGTTACCATCAGTTGAAGATTAGGGCATCTAATGTCCCTAAGACAGCTTTTCTGAGTCGGTATGGGCAGTGCGAGTTCCTAGTGATGTCATTTGGGTTGACAAATGCTCCAGCAGCATTTATGGATTTGATGAATCGGGTGTTAAAGCCTTATTTGGATTCTTTTGTGGTTGTATTCATTGATGATCTATTGATTTACTCCAGCATTCGAGAGGAGCATGAGCAGCATTTTCGAACTGTGCTTCACACCTTGAAGAATAATCAGTTATATGCCAAATTTTCAAAATGTGAGTTTTGGTTAGACTCAGTTGCCTTTTTGGGACATGTTGTATTAGCAGAAGGCATAAAGGTGGATCCTAAGAAGATTGAGGGTGTTCAGAATTGGCCTAGACCTACTTCAGTTACAGAGATCCGGAGTTTCCTAGATTTAGCAGGTTATTATCGTCGGTTCGTGGAAGGATTTTCATATATAGCAAGCCCATTGACCAGATTGACCCAGAAATGTGTACTATTCAAAAGGTCAGACGAGTGTGAGTTGAACTTTCAGAAGCTCAAGACCGCTTTGACTATGGCGCCAGTATTGGTATTACCCACAGGTTCGGGATCATATACGGTATATTGTGACGCATCACACATTGGTCTTGGTGCAGTATTAATGCAAGATGGCAAGGTAATAGCATATGCGCCACGGCAGTTGAAAGTTCAGAAGAAGAATTATCCTGCTCATGACTTAGAATTGGCAGCCATTGTTCATGCGCTGAAAATTTAGAGGCATTATCTCTACGGTGTCTCGTGTGAGGTATTTACTGATCATCGCAACCTTCAGTATATGTTCAAACAAAAAGATCTTAGTTTGAGGAAGAGAAGATGGTTGGAGTTGTTGAAAGACTGATATCACCATTTTGTATCATCCCATAAAGGCCAATGTGGTGGCCGATGCTTTGAGTAGAAAGGCTGTGAGTATGGTCAGTCTTGCATATATTCCGGTTGGTGAGAGGCCATTAGCTGTAGATGTTCAGACTTTGGCTAATCAGTTCGTGAGGTTAGATGTTTCAGAACCCAGTCGGGTTCTAGCTTGTACAGTCGCTCAGTCTTCTTTATATGAGCGCATAAGAGAGAGGCAGTATGATGATCCTTACTTGCTTATCCTTAAGGACATGATGCGACACAGTGATGCCAAACAGGTTGTTGTAGGGGAAGATGGGGTTCTGCGAATGCAGGGTCGTATTTGTGTGTCTAATGTGGATGGGCTTCATGAATTAATTCTTGAAGAAGCACACAGTTCCAGGTATTCTATTCATCCAGGTACCGCCAAAATGTATCAAGATTTGCGGCAACATTATTGGTGGAGGAGAATGAAAAAGGATATAGTTGCACATGTAGCTCGGTGTCTAAATTATCAGCAAGTTAAGTACGAGCATCAGAGACCTGGTGGTTTGCTTTAGAAGTTAGAAATTCCTGAGTGGAAGTGGGAGCGTAGCACTATAGATTTTGTTGTTGGGCTCCCACGGACTCAAAGGAAATTTGACGCAGTTTGGGTCATTGTGGACAGGTTCACCAAGTGCACATTTCATTCCAGTGGCAGTTACCTATTCTTCAGAAAGGTTAGCTGAAATTTATATTATTGGAGGGCAGTACAATGTGAGTTTGGCATGCGGGTGGAGTTGAGTACAATATTTCATCCACAAATAGACGGACAGTCAGAGCGCACTATTCAGATATTGAAAGATATGCTCCGCGCTTGAGTTATAGATTTGGAGGTTCTTGGGATCATTTCTTTCCACTTGCGGAGTTTGCTTATAATAATAGATATCGGTCAAGCATTCAGATGGCTCCATATGAGGAATTATACGGAAGGCGATGCCGGTCGCCAGTTGGTTGGTTTAAACCGAGAGAAACTCGGTTGTTGGGTACCAATTTGGTATAGGATGCCTTGGATAAGGTCAAGATTATTCAGGATCGATTTCGCACATCTCAGTCTAGGCAAAAGAATTATGTCGACCGTAAAGTTCGTGATATTGCATTCATGGTTGGAGAAAGAATATTGCTCCGGGTTTCACATATGAAAGGTGTAATGAGGTTCGGAAAGAAGGGAAAGTTGAGCCCTAGGTATATTGGACCCTTTGAAATTCTTGAAAGGTTGGGCGAAGTAGCCTACAGGCTTGTATTACCACCTAGTTTATCTGCGGTTCATCCGGTGTTCCATATGTCTATGCTCCGAAAATGTCATGGTGATCCATCCCATGTAATAGATTTCAGCTCAGTCCAATTGGACAAAGATTTGACTTACGAGGAGGAGCCGATGGCTATTCTAGCCCGGCAGGTCCTACAGTTGAGGTCTAAGATTTATCCTTCAGTTCGAGTGCAATGGAGAGGTCAGCCGGTAGAGGCATCTACCTGGGAGTCCGAGTCGGACATGCGGAGTAAATATCCACACTTATTCACCTGCTCAGGTACTTTTTCTAACTCCGTTCAAGGACGAACGTTTATTTTAGAGGTGGAGAATGTGATGACCCAAAAAGTCATCTTTAAATTTAATAAGTAATTTTGTGTTCTAAGATCTCGAAAAGCACCATTTATCATTCCTCGACTTGCGTGCGTAGTCCGTAAAATTTTTCCGGAAAGTGTTTATGTGAAAAATGGATTAAAATGGGAAATAGAGCTTTAAAACTCAACTAAGTTGACTTTGGTAAATATTTTGAGCAAACGGACTCGGATTAGTATTTTGACAATTCCGGTAGGTTCGTATCGTGATTTGGGATTTGGGCGTATGCCCGGAATCTAATTTCGAGGTCCCTAACCCGAGATATGGAATTTTGATGAAAAATTAAAAGCTTGAAAGCTTAATGATTTCTAAGAAATTACTGATGTTGGATTTATTGACGTCGGGTCCGTATTTTGGTTCCGGGGGCCGGTATTGGTCCACTATAATATATATGACTTGTCTGCCGAATTTGGTAAGAATCGGGGTTGATTTGACGTGATTCGGATGTCTGGTTGTGAAAATATAAGTTTTAAAGTTTTCTTGAAAACTTCCTTTGAGTTGGTGTCTGATTCGTAGTTCTAGGTGTTATTTTGGCGATTTGATCGCGCGATCAAGTTCGTATGATGTTTTAGGACTTTGGTGCATGTTTGGTTTGGAGCTTCGAGGGCTCGGGTTGATTTTGGGTAGTTAACGGATCATTGTTAGACTTAAGAAAACAACAGAAATCTGCTTCTGGTTTCCTTCTTCGCATTCGCGAGTGGTGTCTCACATTCGCAAAGAGAAAATTTGGACTGGCACGTTTTGTGCTTCGCTTTCGCGAATAAGGGAACGCGCTAGTAAAGGGTCGAGGTGCAAAGCTTCACGTTCGCGATAGAATCCCCGCATTCATGAAGGGAAAGAGGCTGGCCAGGAAAATTAGCCTTCGCGTTCGCGAAGAGCATCTCGCATTCGCGAAGGCCAAGCCAGGCAAGCATCGCGTTAGCGAGGTAGCCCTCGCATTCGTGAAGAGTAAAATTGGACAGCACAAATTTGTGCTTCGCGAACGCGAGGCACTGACCGCGTTTGCGAAGGGTAAAATCACAGAAACAAAACTTAAGTTCTGGAAATGGGGTTTCGACCCATTTTCAACTCTTTTCCATTTTTGAGCTCGGGTAAGGCGATTTTAGGGCAATTTTCACGGAAAATTATTGGGGTAAGTGTTTCTTATCCTATATTGATTATATTTCATGATTTCATACTCATTTATATCATGAATTCGTGAATTTATGGAAGAAAAATCAGATTTCTATTAAATCTTCCAAAAACGAAAAATTTAGATTTGAAGGTCCATTTGATTTCGGAATTGGACAAATTTTATATGGTTGAACTCGTATCGGAACGGGTGTTCTAAATTTCATGAGTTTTTTCGGGATTTGAGACGTGGGTCCACTGTAGAATATTTTAATGAATTTTGGATTTTTATCCAGAAAATGTGTAAATTCATATAGAATTAATTCCTATGATTCGTATTGAATATATTGAATTGTTTGTGAATAGATTTGAAGCTTTTGGAGGCAAATTTAAAAGGAAAAGTTGTGGTTGAGTAATTGATTGGAATTTACAAAGCGAGGTAAGTGTCGGGGTTAACCTTGACTTGAGGGAATAGAACCCTTAAATTAATTGTTACGTAAATTTCATGTGAACGACGTATAGACGAGGTGACGAGTGTCTATACGTCGTCAAATTAATTGTTTGCCTGCTTACTTGAAAAATCATAAATTATTTTTAATCATAAATTAATTATTATAATAATTGTTTCTCTCCTATTCTCTGTCAAATATTAATTCTTGAATTCCTGCATTAATTGTTACATGCTATTTGAATTATGTGTTTTAATTGTTATTTGACATTTAGCATATCAAATATTAAACTGCCTTATAGTTTTATATTAATTGTTGCATTTATCGAGAAAATTTCTTCTATAAGAATTGGTAAATGAATATGTTGGAGGAGCAGGTTGCACGCCGCAACAGAATTGATTGAAATGGATATATATTGGAGGATCGGGTTACACGCCGCAACAGACTTATTAAAAAGTCAATATTGGAGGATCGGGTTGCACGTCGTAACAAACTTATTAAAAAGTCAATATTGGGGGATCGGATTACACGCCGTAACAGACTTATTTAAAAGTCTATATATATATATATACTTGATTGAAATAAATACATGACAGACTTGATTAAAAGGAATATATTGTGAGAGCGGGTTGCACGCTGCAACAAAATTGGCTGAAATAGTAATGGATTATGACTGATGAGTTGGCTTCAATTATTATAAATGAGTTACTTGATTTATTTCTATTATTGTAGTTGTTTCTAATATTGCGTACAGGTAATGTAAGTGACATGCCTTAGCCTCGTCACTACTTTATCGAGGATAGGCTCAGCACTTACCAGTATATGAGGGCGGTTGTACTGATACTACACTCTATACTTCTTGTGCAGATTTTGGAGTTGGTCCCAGTGACGTACCGTAGACTTGCTCGGATTTCAACTATTCAGAGAATACTTGAGGTATAACTGCACGACGTTCGTAGTTCTGAAGTCCCAGTCTACTTTATTTTAGCTGTGTGTTTGTTTCGAGACACCTTTATTTTATTCAGACCTTTATTTATATTTATTCTAGAAGCTCGTACACTTGTGACACCAATTCTGGGATGGTATTTAGACACCGTTGTTTTGATGAATTATTTCACTATATTTGCAACTTTTCTTCCGCATTTGTTTCCTTGTTATTAATAAATTTAAATTTGTTTTAAAAATGATTAATATTATTCTAACGTTGGCTTGCCTAGTAAGTGAAATGTTAGGCGCCATCATGGTCCGAAGGTGGGAATTTCGGGTCGTGACTGTTAAAAACACTTACCCTGTTGTTTTCTCTGAAAATCTCCCGAAAATCGCCTCTTCCCGAGCTCCAATCTGTCAAAAATGGAAAATCCCATTTTCAGAACTTAAACTCTTTGCCCAGTGATTTCTTCAACACGATCGCGAAGAACAATTTTTAACATTGCGAAAATTAGCTCTACGCGATTGCAAACATTGGCACGCAATCGTGATGCACAGAGTTCCCAGCTCTACGCGATCGTAGCTCTCTTCACACGATCGCATAGAGCAAACACGTGACCACCACTTCTGCTCTATTACTCTATGGGATCGCAACCATAGCTACGCGTTCACGAGTCACAACTTCCTAGAGCTACGCGATCGCATCCTTCTTCACGCGATCGCATAGAACAAAACTCAGCAGCCCCCCAATTAACCCTACGCGATCGCAGATATCCCCACACGATTGCAGAGAACAAAATTTCACTGCCCAACTAATCCTACGCGATCGCAGACACATTCACGCGATCGCGTAGAAGGAAAACAAGATCAGATATCAAAAAATTTCAGTTGTTGTTCAAGTCCAAATTTTGATTCGTTAACAATACGAAACTCACTCGAGACTCTCGGGACCTCAACCAAATATACCAACAAGTCCTAAAATATCATACGAGCTTAGTCGAATTCTCAAATCACCTCAAACAACATCAAAACAACGAATCGCACCCCAAATCAAAATCTATGAACTTTGAACTTTCAATTCTATATCTTGTATCGAAACACATCAAATCAATTCGGCATGACTTCAAATTTTGCATACACTTCATAATTGACATAACGAAGCTATTTAAATCTTCAGAATCGGATTCTGACCCAATATCAAAAAGTCAACCTCCTGGTCAAACTCCCCAAAAATGCATCTTTCGTCATTTCAAGCCAAATTCCTCTACAGACCTCCAAATAATTTTTCGGACACGCTCCTAAGTCCAAATTCACCATACAGAGCTATTGACATCATCAAAATTCTATTTTGGAGTCGTTTACTCAAAATTTAACTCTCCGGTCGACTCTTTCCATTAAAGCTTCTTAATAAGAATTCTTCTTTTAATTTAATTTTGAATCTTCCTAAAATCAAAATCGACCACACCCGCGGGTCATAATACATATTGCGAAACTGCTTGAGACTTTAAGTCACTGAACAAGTCATTAATTCTTAAAACGACAAGTCGGGTCGTTACACTCTCCACCTCTTAAACAAACTTTCGTCTTCGAACGTGGTAGGAATCTTTCTGAGGACTTTAAATTACTGAGTGTATTCTTACACACATACTTGTGGGTGATTCTACATTCCCGAAATTTAACGCGGGTTCGACAACACCATCTCAATTGAGATTATTTCTTTTCCCATTCTTATAAGCTTTAAAGCAAAATCCCTAACTCTCCAATCATCTCCAAAATGCCTGATTTTCACTTCGACGCACGGTATTAGTCTCAACTGGCTATAGCAACTCGTGCCTATGCACACATCAACTTTCTTGATAGTGTTGACGTACTCCGGGGTGTTACATTCTCCCTCGCTTAGGATTATTCGTCCCCCAAATACATAACATAACTTATCTCATCTTTTGCAAATCTCACTCCCCCAAATTTTACTAACTCCCAAATTATTCAGAAATTTCGGCAGAGTCTCCCCTGTAATTGGGCCTATCCACCTGCCAGAGTAACACCAAAATAACTCCTAACAACACCTCTACAACCCAACAAAATACCACAAGGTATATTCAATAACACTAATCTCAGCATTACAAGCACTGCATTATCATAATGATATCAGGACATGAAACACATCATATGTATGCTCATCACCACATCTCTGATCTTAAAAGCCGTTCATAATTAATTCCAGCGTCATCAATTAATCTCATATTAACTACCACCTCATTTCAAAAAATTTCCAACACTGACAACAGAATGTGAGGCATGAAGACCTCATGATTACTTACTCGGATTAATGAGTCATATTTAATGCCACTTGGGCACTCATCTCATAGGATAAAACTCAATCTTTACAGCACGAAAATGGCTGAATATGCACAGAAAATATACAAGAATTATCAAATAATCCTAAAGGCATGGCTCCCTATTAAAATTATTGTACAAATTAAATTTCACACAGGGAGAATTTTAAACTCATAATTATTTCACCACAAGGACCTCGTCCTTATATAACTTCCACTGTGGCTTGTAGCCCGATTTAAATATTTCACATCATATAAAAATACGAGGATCCCGTCCTCAACTCCGAATCACAAGTATTTTGCACATTGTGCCAAGTGAAATTTCAATTTCCGTTCTTTCTTCTTTTCAATAAATTTCGTAAAATAATTTTCACAACACATAATGAACCCTCATACCGGTAGGGCATATAATTCATAAAATTGAAATCAAATATCCCAAAATCACATCAAAACCTACTGTAGTGAGTAATAAAAATTACTTTTGAACTTATAGCCCTCAATGGTGTACAAAAATAAAATGACAGACACGGGCTCATCAAATCTCCCAACAGGGAAAAACATGTAAGTGGGTCACAAAATTACGAAGCTTACCCATAAGCAGAGTATAATATGAGGACTCACCTCAATATTCAGAACTGAATCAAATTAAAGGAAAATATCCTTTTATAACAGAATCAGGATCGTATCTGTAACGACACCATCCAGTGTATCGGCTTCAGCCAAATCATAGCGATCATATCAACTAGTCGGGCCTCCACCTCTTAGGCGCCCTCTACCCGCCTGTCCTCCACCTATAACTGACTGTGTACGTGGAGTATTAACTGGAATAAAGATTGTACCTTCAGTGCTCTAATAAAATCCACCCCTCCTAAGTCTGGGACAATCTCTCATGATGTGCCTAGTATCACCACATTCATAACAACCCCTCTGAGGTCGCGGTTGCTCGTACTGAGTCTATGCCGGATAACTGGAATAACCATTATTGGAATCCCGTGCCGGTGGTGCATCGTAAGAACTTACTGGATCAATCCGAGTAATCTGATGTGCGGACTGAGATGGACGACTGCTCGAGCCTCTGCTATAATGGGTCCTAGCTGAAGAGTAAAATCCACTGAACCCTCCAGATTTTCGAGACCTTTTAGCCTCCACAGACTCCCTCTCCTCGCCTAAAACACCCTCAATCTTTCTTGCAATCTCCACTACTTGTTGAAATGGAGTATCAGTTTGCAACTCTCGAGCCTTGCATATTTTAATATCATAATCGAGCCCCACAATGAATCCGCAAACCCGCTCTTTGATTGTAGGAACCAAGATAGGTGCATGACGGGCTAACTCACTGAACCTGATAACATATTCTGACACTGTCATAGTTCCCTGACGCAACCGTTCAAACTCTGTGTGCTACGCATCTCGGAGTGTCTAGGGAACAAACTATTTCAAGAACATTTCCGAAAATTGAGCCCAAATTGATGGTGTTGCATCGGCTGATCTACCTTTTTCATCGATTTGCCACCACCGATACGATGTGCCTGACAGTTGAAATGTAGTAAAGGCAACCGATCGTGGCCAAACCTACACCACTATATAGTAGCGAGGATGGTCGATGTAGTTTTACCCAACAAGGTCGGGATCGATTTTCACAGGGAGTTAATTTGGCTTGGAATTGGGTATCTAACTAATCTAGATGTACGTGTTGTTCCTAATTACACTTCCAAACATTGTTGCGATTGATTCTATTCTAATTTTATACTATTGTATGCTGAGTGTAAGCTAAGTATAATATTTTTGGTGAAAGTTTTCAAGTGTTAAAAGGCACTAGGGAAGTGACTTCCGCCTAGGTGAGTATCTAATAGGTATTAAGAATCTAGGACAAGCTTGTTATGATTGGGGTTGTGATATAACCATCACACATAAGTGCGCAATCTATACTTCTCGTTAGTTTGAGTGAATTTGCTCGATTTGGCTTTCTCAAACCCAAATGGGTGTTCATACGATACAAGTGAAATTGGCTCAAGTCGGGTATTACTATCTCTAGGTTTAACCCTTTAATTGGAGCTATCAATCTCTTGATCACCCCAATTCCTTGTTAGCCTAATTTTCCTAGACTTAGTCCATCTTTCTCAAGAAGAGCCTAAGTCATAAAGGCATGAGTTAGTGTTTGCAACCACTAATTCTACAATTTTAGCATGAATTAGGTTAAATATCACTAACCCATAAACAGTTATGTCACAACCCAAACTAACCCCTATCTTGATGGCGCCTATCATGGAACTAGGCAAGCTGACTCATTTCCAAAACAAACTGATGTTTTCATTTCAAAGATAATTTCAATGTTATTTAACATAAAAACCTTGGTAAATGAGTTCAAATCAAATAAAAGTGTGGAAGGAAAAGTCCGACATTGGGGTGTCACTAGTCGTGAGCATCTACTATAATTTGTCTAACAATATCAAGGCTAACTCAGCCTGGAAAATAGCTAAATACAACTAGAGGAAGATAAGAGGGAGAAGAGCAGGGGGCTGCGATCGCCAAACAGCTACCTTGTTATCTCCAAGAAAATCTGCAACCAGAACACTCAATGACCGCTACCGTGTCCAGCTACACCTGAATCTACACACAAGGTGTAGGGAGTAACGTGAGTACACCAACTCAGTAAGTAACAACAATAAATAAAGACTGAGCAGTAGTGACGAGCAATAAAGCGTATAACATTCATATCGGGAAAATTTTAGTAAAATACCACATGCTTTTAAAATCAGGATTTGAATCAAAACATCTCGTTTAACCCAGTTCCAGTAAAAATCATTTAAAGATATTTTTCAACGGTTTTCAGATAGAGGAAAAATGCAAAGGTGAGCAAAATGATGAAATCACAAAAATCCCCTCGGGCAAACCTCACAGTCACTCATGCCACTCGAGCATACCTCACAGTCACTCCTGCCACTCAGGCATACCTCACAATCACTCTTGCCACTCGGGCATACCTCACAATCAAATAACTGGTATTCAGTATTGGTGAATGGGCAGTCCTCAGGGTTCTTTAAGTCGACAAGGGGTGTGAAACAAGGGGACCCCCTATCCCCAGCATTGTTCATTTTGTCAGCTGAGGTACTTTCTAGGTCTTTGAATAAGCTCTTTAAAGACAAGTCATTTGTGGGATTTGGAATGCCTAAGTGGTCTGATCCTTTAAACCACTTGGCATATGCTGATGATATGATAATCTTTGCATCTGCTCATCCTCCCTCTTTGAGCAAGATTATGGCAGTGTTGGGGAACTATGAGAAGATATCAGGTCATATGATCAACAAAGATAAGAGTTCATACTACATGCATTCAAAGGTTGCTAATGGATTGTTTCAGGCAATTGGAGCTATTACATGATTTGCAAGAGGTAAATTCCCCTTCACATATCTAGGGTGTCCTATTTTTTAGACTAGAAGGAGGAAGGACTATTATGAGGATCTTATCAAGAAGGTGAAGGCTAAATTGCATTCATGGAAACGAAAGCTACTTTCATTTGGAGGAAAGGAAACACTCATCTCTAGTGTGTTGCAAAGTATGCCAGTTCCTGGGGCATCTACATAAGACTTTTGCTAGGTTCCTTTGGAGCACAAAGGAAGAAGGGAGAAGCAGACACTTTGCTTCATGGAAAAATCTTTGTCTTACTAAATAGGAAGGGAGGCTAGGTTTTAGGTCCTTAAATGATGTCTCAAGGGTACTGTTTGCTAAACTATGGTGGAGGTTTAGGACCACAAAATCTTTGTGGTGTAATTTCATGTGGAATAAGTATTGCAAGAAGGAGCTACCAAGAGTGGTGCATTTTAGGGGAGGGTCTTATGTTTGGAGATAAATGTTGAATGCTAGGGAAGAAGTAGAACATGAGATCATATGGGAATTGAAGAGTGAAACAACTAATATTTGGCATGAAAATTAGACTGGATTGGGTACACTTTATCACGTATTACCTAAAGACTTTCCAATCAATTAAGGTCTTCAGGAGGTAGCAGAACTGTGGCAAGGGGAAGCATGGGATGATCAGCTGCTAGATCAAATTTTCAATGAGGAAATTGCAGAACATATAAGGCTAAATATGCACTATGAAGGAAGTGAGGGATTTTGGGATAGGCCATACTAGATGCCAACTCCTTCAGGCAAGTTCAGTGTTAGCAGTCCTTGTCAAATATTAAGGCATAGGGCTGATCCTAATCAGGAATTCAAGTTAATGTAGATTATAGGTTTTCCATTCAAGATATCCTTCTTCTCGTGGAGATTGTGGAAGCAGAAAATAGCCACCGATGACATGTGGAGGAGGCAAGGGAAAATGGTGATGTCTAGGTGTTGGTGTTGTCAGCAGCCCCAAGAGGAATCCATTGAGCATATATTTGTCACAAGTCCTACTGCCTCTAAGGTATGGAACTTGTTCATGGGGGCTGCTGGATTTTCTGTGCAATTAATTCAATTGAAGCATATTATAAGGCATTGGTGGTATGCTCAGTGTTGTACAAAGTTAAAGCCACTATTTCAAGCAGTACCAACTATCATCACTTGGGAGCTTTGGAAAAGAAGAAATGCAGGTAAACATGGTGGTTCAGTGTCCACAAATAGGGTGATTCATGAGATAAATAGGACATTGCATCAACTGGCAAGGGTGAGGTATGCTTGGATCCCTAATATTCCATTGTTATGGCCAGACATGACTCAATACTTTGAAGGATATAAACCTATATTGGTCACTACAAGAGTAACATGGCAGCTTCATTTTCATGGTTGGTACAAATGTAATATTGATGGAGCTTCAAAGGGCAATCCTGGACTTAGCTCCCTAGGCTTTTGTGTGAGGGATGATGAAGGTGATATGGTGTATGCTAGGACAGTAGACCTGGGAGTGACAACTAATGTGGTGGCTGAAGCTAAGTCTATTCTTCAAGGGTTGGAATATTGTGTGGAGCATGATCTTCACCCTCTCATACTGGAGATTGATTCATTGGTGATAAAGAAGGCGATAGAAGGGGAATGGGATCCTCCTTGGGTAATTGCACAGGATGTGAAGAAAATTATATAGATGAAGGACAACTTCAATGTGATCTTTCAACATGTGTTCGGAGAAGGCAACTCAGTGGCGGATTTTATAGCTAATATTGTGTTCTCTTTTGCAGGTACATCTGAGTTTCATTCATTCTCTAAATTGCTTAGTGCAGGGATGAGGTTGATCAATCTAGACAAATCTCAATCACCTAACCTTAGGTTAGGATATCAAAGATAAGAACCCCATACTGATGGCTTCATAGGATTGGACTCTGCACAAACTGATATGTCCAAATGCTAACAAAAATGTTGAACCCATCATATGGTATTTTTGGAGATTGTTGAATCATTTCTCAATGGTATTAGCATGCTTTAATGCTCAGTCTGAGGATGGTTTAGCAATATTTAGAATGATTTCTACATTAAAGGTTCTAGTAGGGAAGGATTTGAGCTTACAAGATCATATAAAGGCACAATTTCAAAGGTTGTCCTTTGCCTTGCAAAGCCTGCTTAATTCCTGGCTTTTGCCTTGCAAAGCCAGCCTAAAGCCAGCTCATGCCTGGCTTTTGCCTTGTAAAGCCTTGCTAAAGCCAACTCATGCGTGGCTTTTGCCGTGTAAAGCCTGCCTAAAGCCAGCTCTAGCCTGGCTTTTGCCCTGCAAAGCCTGCATAAAGCTAGCTCAAGCCTGGCTTTTGCCTTGCAAAGCCTGCCTAAAGCCAGCTCATGCCTGGCCTTTGCCTTGCAAAGCCTGCCTAAAGCCAGCTCAAGCCTGGATTTTGCCTTGCAAAGCCTGCCTAAAGCCAGGCTCTTCTTCTACACATTAATTTTGATGAATGAGCACATGATTAATACTTGAACAAAATCAGTCCACTACATATGGAGATCATATAGTACTTGGAAGACTATGCTGGCTTCAACTCTGTGGTGAAGATGTTTGGAATTCATTTTAGCATGTGGACAATATACCCTGGCGCCTGGTGAGAGCTTGATAGGTGTTGCTTGGTATTTTACAATGACAATTAGATTCACATACACTAATAGGAGAAGGAAGCATTCAACTTATCATGTTGTAATAGCTAGTTCATTAGATTTTAGCTTTTCTATCTTTTTAATAGCTAGTAGCTTCATACAACTTCTATTTTGGTTTGGACATCCTGTAAGCTTTGGACCCATTTTGGAATTTTATTTATATATTAGCCACTAGACAAGTGCTGCCGAATAGTATAGTTGCTTAAAAAAAAGAAGCGCCTGATTTAATGTCCCGGCACGACGCATGTTACCAACATCATTGGAAATTAATCAAGGGCACCACATGGCTGCCATCAAACTTGCCAAGGTAATGCTTCACTCGGTGCCCATTAACTCCAAATATTTCACCATTTTTGTTTTTCAAGTCAAGAGCACCAAACAGAGTCACGTGCACCACCTCAAAAGGGCCACTCCATTTTGACTTGAGCTTTCCCGAAAACAGTCGTAACCGAGAGTTGAACAGAAGAACCAAGTCACCCTCCTTGAATTCTTTATTCTGGGAATATTTGTCATGTAATTACTTCATCTTATACTTATACAAGGACGAGCTGGAATAGGCATGAAACTGGAATTCATCAAGTTCATTGAGTTGCTCTACCCGGAGATTGGTTGCTACATCTCATTCAAAGTTTAACTTCTTGAGCGCCCACATGGCCTTGTGCTCTAACTCAACCGGAAGATGGCATGCTTTCCCAAATACCAACTGGTACGAATACATACCAATTGGAGTCGTGTACGCAGTTCTATAAGCCCACAAATCATCGTCAAGTTTTCTTGACCAATCTGTTCGGTTTGCATTGACAGTTTTTGATAATATGCTCTTTATCTCCCTGTTGGACACCTCAACTTATCCACTAACCTGGTTATGATAAAGGGTTGGCACCTTATGATTGACACCATACTTGGAAAGTAAAGTGTCGAAGGCCTTGTTATAGAAATAAGAACCCCCAACACTAGTGATCGCCCTAGGAGTGCCAAACCTTGTGAAGATATTTTTCTTTAAGAACACCACCACACTCTGTGCCTCATTGTTGGGCAAAGCTACAACTTCAACCCATTTGGAAACATAATCATCAGTAACCAGAATGTAAGTGTTACCATACAAACTCACAAAAGGCCCCATGAAGTCTATGCCCTACACGTCAAAAATATCGATCTCAAGAAAAGTGGTGAGAGGCATTTCATCCTTCTTGGAAATTCCACCAGCTCTTTGGCATTCATCACACCTCTTAACAAGCTCACTTGCATCTTTATACAGGGTAGGCCAATAAAATCCACAGCTAAGAACCTTTAAAGCAGTTCTCTCCCCACCATGATGACCACCATAGGGCGAGGAATGGAAAGCATCAAGAATATTTATTTTCTCCTCTTCCGGGACACATCTCCGGATCACACCATCATTGCAAATCTTGAAAAGATATGGCTCATCCCAATAATAATCCAAGCTGTCATGTTTGAGTTTCTTCCTTTGGCTAGAAGAGAGCTCACTCGGGACAATGCCGGTCACAAGAAAGTTAGCCACATCGGCGAACCAAGGCATACCATTCAAAGACACAGAGAGGAGTTGTTCATCCGGGAACAAATCATTAATTTCGAGGCCATCGTGGGGCCTCCCCTCCTCTTCTAAGCAGGACAAGTGGTCCGCCACTTGATTATCACTTCCTTTTATATCAATGATTTCAAGGTCAAACTCTTGAAGCAGAAGAACCCATCTCATCAACCTAGCCTTCGAGTCATTTTTGGTCATCAAGTAATGGAGTGTCACGTGATCGGTGTGCACAATCAATTTGGCACCCATGAGATATGGCCTGAACTTTTCCATGGCGAAGACAATGGATAATAACTCTTTATCGGTCACCGTATAATTGACTTGGGCGTCATTCATAATTTTTCTTGCATAATAGACCGGATGAAATATATTATTAACCCTTTGCCCCAAAACCGCTCCTACCGCAACGTCACTAGCATAACACATGAGCTCAAATGGTAAGCTCAAATTGGGTGCGGTAATGATGGGAGTGGTTGACAATAATCTTCATTGAAGACAAACTTTGCATCCTTTTCTAGCAGCTTACACAAGGGGTTCACCACTTTTGAGAAATCCTTGATTAACCTTCGGTAGAACCCCGCGTGCCCAAGAAAGCTCCTAACTCCCTTGATGGAAGTAGGAGGAGGGAGTTTTGAAATAACTTCAATATTCTCTTTGCCCACTTCAACACCGTTCTTTGAGATCTTATGGCCGAGGATAATGCCCTCCTCGACCATAAAGTGGCATTTTTCCCAATTAAGCACTAGGTTGGTCTCTTCACATCGGGCCAACACTTTGTCAAGATTATCCAAGCATTCTTAAAATTAGTCCCCCACAACACTAAAATCATCCATGAACACTTCGAGGAAGTCCTCCACCATATCAGTAAATATTGCCATCATACACCGCTGAAAGGTAGTCGATGCATTACACAAACCAAACGGCATCCGTGAGAATGCAAATGTGACATACGCACATGTGAAGGTGGTTTTCTATTGGTATTCCGGTGCAATGAGAATCTGGTTGTACCCTGAGCACCCATCCAAAAAGCAATAGTAGGCATGCCCAGCAAGTCTGTCCAATATTTGTTCAAGAAAGGGCAATAGAAAGTGGTCTTTGCGGGTCACTTTGTTCAGCTTTATGTAGTCCATACATACCCTCCATCCAGTGATAGTATGAGTGGGGATCAACTCATTTTTCTCATTTGTGACCACAGTCATACCCCCTTCTTCAGCACATATTGTACCGGTGAAGTCCATGAACTATCTGAAATAGGGTACACAACCCCTGCATCAAGCCACTTGATAATTTCCTTCTTGACGATCTCTTGCATAGCCTCGTTCAAACTCCTTTGATGTTCCACGGAGGGTTTGGAATCATCATCTAGTATAATTTTGTGCATGCAAAAGGCAGGGATTATACCCTGAATGTCAGCCAAAGTCCATCCAATTGCCTTTTTCCTTCTTTGAAGCACCACAAGGGTGGAGTCTACCTGCACGTTAGTTAGGCAAGCAAAAAGAATAACAGGTAATGTGGAAGAAGGGCCTAAGAATTCATACCTGAGGTGTGAAGGCAAAGGATTCAACTCCAATGTTGGTGGCACCTTGATTGAGGGCTTTGTTGGTGGAGTCTTCCGGTTTTCCAAGTCCAAGGAACCCATATGAGTAGGATCCCACTCCTTGCAATGCATTTGCACATTCAACCAAGCCTTCCTTTTCATAATCATCATGGTTTAACAACACAGCTTCCAAAGGGTCTTCCATATTGATCATGGCACTCGTGTCATCAACTATCACCTCCGTCACAAGATCCACAAAAGAGCAAACTTCATTGCTATTTGGTTGCCTCATTGATTTGCACACATGGAATACAAATTTTTCATTGCCCACTTGGAAGGTGATCTCCCCTGCTTCCACATCAACCAATGCCTTCCATGTTGCTAGGAAAGGTCTCCCCAATATTATAGGCACCTCATATTCGACTTCGCAGTCGAGAATCACAAAATCAGCAGACAAAATAAACTTGTCGGCCCAAACTAGAACAACATCAATAATACCAAGCGGCCTTTTCATTGTCCGATCCGCCATTTGTAATCTCATGGAAGTAGCTCTTGGTTGCCTAATACCTAGTTTCTTGAACACGGAATATGGCATCAAATTAATACTTGCTCCCAAATCACACAAGGCTTTTACAAAATTGGCGCTACCAATGGTGCATGGAATTGTAAAGGCACCGGGATCTTCAAGATTTGGAGACATCGAGTGCACAATGGAACTCACTTGATGTGTCATTTTGATGGTCTCACAATTCATAGATCTCGTTTTAGTTACCAAGTCCTTCATGAACTTGGCATATCCCGGCATTTGTTGAAGAGCTTCTACCAAGGGCACATTGATTGACAAACTTTTCATCATCTCAATAAACTTCTTGAATTGGTTTTCATTATTTTTCTTTGCAAGCCTTTGAGGATACGGTGGAGGAGGCCTTGGCAAAGGGGCCTTGGCTGTAGGCACTACCGTTTCCGGTATGTCTATCACGTGTTCCCTAGACGGGTTCACATCATTTTGAGTCTCCTTCATGTTGTCATCAATAACTATCCTTACTTCATTATTCATATTCTCATCATTGGATTGAATCTCATCATCTTCTTGCAACACAACATCATCACTCACAATCTTCTTTGGATTAGAGGTACTTGTATCTCCACCTCTACCGCTTCTTGTGGTCACCGCCATAGCATGGCTTGTATTGTTCCCACCCTTCAGGTTTACTACCGTATCACTTGGTAGTTCCCCCTTAGTGCGAGTATTCAATGCTTGAGAAATTTGACTCATTTGTACTTCCAAGTTGCTAATAGAGGTAGTATGGGAGGCTATTTGGGCATCGGAGTCAGCATTCCTTTCCATCATTTGTTTGAACATACTCTCTATCCGCCCCATCTCATTGTTTGAAGAACTTTTCCCTTGAGACGAATATGGAGGCGGATTGTTGGGTTGTTGATACATTGGGGGCCTTTGAAAGCCCGATCCCCGTTTGCCTTGATTATTATTATTCCAACCCCCTTGGTTTCCATTGCCGCCCCAATTCTGATTGTTGTTCCCCCAATTGTTCGAGTTGTTGTTGTTGCCATTGTTCCAATTCCCTTGGCCTTGGTTTCCCCAATTGTGATTGTTCCCTTGCGATCTCCATTGCTGATTTGGAGCATTGCTCCGTTGAACTTGGTAGTTATTGGCATATAACACTTCCTCACTTTGATCATCATAAGAATCGTCTTGATTGTAACCACTACCACTTTTCTCATATTGATCTTGATTGTTTTGCACTTGTTGACCACGCTGGCTCCTCTTGTTGACCATGACATTTACCCCTTCTATGGCATTTACTTGCTTTGTCCCTTGAACTTGCTGAAGTTGGGCCTTTGCTAACTGATTCATAGTAGTTGTCAACTCGGCTATGGCTTGTCTGTGATAATGAAGTTCCTTGTGAAGATGGATGACATTAGGGTCAACCTGAGGAACATTTGCCCGACTCTGCCAAGCTGAGGATGTGTCAGTCATCTCATCAAGTATGTCACAAGCATCGGCATAAGGCATTTTCATAAAATTTCCCCCAGCTAGCTGATTCACCACACACTGGTTGGTCGTGTCGATGCCCCTATAGAATGTCAGTTGAATCATTACTCTAGTCATATCATTGTTTGGGCATTCCTTGACCATTGTCCGGTATCGCTCCCAGATTTCATATAGGGGTTCATTAGGTTCTTGTTTAAAGGCTAAGATCTCATCCCTCAATGCTGCCATATGACCCGGTGAGAAAGACTTGGCTATAAAATTTTCTGCCAACTCATCCCACGTATGTATGGAGTGGTTGGGTAGCCTCTCGAGCCAGTCCAAAGCTTTCCCTCTAAGTGAAAATGGGAAAAGTCTCAATCTCAGAGCATCCTCCGAAACGTTCGTCTGCTTGCTCCCTCAGCATGTGTCTACAAAACCCTTTAGATGCTTGTATGTGTTCTGATGAGGAGCTCCAGTGAAAAAACCGCTTTGCTCCAATAGGTTCAGCATGATATTTGTAATTTGAAAATTGCCCGCACGAATTTGGGGCGAGATAATTCCACTTACGTATCCTTCATTGGGTAGCACCTGGTGTGCCGCCGGGGAGGATTTTGAATGTTGTCATTAGCCTAGCGGCGTCTTCTTTGGACTTGAGGTTCTAGATTAACCTCATCCTCACCATTGTCATCTACCTCCTCCCCCGGAAAAACATGTCTGAGAGCATCATTATGAGCAATTTGGTACCTAAAGCGATTGATACACATAAGTTAGAAAAACAGAAGGAAAGAAAACAAGACACACGAATAGTTAGATAGATAGCCAACACCGTCTAACTCCCCGGTAATGGTGCCAAAAAGTGATTGTGGCGAAACCTACACCACTATAGAGTAGCGAGGATGGTCGATGCAGTTTTGCCCAACGAGGTCGGGATTGATTTCCACAGGGAGTTAATTTGGCTTGGAGTTGGGTATCTAACTAATCTAGATGTGCGTGTTGTTCCTAATTGCACTTCCAAACATTGTTGCGATTGATTCTATTTTATGTTTTTACTATTTTATGCTGAGTGTAAGCTAAGTACAATATTTTTGGTGAAAGTTTTCAAGTGTTAAAAGGCAATAGGGAAGTGACTTCCGCCTAGGTGAGTATCTAATTGGTATCAAGAATCTAGGACAAGCTTGTTATGATTGGGGTCGTGATATAACCATCACACATAAGTGCTCACTCTATACCTCTCTGTAGTTTGAGTGACTTTGCCCGATTTGGCTTTCTCAAACCCAAATGAGTGTTCATACAATACAAGTGAAATTGGCTCAAGTCGGGTATTACTATCTTTGGGTTTAACCCTTTAATTGGGGTTATCAATCTCTTGAGTTCACCCTAATTCCTTGTTAGCATAATTTTCCTAGACTTAGTCTCTCTTTCTCAAGAAGAGCCTAAGTCATAAAGGCATGAGTCAGTATTTGCAACCACTAATTCTACAATTTTAGCATGAATTAGGCTAAATATCACTAACCCATAAACAATTAAGCCCTAAAATTCAAGACCCATTAAATACCCACACTAGGGTTGGGGCACAACTCTAGATATGGGGTCTAGCTACTCATAATAACAACAAAAATCAAAGATAAAGATGAAATATAAGCCATAATATTAAAGTACAAGATGAAAATCTAAAGTTTGAAGGTAAATCTACTCTAAAATTTCCCAAATAGGGAAAAACCAGTCGTTCACGTGCTCTGCTAAACAAAACTTAACCTAAAATTGAAAAAAGAATCTATTTATACTAGGCTGAAATTTTCAGATAAAAATACCCCTGCGGAGGATTTGCGAATGCATAATTCTGACCGTGTCCACACTTGAGCTTTCGCGGCCACGTAATAATGAGCGTGGTCCGCGTTTCTTCAATACTGGGCCTAGATTGGGCTTAGTTTTGCGGACTGCATAATTTCAACTGTGCCCGCGTGTGCTTCCATCGCTGCTGCATGACGCAGACCGCATTCTTCAGTTAAGCCGACTTGCAGGATCTTTGAACCTCAAGATATGCTCTTAGTGAAATTTCCTTCGCAGCTGCGCCTTTCCAACACGGTCAACGGTGATTTTAGTACTCAAAGCAGCTTCTCTTAATCTACTTTCACAGACCGCGTAATAGTGGCTGCCTCAGTGGTGGTCCTTACGCGGCCGCGCTTTTCTGCCGCTCTCAGCGCTCCAGTCTCAGCCTTGGATTCGTGCAGGTTTGACTCCTTCATGAGTTGATTATGGCTTATTTGCCTCATTTTGGCCAAACCCTGTAAGCAAGCACATTAAGTTAGTTTTCGGGAATACCTTTACGTATTTTTGACCCAAAACCTAAGCAAAAGAGAGCAAATAATAGGCTAAAAACCCTAGTTATCAGCAACACCGCTCACTTCCACAATATCCATGGTACGGAGAATATGGTTACAATTTTTTAGAAATCTTTGGGTATCCTCTTTAGTTGTGCCACTGAAAGTAGGTGGACTATACCTCTTAAACCTTTCAAGTCTCTTTTGTTCTTCTTCTGATGCCTTTGGCCTGACCTCAGGTCGAACCGGAATAACATGTTGTACCGGTATTGCACTCGGAACCTAACCAACGTGAACCTGCTGCTCCGGAGTTGTGGTAGGAGTCCGAGCTACTCCCCCAATCTGCAAAATATTTGGTGCAACAGAGATCAATCCTGCTTGAGTTAATGTACCAAACATACTCAGGAACTGTGCTAAAGTCTCCTGAAGTCCGGGGTAACAACAGGTATTTCTGGTACCTGTCCCCCAACTGGAGCTACTAGTGGCTCCTCAACTGTTATTTTGACAGGTGCTCTAGTCGCAGCACGTGCCCTTCCTTGACCTCTACCTCGGCCCCGGCCTATTGCAGCCCTAGCAGTATGTGCGAATGCCTGATCAGCTAACTCGTGTTTTGACAGGTGCTCTAGTCGCAGCATGTACCCTTCCTTGACCTCTACTTCGGCCTCTACCTCGGCCCCGACCTCTTGCAGCCCTAGCAGTATGTGTGGATGCCGGATCATCTAACCCGATAGTATATGTCCTCACCATCTGTGAGAGAATAGATATACAAAGGCTCAAATTCCAAATTCAACAAATTCCGCACGACAGGAATGAAAGAAGTGGAAATTTCCTAACTGTTCTGTAGCCTCTTGAAGATAAGTACATACGTCTTTGTACCGCTCTGCAAGGCTCTACTAGACTCGTTCGTGACTCGTAGAACCTACGAACCTAGAGCTCTGATACCAACTTGTCACGACACAAAATCTCACCACAGGCGTCGTGATGGCACCTAGTCTCTAAGACTAGGTAAGCCGATTTTAGTTATATTTTGATGCCATTTGTTTTTTGAATTAAAAAAGTAATCAAAACTAACAGCGGGACAAATATGAATATACAACCTCACAAGACTGGTAGTACTGAGTCACGAACTCTAACTGAATACATGGAATGATCACGAGGACCGAATATACAATACTGTTTGATTAAAACTTAACATTACAATGAAATAAAAAGACTCCAAGGGACTGCGACGACCAAGCAGCTCTGTCTTGAATCCTTACGATCACGCTTTAACTCTACTCAAGTCCGATATCTCCAATACCTTGCTCTGCACAAAAATGTGCAGAAGTGTAGTATGAGTACACCACGGTCGGTACCCAGTAAGTATCAAGACTAACCTCAGTGGAGTAGAGACGAGGTACAGTCAAGACACTCACTAGTCTAATAACCTGTGCAATATAATATACAAGATAATAGGAAACAAATAACAATATGAGTAACACAAATCAACCAATGATATGTCGGCATGGAAACAAGAAGCCTATTAATATTACTCAACAAATAATAAATACAAGTACAACCAAGTAAATCAAGTTCTTCAAATAAATATCTTTCACATATAATCTCTTCCATATAACTCTCTTCCAAATATAATTTTCTCAACTAAATATCTTTCAAATATAATTCTTTCAATAACTCTTTTTCAAATATAATTTTCTCAAATAATATATTTCAAATACAATTCCTTCAAATACTACTTTTAAAATAAAATTCTTCCAAATAAATATTTTGAATATAATTCTTTCAATTAAAAGTCACCATGTGACACCTTATTTCATAATCAAAAAAATACGGGTCTCGGCCCTTTTCATATTTTCATGGCACTTCGTGCCCATAGTTAAATCATCATATTTTTCCGACCCCTCATGCCCATTTTTCATATCACATCTGCACGGACAATTCACGTGCCAAATATCATTATCATTTAATCACAGCACCTTGTGCCCTCATTTCATATCACAACTGCACGGACCATTCACGTGCCAATATCCTCATTATTTACTCACGGCACCTCGTGCCCACATTTTATTTTATAATCTGCCTGGCAATAGCCACAGGCTCCCAATTTCAACATAAATCAGATTGTTATCAATTTACCAATAACAAGACAAATTGCACAAGGTATAAAAATAAACACAAGAAAATCACAACATCACATGAAAATCGCCAACGCCACAACCCCACATCATCACATATCATCCCTGACAATAGTCACCCTTATCTCTCCTATAGCCACCCTTATCGGTCCTATAGCCACCCTTATCGCTCCGCCCAAACAATATCAATAGCCACCCTTATCGCTCCTATTGCCACCCTTATCGTCCCGCCCAGACAATATTCTAACAAACACAACAACAGTGAAATGACACCCTTATACCCACATAATATCAACGGTGAAATGCCACCCTTATCTCCCCAAAATAATAACTCATACAACACAACAATTTACACGAAAAATTATCACGACAACACCACAAAATCAATTCATATCACAATTTGCCTAATGGCCACAACCAAAGTTCCAAAGATAAAACCAAATCAATTAATTTCACAACAATAGCCGAAGGCTCCACACAATGTGTATATCGCCACAAAATAATCAACCGAGATAGAAATTATTCAACATAAAGCAAAGCCTTCATTAATCTAAATTTAGATAATTATATTAACACATCTTCTTAAGCTTTCTTAATTAATTATTTGCATAGGGAAAATCCATAATGAGATTAAATTCCAAGAAATATCAAACCAATAAACTCACAGAATTACATAAATATTCAAATAACAATCACATCAAATTGTCATATAAAAACAAGTTCAACCAACAAGGATTTAAGCATGGCAAATAGATGATTAAATAAATGCCAACAATTATTCAATTTACTACACAATATGCCTAAGACTTAAACCCAATATATTTTGTACGTATAAGCCCAAGTACGTACTTGTCACCTCACGTACACGGCTTTTCACATTTCACAAACGGCACATAAGACTTGATGCCTAATGGGTAATTCTCCCACTCGGGGTTAAGCAAGACACTTACCTTTTTGAAGTTAGTCTGATATTTCAAAATAGCCTTCTTGCTTGAATTGACCTCCGGACAGCTCAACTATATCCAAATTAATTGTACAACTTCACTAAAATTCATCGAAAATAATTCCGGATAATAATAAATCGACTTAAAAAGTTATTCCAAAAAGTTAACAAAAGTCAACGTGGGGCCCGCCTCTCGGGACCCGACATAATTTTCATGAAATCCAAATACTCATTCCGATACGAGTTCAACCATATCAAATTTATCGAATTCCAATAATAAATTGACCTCCAAATCTTAAATTTAAACCAAGAGGGTTTTCACAATTTTTCCAATTAAATTCACCGGTTAAATGTTAAAAACAGCCATGGATTTGGGTAATTTAACCAATATTGAGTTAAGAATACTTACCCTATTATTTTCTCTGAAAATTTCCCGAAAATCGCCTCTTCCCGAGCTCCAATCCGTCAAAAATAAAAAAATGGGTTTCAGAACTTAAGCTCTTTGCCCAATGATTTCTTCTAGGCGATCGCGAACTTCCTCACGCGATCACGAACCACAATTTCAACACTACCAAAATTAAGTCTACGCGATCGCAAATAATGCCACGCGATCACAATGCACAGAGTTCCCAGTTCGACGCGATCGCAACTCTCTTCACGCGATCGCATAGAGAAAATGCGTGACCACCACTTCTACTCTGTTACTCTACGCGATCGCAACCATAGCTACGCGTTCGCGAGTCACAACTTCCCAGAGCTACGCGATCGCATCCCTCTTCACGCGATCGCGTAGAACAAAACTCAGCAGCCCCCTACCCCCCCCAATTAACCCTACGCGATCGTAGATATCCCCACGCGATCACAGAAAACAAAATTTCACTGCCCAACTAAGCCTATGCGATCACAAACACATTCACGCTATCGCGTAGAAGGAAAACAAGATCCGATATCAGAAAATTCCAACAACTATTCAAGTCCAAATTTTTTATCCGTTACCCATCTGAAACTCATCCGAACCCCTCGGGACCTCAACCAAATATACCAACAAGTCCTAAAATATCATACGAGCTTAGTTGAATTTTCAAATCACCTCAAACAACATCAAAACGACGAATCGCACCCCAAATCAAAATCTATTAACTTTAAACTTTCAAATTCTATATCTTGTGCCGAAACACATCAAATCAATCCGGAATGACTTCAAATTTTGCACACAAGTCATAATTGACATAACGAAGCTATTCAAATCTCCAGAATCAGATTCCGACCCCAATATCAAAAAGTCAACCCCCTGGTCAAACTTCCCAAAAATTCATCTTTCTCCATTTCCAGCCAAATTCCTCTATAGACCTCCAAATAATTTTCCGGACATGCTCCTAAGTCCAAATTCACCATACGGAGCTATTGAAATCATCAAAATTCTATTCCGGAGTCGTTTATACAAAAGTCAACTCTTTGGTCGACTCTTTCCATTTAAGCTTCTTAATAAGAATTGTTCTTTTAATTTAATTTTGAATCTTCCGAAAATCAAACTCGACCACACCCGCGGGTCATAATACATATTGCGAAACTGCTCGAGACCTTAAGTCACTGAACGGGACGTTAATTCTTAAAATGACAAGTCGGGTCGTTACAGCTAGCTTGGTAAACTCATACTTATGGCCTTAATTGAAAAAGATTTAACTAAAAAACATATAAGAGCAAGAACAGATCTAACATTTAGTAATTTATTGCTTCGAGTCAGAAATGGAGAAGAGCATATAATAAAAGATAATTTGATCCTTCTTCCAGAATAATTGGTTTTCAAGCCAATAGTAATCGTAGTTGCGAAGATCTCTTAATAAGGAAATAATTGTCGTCATAAAAGAAAAATAAAAGTTGTGTAAAGTATATGACAGAAAAATTTATCTTAGCTAACAGAAATTAATATGTTGCTCAACTACAAGAGATATTAATTTTCAAGTTTCCTGATGAAAGTAAAATATGACCCAAGCTTAACTCATTAAAAAATAATACCAACAACATAATTATTACCACTAAAAATACTTAAATACTCAGTAAATGGCCTTTCACCATATAGGTACATTAGTTCATCATATCTTATATATGTTAGTGTTATGAATGTATATAACAAACAAAGGATATTCCTTGTCATGCATGGTAGTTTCTTTTTACAAGAAAAACATGCCCATACGTTTAAAACCGTCAAATGGCTTATGTAATGGTATAATGATGGTATGGAGAGGTTTTGACTATAATGTCATATATGCAAAAATTATGATGGGTCAAGGTGTTTCTAAGCTTGTGTTTATCCCTGAATTTATCTTTCACCTTCAGAAAATAAAGAATATCTTCTTAAATTCGTCCAATAATAATTCAATACTCTTGTGTCTTGCATTGATAATAAGTAAGCTCAAGGTCAAATAATTTTATTGGATTGTATTTGCTGAAACACGTTCTATCACACAAATAACTATATATTGCACTTTTAAAAGAGATATCAATATCAATGACCAGAGTTCTGATCATGAAAGAGCAGCCAAAGAGTCAAAAGTGAACATACACAAAAAAAAAAAATATCGTTTAAAAAGAAGTCAGAGGTAAGATATGATCACATTGCATATTTCTAAACTATAACTACATAATATTTGTGATATATAAGTACATTATAATATTATTTAGCTTAACTAAATTGATCATTTATGCAGATTCAGAAAATATTCAATTAATTTAAACTTAAGTGTTATACTAATGTAATAACATTGACTTTTGGTATAAATGATTGATGCATTTTACAGGTTAATTACTTTACAAAAATTGCTTTATAACAATTGCTATGTATATATACATATATAATTGACTAAACCCTTAGGCGTCATTATTAACGTGCAACGCACGTTCATAAAAACTAGTAAATATATAATTTATGTATTATATGTATATAATTCTGTATAATCAATGTATAATTTATGCATATGGTTAGAAAAAGTAAACAATGAATATTATGACCGGTTAATTACGTAAAGATCCCATCTAAAATATAGGCTTGGAATTTTCCGATTCAGAATATGTATCTTTTATTGCTAATGTGGGAGGCGGCAGCTATATACGTAGTGATGTATCTAGAAGATACAGATGGTTGATGAATTTTATTCATTCGATTTGAGAATATTACTTAACAAAATTCTGACAAAGAAAAAAGTCAAAAAACTTTGCTGCACATTTGGACGTCCAAACAAATACTACATCCGTTTTTTTCGATATGTTCATTTTCCATACGTATAATATTTGAAAAAGTTAGTACAGCAGAAAAAATAGGACTGTGAACCTCTTTCGGGAAAAAGAAAAAGAATGTTTTAAAAGTTTGAAAACGGGAAATTAATGGGTTTGAAATATGCCACAGTTCAGCTAATCAAATAGTTAAGGCAACTGATAAAAATGTTGTTGTATGGCCAAGATAGTCTATAACAAGTTAACAACCATCTTTTATAACAATATTTTCCTATAATGACCAAATTATCTTTGGAACTAATTTTTTATATTATATCATAATATATGTTCTCTATAACATCACTTCATTATAGTAGCAAAAAAATATCAACGAGATTGTTATAAAAAAGTTTGATTGTACTCTTTTAATTTGAGAAAGTAATAAATATCACTTGACACGTCTTCTTCTTCTTCTTTTTCCTATCTTTATCAAATTTCTATCAATAGAATTAGGGAAAAATATAAAATTGGCCGATTCGTCGAAACTAATTATATATATATATATATATATATATATATATTATCGATTATTTTTTTTAGAGCGACTAAAAATATACATCTCTCGCGTAATTGGCTAGAAATTAAATCACACGAGTAGTCATCTTCCTTAAAACTTGGCTAAAATTCCACCTTTGAAATTTCAAACCAACAGTAACACAATTAGTCACTTGCATAAAACTTGGCTAAAAATCTTACATTCAAGTTCCCTAGAAACAGTCATCTTTAGCGCATTGACATAAGCATTTTGTTTTTCGTATTTCTAGAAGCTTACTCCAAATTGTCAATATATACAATGTAAAACATAAGACTTCCCATGCTATTACTTTTGTCCTCACTCCTCACCTCTCTTTTCTTCTAATAAAACCAGCCAATTCCACTACTCCACAAATACCCCATCTCTGATTTCTCATCCTTTTTTCAATCTATAGAAAAGGAAGTTTTTACACAAATAGCCTGTCATCACAAAAAATTACATGGATACACAAGTAACAGAACGTGGTAACACTAATTTGAGGGTAATTATGTTTCCATGGTTGGCATATGGACACATATCTCCATTTCTAAACGTATCCAAGAAACTCGTGGACAGGGGATTCTTGATTTACCTCTGTTCTACACCTATCAATCTTAAATCTATAGTCAAGAAAATACCCGAAAAATATTCTGTTTCAATACAGCTTATTGAATATCATTTACCCGAATCGCCTGAACTTCCTCCTCATTACCATACAACCAATGGACTCCCACCCCATCTCAATTACACCCTTCAAAAGGCCTCGAAATTGTCCAAACCAAACTTCTCCAAAATCTTGAAAAATCTGAAACCTGATTTGGTAGTTTACGATGTTTTACAGCAATGGGCTGAAGGCGTAGCGAATGAACATAACATTCCTGCAGTCAAGCTCTTAACTTCTGGTGCAGCTGTGTTTTCATACTATTTTAACTTAGTAAAGACACCAGGGATTGAATTCCCTTTCCCAGCTATTTATCTTAGGAACATTGAGTTAGTAAAATTGGGTGAAGTGATGGCAAAATCAGCTAAACAAAAAGAATCTGATGATGTGGATCTTTTTACTGAAGGAAATATGCAAATTATGTTAATGAGTACCTCTAGAATTATAGAGGCAAAATACATCGATTATTTTTCTGAATTGAGTAATTGGAAAGTTATTCCAGTTGGTCCACCAGTCCAAGACTCAATGGCTAGTGACGCGGATGATGTGGAGTTTTTTGATTGGCTAGGAAAAAAAGATGAGAATTCAACTGTTTTTGTCTCTTTTGGAAGTGAGTATTTTTTGACAAAAGAAGATATGGAAGAAATAGCTTTTGGATTGGAGATTAGTAATGTTAATTTTATATGGGTTGTAAGATTTCCAAAGGGGGAAGAACAAAATCTTGAAAATGCTCTACCACAAGGTTTTCTTGAAAGAATTGGGGAAAGGGGAAGAGTTTTGAAGAAATGGGCACCACAACCAAGAATTCTCAATCATCCGAATATCGGAGGATTTATAAGTCATTGTGGTTGGAATTCTGTAATGGAAAGCGTAGATTTTGGGGTTCCAATTATAGCTATGCCTATTCATCTTGATCAACCACTAAATGCTAGATTGATGGTAGAATTAGGGGTCGCGGCTGAGATTGTTAGAGATGATGACGGTAAGATTTATAGAGAAGAAATTGCGCAAGTTCTTGAAAGTGTCATAGCTGGGGAAATAGGAGAAAATCTGAGGAAAAAAGTTAAAGATGTTAGCAAGAATTTGAAATGTATAAGGGGTGAAGAGATGGATACAGTTGCTGAAGAGCTAATTCAATTTTGTAAGAATAGTAATAAGTGCAAATAATGTGATGCTGTAATTCAGTTTACAAAGTTGTTTGGAAGTGAGATTGAAATAATGAGAAATATAGGATCCAGCTTAAATTTATCCTAATTCAACTTTGTGAGAATATATAGTAATTAAGTGCAAATAATGTGATGTTGTTATTCCGTTTACAAAATTGTCTGTTAGGTCTGGTTATCTTCAAAATATTTGAGGTTGAAATAATGAGAAAAAATAGGATGCGACCTATAAATTTACCCTATTATTCATCTTCTTAAAATATAATTTTGTTTAGCTTCGATATGAATACTTTTTCTTGTTTAAACCTGTTTAGAAATATTTTTTTGAGCCGAATGTCTATCGGAAACAGTATCTCTACCTTCACAAAATATGTGTTATACCGCATCTATATTACTTTCCTCAAACCTCATACTATGAGAAAACACAAAATATATTATTGTTATTATTTTCTATATGAGTTCTCAATTCTTTAATAAATCGCATGCATCTTTAGACTCGACCAGAAAGTTTGTTAGGACTAAAATTTGCCTTTTAAACCGTCGTTAAAATATCTAAAGCCATTATCAAATATTGGAGTGAAGTATAATTTGTTTCTTGTATAATCAAGTTTCTTCAGTTCTTCGGTAGGGGAAAATCTGTGTAATATATATCTTGAATATTATTGTTATATCTTGAAAAAACCGAATTACTGTCGTAATATTTTGAACAAGCCAGCTATAGTGGATCCAGCTCTTAAACATAACTATACTTCAAACAAACAATCATGCATGTAGGCGGAGCCAGATTTTAATCTTTTTAAGTTGATGAGTTATAAATTAATAATTTGATCATATTGAATGAATTTCTTAAGACAAATACAAAATTTGGACCAAAGGTAACATGTACTTCGATCTCTAGCTCCGCCTCTCACTTGCGCAATTAGTCACTCTCCATAAAACTTAGCTAAAAATCTACATTAATGGAAAATCCTAGGAACAATATAATCACACTATCAGTCATTTTCATGAGCTTGGCCTTGAAATCGACGACAACATTTCTTTTTGTCTCTTGTAGATGATGATAGCAAGATTCACAGAGAAGAAATTTTGCAAGTTCTTTAAAGTGTTATATCTGGCAAAATAGGGGAAAATTTGAGTACCAAAGTTAGAGATATTAGCAAGAATTTGAAATCTATAAGAGGTGAAGAGATCGATGCAACTGCTGAAAAGCTAATTCAACTTTGTAAGAATAATAATAAGAGCAAATAATGTGATGTTTGTTATTCAATTAACAAAATTGTCTATAAGGTACCGACGGCCGATTAGAAAATTATATAAACATTGTAGTGGAGGTGAAAATAATGAAATTAAACTCAATAAATCCGAAAGTGCGTTTGTTACTTGAAAAAGCCAACGAACAATCGAAAGGTGCATCGAAAGAGCCACGCGTTTGTTACCTTTTTTTTTTTTGGGAAATCTTAACCTAAACTATAAGTCATTTTCATGGACTTCTTATTCCACACTGCCGACCAAAATTTTATTTTTTAAGAAATCTAAACCTAAACTAAATCTTGCCCACTAACATGACCCAACATATCCATGCACCCCTACGAATCAATTACAAAACTGAGCTGATTAGTTTATAAGTTATGAGTTTATTTGAATTCAATAAATTTTGTTTAGACTCTATATATGTATTAAAAAGTTAATTAAATATTTATAAATATTTATTTTAGTGAACCAGTTATTATTGCATATTAACTCGAAATTATTAAAGAAATTCATAAAATTTAAATTTTAAATCCGTCTTATTAAATAGCGGGACCGTGCTTAATGGATGAATAATTTATTATCTATGATGTTTGTCTTTTTGACCGAGTAAGACGCAAAGGAGGAGGAATGTTAATAAAGCACACAAAAACACAAAAGCAAAATACAACTTGTATATTGGATCTTTTTCCGTGGCTGATGAGTCAGGAAATTGACCCCTGCTTGCTTTTAACGACAATAATGATAATAATAACTGTGGCACCCCTTTTTACTCCCATCAAATAATATGTGTTTTATTGATGGTGGGTTAAAGAGTTTCTTCAATTAAAGTGATAAATTTGAAAAGGGGTTATTTTATTTATTAAGTCGTCACTTGAAATTGATTTTTTGGGTGTTTCAAGTCACCTTTTATTTGAATTCCTCTTCAAAAGAAGATTTGACGCTATTATTATTGGTCTGCGAAAATAAAGTTCGAGTAAGGGATTTTGTTGACCGGAAAAAAGATGTAAGGCATTCCCCGAACCCCGTGATTCTAGCACGGTCGTTTTATTGACTTAAACTTGGCTTAAATTAATTATTTTAGACAAAACTATATTTTATATGATTTTTATGTTTTACCTATCCGCTTTTATTTCTTGATTATTAGAATTATTAAAAAAATGACTGCAATAACATTATGTTGTCATAACCACACTACGCAAGAGTGTGTGATCGAAGAACAAAATTTATTAAGTTATCATAATTGCGCATCGCAAGCGAATCCGAAATCATGACAATCAATTATTTATAGTGCTCTTGAAAAGTTACTACATTTGTGATTAAGAAAATTAGTTTTAGGAAATTATTAAATGCCACTATCGCGCTACGCAAGCGAATCCGTGATTAGAATAAGAAATTAATTAAATTAGGAAATAATTAAGCTATGAAAATTATAGAATTAATTTACTAAATATTAAACACCACACTACGCAAGTGAGTCCGTGAGTAAAAAAATGAAAGTGCGCCTACTAGTTGCCTGGCGATATTGTTAATTATTTTTGCTAAACTAATTTTGAGATTATTGTGAGACAACGAGTTATGGAAAACAAAATTGGGTCAACTTCTAATCTCAAATCTATATAATTTATTAGACCACCTCATGATCAAATCAACGAATTCAACAATGGCCTGCTTATTCTTATAGTTCAATCAAACCAAATAGCTTCTAATACGTTCGTTTTATTGACTTAAACTTGGCTAAAATTAATTTTAGACAAAACTATGTTTTATATGATTTTTATGTTTTACCTATCCGCTTTTATTTCTCGATTATTAGAATTATTAAAAAAAATGATTGGGATAACATTATGTTGTCATAACCACGCTACGCAAGAGTGCGTGATCGAATAACAAAATTTATTAACTTATCATAATTGCGCCTCGCAAGCGAATCCAAAATCATGACAATCAGTTATTTGTAGTACTTTTGAAAAGTTACTATATTTGTGATTAAGAAAATTAGTTTTAGGAAATTATTAAATGCCATTATCGCGCTACGCAAGCGAATCTGCGATTAGAATAAGAGATTAATTAAATTAAGAAATAATTAAGCTATAAAAATTATAGAATTAATTTACTAAATATTAAACACCACACTACGCAAGTGAGTCCGTGAGTAAAAAAATAAAAGTGCGCCTACAAGTTGCCTAGCGATATTGTTAATTATTTTTCCTAAACTAATTTTGAGATTATTGTGAGACAACGAGTTATGAAAAATAAAATTGGGTCAACTTCTAATCTCAAATCCATATAATTTATTAGACCACCTCATGATCAAATCAACGAATTCAACAATGGCCTGCTTACTCTTATAGTTCAATCAAACCAAATAGCTTCTAGCACGGTCGTTTTATTAACTTAAACTTGGCTTAAATTAATTTTAGGCAAAACTATGTTTTATATGATTTTTATGTTTTACCTATCCGCTTTTATTTCTTGATTATTAGAATTATTAAAAAAAATGATTGGGATAACATTATGTTGTCATAACCACGCTACGCAAGAGTGCGTGATCGAATAACAAAATTTATTAACTTATCATAATTGCGCCTCGCAAGCGAATCCGAAATAATGACAATTAGTTATTTGTAGTACTTTTGAAAAGTTACTACATTTGTGATTAAGAAAATTAGTTTTAGGAAATTATTAAATGCCACTATCACGCTACGCAATTGAATCCGCGATTAGAATAAGAGATTAATTAAATTAGAAAATAATTAAGCTATGGAAATTATAGAATTAATTTACTAAATATTAAACACCACACTACGCAAGTGAGTCCGTGAGTAAAAAAATAAAAGTGCGCCTACTAATTGCCTAGCGATATTGTTAATTATTTTTCCTAAACTAATTTTGAGATTATTGGGAGACCATGAGTTATGGAAAACAAAATTGGGTCAACTTCTAATCTCAAATCCATATAATTTATTAGACCACCTCACGATCAAATCAACGAATTCAACAATGGCCTGCTTACTCTTATAGTTCAATCAAACCAAATAGCCCAAAGGAATCCATTATATGTCCATCATACCAAAGTAACATAATTTTGGCCTAATCTACTAATCAAATTTAGCAACACCCAAATAGACTAGAAAAGAAAATATTATGAACTATCAAGTTATCATGCAAAATACACAAGCACTCCAACCTGTTTCCTTTATCTTAGTGCAACAGTAACATCCACATTCATGAGAAGCTCCAAGTAAACAAAATAATCCACAAAATATAACAATGAAATACTCGCTCAAACAATTAATAAATAAGCAGTAAAAGACTAACAAATTAACTAATGCATGATGTCGAGCTAAAATGGTAAAGAAAAGAAGATAGAATGGACCTTTTGCAGTCAAAATTCCTTCTGAACCTTTATTCAAAAATAAGCTTTTGATTTCAACACGAAGCAAAATCTAACAACGAACTCGAACCAAAAACTAAAATCTGCTCACCCCTTTGACTGGAGGTCAACCAAGCAAACTTCATGTTTATTATAAACAAACCACAATCCGATCGAGACCTGCGCCGGTGCCGGAAACCCTGAACCTAACTCAAAAATTCCACTGAACGTGGGTGGCCTTACACAGTTAAAACGAACCTCTGTTCGTCGGCAAACATGGTGCAATGACGACTATATTTGGGGTGATTTTGTGCTGCGTTTCAGCTAGTTTTGGGTGGTTGTTTCAGCGTTTGGAGCTGCTATTTCGGGTTGTTTTTGGAGCAGCTATTTCATGGCAATTTGCAGCTAGTTTTAAGTCTGTTACGTGGCTGATTTTGCTGGATTTGAGGATACTTTATAAGCTGGTTCAGCTGCGCTTTTGGTGGTATTTTAATGGAGGTTTTTTGATGGTTTTGAGCTGGAGTTTTATGGAGAAAGAAGAGGGTTGGTGGCCGAAGGTTATTTTTGGTGGGGAAGGGATCTGATCTATCTTTAGGGTTAAGGGGAAGGGGAGTTACGACTGATCCCTTGAATGAGAGAGTCAGAGCCTTTTAATGATGTAGGTTATTTTGGGGGGGGGGGAGGGGAGGGGAATCTAATGGGTTTTTTGGCTATTGGGCTCAGGTTTGGCCCAATTTGGGCCATGACTTGGACAATTGAATAAAGCAAGACTTTAGGAGATCTACTCCAAATTAAAAATTTTTTTTTGTGATTTTGATTTTCTTTTATTGATTAATAGATGAAAAAATAAAAATACTACTCCTAAACTTGAATAGCAAGATACAATAGTAATCACTCAAAATTTACTTATCAAACTAATATAATTTTTGGAAAATATTTTCTTTCTTTGGAAATGAAGATAAAGCTTATATTTAAAATGTGACTTTTTTCTTTTATTGTTTTCAATTTTCTTAAGTAAAATATATAAAAGGAGAAATAAGAGCTTAAATATGTAGATTAAACTAAAAATATATTTACAAACTAAAAAGTGATGAAAAACTCAAATATAGTCAAAAATTAGGTGCTCATAGCTGCCCCTCTTTGCTTGGAAACATGAAGAGTTTTCAGGCAAAGATAAAGTATGCCGTGTGACTAATTTTTTACCATATCGTTATTCAAAAGAGGAAGAAAATAAAAGAAAAAGGTGCAACCGAGTCCTGATTTTGGACAGCCTACATATCACGGGTTATAAGAGAATCAGGTAGCATGTAGTTCAAGAAAAGTGATGGAATGATTAGTTGGAGAGTCGAGTGAGGTTCCGTCGAGGCTCCGTGGTCCTGCTATTACATCGAAATCGAAAGAAATTAAACAAGCCTATCAACTCTGAGTTACAAGATTCTTATCTATAAGTCTTTTGAAGCTTGATCATGAGTCTTAACTGGTTGTTCATGCAGACTCTAATCTGAACCTTGATGCTTGCTAGCTGTAGGTGCTAGTTCATTCTTCTACGGCTTCTTCTGAGCAAAACGGAAAATGTGAAGCTCGTAACTTCTGTCATGTCTTGAGCAGCCCATATCCTTTCCATCCGCTTCTGCATTTGGATTCACTTCTTTTCCTTTTCCTTTCTTTATTTTGGATTGAGACTTCTTCTTTTGTTCATCTCGAACCCTTTGCCTCGAGATAAACTTGCTTAGACATCAAAACAAACAAACAAACGAAATATTTTTGCCCCAATTTTCGCTAGAAAAATTTCGTGAGTTATTGTAACAAAATTCTACATGGGTTAAGCTACGTGAAACATCCTAAAAAGGGAAATGTAACCTGGTGGGCGCCCTGTATTACTAAAAAGGAAAATGTAACCAGGGGTTGGCGCCCTATATTACTGAAAGGATATGTAACCATGGGTTGGTGCCCTGTATTACTGAAAGAAAAATGTAACCCTGTATTACTGAAAAGGAAATGTAACAAGGGGTTGGCGCCCTGTATTACGGTATAGGAAATGTAACCAGGGGTTGTCACCCTGTATTACTGAAAAGGAAATGTAAATAGGGGTTGGCGCCCTGTATTACTGCAAAGGAAATGTAATCAGGGGTTGGCGCCCTGTATTACTGAAAAGGGAAATGTAACCAGGGGTTGGCGCCCTGTATTACTGAAAAAGAAATATAACCAGGGGTTGACGCCCTGTATTACTGAAAAGGAAATGTAATCAGGGGTTGGGCCCTATATTACTGAAAAGAAAATGTAACCAGGGGTTGACGCCCTATATTACTGAAAAGGAAAAGTAACGAGGGGTTGGATCCATGTATTACTGAAAAGATGCTAAATCCCCTGAGCGAAAAGGTTCTACCTGGGTTAAACTACAAAAAGAAAACCTGAGCGAAGAGTACTTCTACTCAGAAATATGAGCTGGATCCCCCTAGGCGAAACGGTTCTACCTGGGTTAAGCTACGTAAAACAACCTGAGCAAAGAGTACTTCCACCCGGAAATATGAGTTGGATCCCCCTAGGAGAAAAGGTTCTACCTGGGTTAAGCTACAAAAAAACAACCTAAGCGAAGAGTACTTCTATCCGAAACTATGAGCTGGATCCCCCGAGGAGAAAAGGTTCTACCTGGGTTAAGCTACGAAAAACAACCCGAGCGAAGAGTATTCCTACCCGGAACTTTGAGCTGGATCCCCCTAGGCGAATAGGCTCTACCTGGGTTAAGCTACGAAAAGCAAGCATGGGCGAATAGTACTTCTACCCGGAAATATGAGCTGGATCCCCCTAAGCGAAAAGGTTCTACCTGGGTTAAGCTACGTAAAACATCCTGAGCGAAGAGTACTTCTACCCGGAACTATGAGCTAGATCCCCTAGGTGAAAAGGTTCTACCTGGATAAAGCTACGAAAAATAACCTGAGCGAAGAGTACTTCTACCCGGAACTATGAGCTGGATCTGTCACGCCCCGACCTGGAAGCAAGACTGGCACCCGGTGCCTCAACTAACCTAGTGTACCAAATTGCGACTAAGGGACTCTGAAAATATAATGTCATAATTTGGCCAAGGGGCCACCTTGCAAGACAATTTGCGAAGCAAAATATAAAACTGAATGGAAACTAGCGCTGAATAAACATCAATATAAAGTTGGGCCGGCAAGCCGTCATAACTACTACAACTGACAAACCACCAAAATATACATATCAGGCCTACAAGCCCAACATAATGCACTAATTGACAAGATATGTTTACAAGCCTCTACTGATAGATATATTGTGATCGGAACAGGGCCCCGACCTACCCATAATATATATACATACACACAGAAGATGTACACGAAAACCTAGACCCGATAACTCCGAAGGATGTGGAGCTTACCGATCAGGCTGAACTCTAGAAACACCTACTGAGGAGGTATACCCATCTGTCTATCTGAACCTGCATGCATGAAATGCAGCGTCCCCAGAAAAGGGACGTCAGTACAAAATAATGTACTGAGTATATAAGGCGATAACATAACTGAAAGTTGAAACTGAACTGATAATATAATAACTGAAAGTAATTGGGAGTCAAAGATGATCTGGAGATATACTTACATGTTGATACTGACTCAACTCCTTCAATATAGTAAGTAAAATAATTGTCCGGCCTTATAAGGCTCGGTATATATAACTGCTCTGCCGTAGTAGGCTCGCTCATAGGCGCTCGGCCATACTAGGCTATGTATCTCGACCATGCTGGGCTCGCTCATAGGCGCTCGGCCACAGTAGGCTCGGTATATAACTTTCCATCTGATCAGAGGTTGCCCAATAGGGGCCTGCCCATCGATTATAGCTCGATGGTAATGAAAATACTGTAATACTGTATATATAGGCTTGCTGCTCTCTTGAAGACAATACTAAATTGAATATAGAGTCTCGATAAGGAATAATATTGTAACTTATGAGACTAGAATAGTGTAAATAAATTCATGAATATGAACTTCTCTTTTTGTCTCATTACTAACACATGTAGCTACGAGATCATGCCAAAATGAAGGAAGGCTTAGCCTTAACATACCTTATCACACTCTTTTCAATCACCAAGTTGAACTCGCCTCTTCTCACCTTAATCTACAACAACGATAATAATACTATCATTAAGTTATGAAACGTATAACTATCGCACAACGAACGACATGCTTATTTTGTATTAAAACGGACAGCATTTCCCCTATAATTCTTACTTCCTCCAAATTCAAGATAACACCAACAACACCAAAAACAACAATAACAACATATATACATTATTTTCCAACCTTATGCACACCACACAATACTACAAAATAGCCCAACACACCCCAATCTCTTCATATACAAAACGACCACCGTAGTAGTGTCAACAACCCGAAAATGTTACGACGAACGACCAGCCCAACATCCTGCATTTATGTGGTGTTTATCCACACCCTTCCTCCTCCAAAACTCCACAAAATAGTAGTAAAACACGCAGCCCAACAGCACCACAAAACAGTCCACAAAATAGTCCACAAAATAGTCCGCTACAAGTGAATAACTCGAACTCACGACTTCCGATCACCGTCCCATGAGTTCTTACAAATATAGAATGACTTACTATACATCTACAACAGAAAAAATGAATGAAAGAGAGAAGTAAACTTACCTTATTTGTTGGATAACTCGACTCCTATCTTGGTTCTTCAAACTCTAGGCTTTACCTTCGATTAGAACTTGAAAGGGGGAGAAAATCAATTGGGGTTTGGGGGAAATATTTGGGAGGAGTTTTGCAGAGAATAAGTCTGGTTATTTTTCCCTATTATCAGACTAATATATGAAGGGGATATGACTTTAAAAAGGCCTCTTTGAACGTCCCGAACTGGCCCATTTTTGGACGACCCGAACATGCCCAGTTTTGAATTCTCGTTTAAGCAAGTAGGTGACAGTCTGTGCAGTCTCGCAAAAATGTCCATATCTCTCTACTCAGATATCGTATTGACAAACGATTTAATAAGTTGGAAAGTAGACTCATAGATATTTAATTTGATGGGTGGAACACCCCATAACTTTAAGTATATTGGGAGAAAATCGCAGTTACATTTGACCCAAAGTTTCAGTAAAATTTATGAACATAACTTATGATGACTTTCATCGACTTTTGTTCCACCACTCGCTTGACTTCAAAACATAACATACGACTATCATACGAATAACATAACTCGTAACATAACCTCCTTATCATGTAAAACACCCTGGTCTCATCCCAAAAGTACATGCTATAACATTCCCAATTTGTCGGCTTTCGACGAAACATTATTTTCTTCAATTCCTTTAGCTTCTAAACCTTCCAACCCTCTTTGTACTTGTTGTTGATGATATTCAATATTTGTAACTTCTGAGGTAACATGATTAAATTGCTTTATATATTTTCAAAGATGATCTCATTTTTTTGGGTCCTACATTAGTTTGCTCACGACGCAATTTTACGTACAAACAAATATAGGGTGTAACATCATTCCCCTAGGCGAAAAGGTTCTACCTGGTTAAGCTATGAAAAGCAAGCCTGGGCGAAGAGTACCCGGAACTATGAGTTGGATTCCCCTAACCGAAAAGGTTCTACCTGGGTTAAGCTATGTAAAACATCCTGAGCGAAGAGTACTTCTACCCGAAACTATGAGCTGGATTACGCTAGGCGAAAAGGTTCTACCTGGGTTAAGCTACGTAAAACATCCTGAGCGAATACTACTTCTACCCGGAACTATAAGCCGGATCCCCCTAGGCGAAAAGGTTCTACCTTGGTTATGCTACATAAAGCAAGCATGGGCGAAGAGTACTTCTACCTGGAACTATGAGCTGGATCCCCTTAGGCAAAAAGGTTCTACCTGGGTTAAGCTACGTAAAACAACCTAAGCGAAGAGTAAATCTACCCGGAAATATAAGCTGGATCCCCCTAGGCAAAAAGGTTCTACCTAGATAAAGCTACGTAAAAACAATATAGGCGAAGAGTACTTCTACCCAAAAATATGAGTTGGATCCGCCTAGGCGAAAATGTTCTACTTGGGTTAAGCTACGTAAAACATCCTGAGCGAAGAGTATTTCTACCCAGAATTATGAGCTGGATCACCCTAGGCGAAAAGGTTCTACTTGGTTTGAGCAACGTAAGACATCCTGAGCGAATAGTACTTCTACCCGGAACTATGAGCTAGATCTCCCTAGGCGAAAAGGTTCTACCTGGGTTAAGTTACATAAAGTAAGCATGGGCGAAGAGTACTTCTACCCAGAACTATAAGCTGGATCCCCCTAGGCGAAAAGGTTCTACCTGGGTTAAGCTACGCAAAACAACCTTGGCGAAAAGTACTTCTATCCTAAAATATGAGCTGGATCCCCTAGGCGAAAAAGATCTACCTGGGTTAAGCTACATAAAGCAAGAATGGGCGAAGAGTACTTCTACCCGGATCTATGAGCTAGATTCCCCTAGGCGAAAAGGTTCTACTTGGGTTAAGCTACGTAAAACAACCTAAACGAAGAGTACTTTTACCCGGAAATATGAGATGGATCCCCCTAGGCGAAAAAGGTTTTACCTGGGTTAAGCTACGTAAAAACAACATAGGCGAAGAGTACTTCTACCCGGAACTATGAGCTGGTCCCCCTAGGCGAAAAGGTTCTACCTGGGTTAAGCTACGAAAAACAAGCCTGTGCGAAGAGTACTTCTACCCAGAACTATGAGCTGGATCCCCCTAGGCAAAAAGGTTCTACCTGGGTTAAGCTACGTAAAATAACCTGTAATAGTGATGCATGCTAAAAATAAAAAAGATAGAGATTTTGTGAAACTTACCTTTGGTGACATTCGTTCTTTAGGAATCGTCATTCTGCACTGCTTTGTTCCTGCTGCAAACAAAGAAAAATTGTGAGTTTTCAAAAGTGGTTGTCGGTTTGTGGCCTTGATATCTTTGGCAGCTTGGCTTTGTTCCCATCTTCTTTTGATGATGATTTCAATTTGCCACTAGATGTTTCGTGAATACCACTTGCATTTCTGGCCCCGGAGAGCCTTTGACTTTTCAAACTTTTACATGACGGTTGGTCGCGTGGGACTTAACCTTTTCAACTTTTATTTTGCCTTTGTGGCATCTCACTTTCTACTTCTTTCCTCCACAACTTTCAATTTCAGAGTATTGGGGAACCTTTGGCTTTTCAAACTTTGCCAAAATGGTTAGCCACTTGGGACTTAACCTTTTCAACTTTATTTTGACCTTTTAGGCACTTTCAATTTGATTTCATCCTTACAAGAGTTTTTGATTTCGAAGCATCGGCCGCCATGGCCAGTTGGGGTCAACTTGATGCTCCTGCCGAGTCTGGGTGCCTTTTTTGCATATTCGCTTGTATCAAACCGGAGTCCTGTAAATTAGTCTTGCTATCCCTTCTTTTCCTTTGTTTCAAAACAGAGTTAGACCTAAAGGGATTCAAGGAAAAATAAACAATAGAATGGAGAATGAATTTAGATAAGAGGTATCCCTTTCGGAGAAAGGAAATAAGGACTTATCTGGAGTACATGCAGACTTCAATGAACATGACATACCTTTTGGGCTGGATGCATGATCTGTGTAAACTGTCCGACTCTCAGAAATTCATCAAAACTTTTGTCTCAAAATCGAGAAACCTTACCCCGGACTTTGTCGATGCCAATGGCTGTGAGGATCCTCTTTTCGATCAGTGGCGCCCTTTGTGGGTTTTCATCAGTTGACCTCTATCTTCTCACCATCGCCATATAGTGCTCGTTGCGAGTTTTTACTAAAAAGACTCTCTCATTTTAGTTTCTTTACTCACCATTGCCTTACGACGCCACTGAGGGTTTTCACCAATAAGATTCTCTCATTTTGGTTGCACCAGATTCAAGTGACTGTATCCTCCAATTTTGAACATTCTCGTTGATTGATCGGAAGGACTTGAAAAGGAATTGGGTAAAAAGGGTTTGGATTGAATTACAACTTTGGAACCTCTCAGGAAAGACCATCGCCGAACCATTGTAACATTTGCCCCAGTTTCAACATTTGGGGGATGTGGATTTTTGTTTTTGGTGTGACTGAACCCTAGAGAGAGGCTGCCTACATACCCTTTCGGAATCAAGTCGAATATAGTTCAATGTAACTACTTTTTTATTTTCTTGTCTTTTCTTTCTTTCTTCTTTTTTGTTTTCTTCTACCATTTTTTGTCTTCTTTGTTTTGGTTTTCTTCTCTTTTTTTATTATTTTTTTAGTAACATCTTCAACTTCCAAAGAGGGTAATCAAAGAAAGGTAACCGGCTCAAAGGGTTGTCAAAAAGGTTAATGGTGTTTGGGTAGCGAGAATGAAAAACTTTGTCATCCCAATCAGAGAACACTAATGCTACATAGAGGGTAAAACATAATACATTTTGAATGCATCCGCGTTGACAGTTATTTCAGGGACATTTCCTTCGATGCTTCACAGGTACAATGCTCGTTTTTGGGAGTACTCTCGTTACAATGTATGGACCTTTTCCAATTTGAAACCAATTTTCCTTTAGCTTCTTCATGAGGTGGGAGGATACGTCTCAGAATGAGTTGTCCTATTTCAAATTTCTTGGGCCGCATTTTCTTGTTGTAGACACGAGCCATTCTTTATTGGTACAAACTACCTGTGACAAATTGCGACCAATCATTTTTTATCAATCAGTGTCAATTATTCCAATCGGTTCTTGACCCAATCTTTATCCTCAATCTCGGCTTCAACAATGATATGAAGAGATGGAATCTCAACTTCGTTCTAATTTTTCTTACAAGCTTTGTCTTCAAAATATTTTGTTTTGTTGATTCATTATTTCGGGGTCTGACAGCGTTTTAGGATCTAGGCATGAAGTCTGCAAGCATGTCATGTCATTAAAATCTGCATTAACATAACTGAAAAGAGAATAAGAAAGGTGACAAGATTGAGAAAAGAGACATTCCTAGAAAAGTAACAAAACTATTTTTTTTTAATTTTACAGATAGAAGGGTTTACATTTGAAAGTAAGACAACAAAATTAAACATCCAGATCACACCCTGAAATAATCCAAAAGTGAAAAAGATAGCAAGATCGGCTACTGAGACTCTCGTCTAATTGGGAACTTTTAGGTTTGGCGACCTTTTTTGGCTTTTCTACTGTCTCGACAATGGCTGTAAAGCCTTCAGTGCTGGATCAAATTCCTTATCTTTGCAAATCATTCCGACCATTGGCCCAGTGTTGTGAGCAGGCAAGGGATTGTTTGTCACATCATGAACCTCCTCGTCCTGAAGAACTATTGCCTTGACTTTGATGAGGTCTTCCACTGCTCTTTTGAGAGTCCAACAATCTTCAGTATCATGTCCCACCACTCCGGAATAGTATTCACATCTAGCATTAGCTCGGTGCGACGGAGACTCGGGGTTTGGATGGTTCAGGGCCACTAGATGCAGCAGACCTAGCCTGACTAGCTTTTGGAACAAACTTGAGTATGATTCACCAATAAAGGTGAACTGATTCCTTTTGATGGGCTCTTTTGGGCGAGGATTGTATTGGGGAATATTTGGTTGGGGATTATATGGAGCTTGGTAGGGACGGACATTTCTGGGAGGTGGAGCTCGATTTTGTGTATAATATTGTGGTCTCGTGTAAGATTGCACGTTCATGTCTCTCTCTTCTTTCCTATTTCTGTTCATCAAATCCCTTGTACTATTCTGAACGGCATGTGATGTGGTCTTAAAAGCAGCTCGACTCAAGATTTGGCTTGTTTTCAAACTAGTTTCGACTATCTCCTCAATTTTGATAGTGTAACGACCCGACTTGTCATTTTAAGAATTTACGCCCCGTTTAGTGACTTAAGGTCTTGAGCAGCTTCGCAATATGTATTATGACGCGCGAGTGTGGTCGAGTTTGATTTACTGAAGATTCAGAATTAAATTAAAAGAACAATCCTTATTTAGAAGCTTAAATGGAAAGAGTTGACTGGAAAGTTGACTTTTGAGTAAACGACTTCAGAATGGAATTTTGATGATGTCAATATCTCTGTATGGTGATTTTGGACTTAGGGGCGTGTTCGAAAAATTATTTGGAGGTTCGTAGTGGAAGTAAGCTTGAAATGGCGAAAAAATGAATTTTGGGAAGTTTGACCGGGGAGTTGACTTTCTTATATCGGGGTCGAAATCTTATTCTGGAAATTTGAATAGCTTCGTTATGTTATTTATGACTTGTGTACAAAATTTGAAGTCATTGCGGATTGATTTGATATATTTTGGCACAAGATATAGAATTTGAAAGTTCAAAGTTCATAGATTTTGATTTGAGGTACCATTCATCGTTTTGATGTTGTTTGATATGACGTGAGGCCTTGAGTAGGTCCGTGTTATGTTATGGAACTTGTTGGTATGTTCGGACGGGGTCCCGAGGGCCTCGGGTGAGTTTCGGGTGCTTGACGGATCGAATTTGGATTTGGAGGAGGAGCTGAAACAGCTGGGCTGCTGATGTGATCCACCTGTGCGAAAAAGGGCCGTAGGTGCGAGCTCGCAGATGCGAGGAATGACTCGCAGAAGAGAAAATGCATGGGTTGTCCAGGTACCGCAGGTGCGAAAAAATCATTGCGGGTGCAAAGACTGCGGGTGCGAAAAAAATCATCGCGGGTGCGAAGACTGTAGGCGTGAAGATATCATCGCAGGTGCGTAGACCGCAGGCGCGAAGAAATCATCGCGGGTGCGAAGACCGTAGGTGTGAATAAATCACCACGGGTGCAAAGACCGCAGGTGCGAAGAAATCACCACGGGTGCGATAATCCTGGATAGAATGTTAAAAACAGAGGGGTTCCGAGTTTTGCCATTTTTGGGCCTTCAAACACGGGTTTTGGGGCGATTTTGAGAGAGAATTCAAGGAAAACTTGAGGTAAGTCACTTGTGATCATTTCTACTCCATAATATTGAACTATCATCGACTAATCCGACTAGATTACATGTTTTTGAGGTGTAAATCGGGGGTTTGAACTTAGGGATTAGAAAATAAGATTTGAAGATTTGGAGGTCGAGTTAAGGTCGGATTTTGGTCAAATTGGTATGGTTAGACTCGTGATTTAATGCACTTTCGAATTTTGTAACTTTTGTTGGGTTCCGATATGTGAGCCCCACGGACGATTTTTTTGCTAATTTCGAATTTTATTTGTTGGAAAATTAGTATTTTCTTATGAAATTAATTTCAATAAATTTTATTGACTGAATCGAATTATTTGTGGCTAGATTCGAGGTGTTTGGAGGTCAAATTCAAGCAAGAAGGCGATTAGGGAATATTGGCATAACTTCTAAAAGGTAAGTATCTTGCCTAACCTCGAGTGGTAGAATTATCCCTTAGGCATTGAGTCCTTATATCGAAATTATGTAATTGAACATCATGTACGCGAGGTGACGAGTACGTACTTGGTTTATATGTGCAAATTATATTGGTTGAAATTCGTAAACGCCCTTAAGTATTAAGTTGGAAAATAGTTGTAACTTATTAAATCCCTTATTTGTCATGCCTCATTCTTTGTTTGCCGAGGTTGTTTTTATACGATAAATTGGTGTAATTGTCACTTGACTTTTATGTGAACTCTATGTTTGTTTGAGTTGCCATTTATTTTTATGGAAAACACTTTCATTATTAATTTTACCTAAAAATAATTAAAATGGAAAATTTAGTTAATAAGATGAATTACTTTTCAGTTCACGTTGTGGAAAATTTGGTATTGAATTATAAAGGCCGTGAATCATATTGAGGCAAAGTGCCAAATTGTGAAATATTATTCGGTTGAGTTGTTCGCTCCCGAATATTTTGTTAAGATATTATGCACATTATGATCGAGTCATAGCTCCTTATTGTGGAAAAATAATGTGTTGTTGACTTCTGTGGCAAGTTGTAATATTTGAGCGCTTGATGTGCAATTTGTGATATGTTGTAATATTTGAGCACTTGATGTACAATTTGTGATATGTTATAATATTTGGGCACTTGAGGTGCAAGTTGTATTATGCTGTGATATTTGGGCACTTGAGGTGCGATTTGTGAAATATTGTGATATTGACACGCATGCGGTGAGATAAGGGTGGCTTGAAATGCATGGCTAGTAGGGGAACTACTAGAAGTCATGCGGTGATATAAGGTCATGGTGTTGAAACGCATGCGGTGAGATAAGGGTGGCTTGAAACGCGTGGCTAGTATGGGAACTACTAGAAGCCATGCGGTGTGATAAGGATGGCTAAAACGCGTGATGCCATTTCGGAAAAAAATGGTTTCTTTAAAAATTAAATGTGAAGGCTCCCGCGGTGATATAAGAAAATGAGATATTGTGAATTTATTTATGATTTGGGACTACGAGGCGGTACCTTGGGAGTGCCCTGTTGATATTTCTATATTTATGTTCATGTCTTGGTGATTTTGTTTCATTGAATATGTAAATTCTTGTCATCTTCCGTGATGTACTAGTTGAATTTATTATCATGTGTTTTGTGTTCCTAGTTATATTGTGTTAGCTTTGGCTTTTTAGCACGTTACTCTGAAGAAGTATATTTCTGGGTTTTCTTACTAATTTTCGATGATTGAGTTGATTTAAATAAAAAAGAATTATTATTTTATTTTAAATTAAATAGTTTTACAACCAAATCAGTAGTTTATCTGATACCTTAATTTAAGTGAAATCTTACTTTCTTCACCCAAATGAATTCTAAAAATAAATTCAATTCTTTGTTGATTTCTTACTTGATTTAAAAATTTACTTTAGTGGAAATAGATTGATCATGTGGATCTTATATACATTGAGAATATTTGGCACGTGAGTTGTTCGTGCAGTTGAGATATGAATTGAGGGCATGAGGTGCCGGGAAACATGATAATTTAATAATGGGCATGAGGTGCCGTGGAAATATGAAAATGGGCTGAGACCCGCATTTACGAAAAATATGAAAATGGGATAAGACCCGTATTGTTTTTATGATTATAAAATGTGGTGTCACATGGTGACTTTTTAATTGAAAGAATTATATTCAAAATATTTATTTGGAAGGATTTTTATTCAAAAAGAATTATATGAAGGTATTATATGTGAAAGACATTTATTTGAATGACTTGATTTAATTGGGTGTAATTGTGTTTATTAATTATTAAGGGATATTAATGGTATTTTTGTTGTCTGTTGTGCATATCACTGGTTGTTTTATTCTGCCTTATTTTTATTGTTTCCTAGTATTTTGTATATTATATTACACATGTTATTAGACTAGTGAGTGTCTTGATTGTACCTCGTCTCTACTCCATTAAAGTTAGTATTGATACTTACTGGGCACCGTTGTGGTGTGCCCACTCTATATTTCTGCACATTTTTGTGCAGAGCCAGGTATTGGAGGTATCGGACTTGAGCAGATTTAAAGCGCGATCGTAAAGATTCAAGGTAGAGCTGTTTGGCCGTCGCAGTCCCTTAGAGTCTTTTCATTTCATTGTACTGTTAATTTGTAATCAAATAGTATTGTATATTCGGTCTTCGTGATTATTCCATGTATTCAGTTAGAGTTCGTGACTCAGTACTACCAGTCTTGGGAGGTTGTATATTGTAATTATTTCCGTTGTTAGTTTAAAAAAAAAATAGTTTCAAAAATGTAATAGAAATCGGCTTACCTAGTCTTAGAGATTAGGTGCCATCACGGCGCTTGTGGTGGGATTTTGGGTCGTGACAAGTTGGTATCAGAGCTCTAGGTTCATAGGTTCTACGAGTCACGAACGAGTTTAGTAGAGTCTTGCGGATCAGTACAGAGACGTCTGTACTTATTTTCAAGAGGTTACAGAGCTAGTAGGAAAAAATTTCACTTCTTTCATTCCTCATCGTGCGACATTATTCAGCTTGAAGCATATATCTTATGTTCTTTTGCATCTGCTCGTGTATGAAATTGTGCACTTGGTATCAACTATGCATCAATGGTTCGTGATACTATAGAGGGGTTATAAGAGAGCTAGGGTTGCTCAACTATTATTACAACGTGTCGTCCAGATAGAGGATGCGGGTGCTAAACAAATCGTCGTGGGTGCGAAGACCGCAGGCACGAAGATATCATCGCGGGTGCGAAGACCGCAGGCGCGAAGAAATCATCGCGGGTGCGAAGACCGCAGGTGCGAAGAAATCACCGCGGGTGCGAAAAAATCACCGCGGGTGCAAAAATCCTGGACAGAATGTTAAAAACAGAGAGGTTCCGAGTTTTGCCATTTTTGGGCCTTCAAGCACGATTTTTGGGGCGATTTTGAGAGAGAATTCAAGGAAAACTTGAGGTAAGTCACTTGTGATCATTTCTACTCCATAATATTGAATTATCATCGACTAATCCGACTAGATTACATGTTTTTGAGGTGTAAATCGGGGGTTTGAAATTAGGGATTTGAAAATAAGATTTGAAGATTTGGAGGTCGAGTTAAGGTCAGATTTTGGTAAAATTGGTATGGTTAGAATCGTGGTTGAATGGGCTTTCGGATTTTGTAACTTTTGTCGGGTTCCGATATGTGGGCTCCATGGACGATTTTTGAGCTAATTTCGAATTTTATTTGTTGGAAAATTAGTATTTTCTTATGGAATTAATTTCAATAAATTTTATTTATTGAATCGAATTATTTGTGGCTAGATTCGAGGTGTTTGGAGGTCAAATTCAAACAAAAAGGCGATTATGGAATATTGGCATAACTTCAAAAAGGTAAGTATCTTGCCTAATCTCGAGTGGGGGATATCGGTTGAAATTTGTAGACGCCCTTAAGTATTAAGTTGGAATATTGTTGTAACTTATTAAATCCCTTATTTGTCATGCCTCATTATTTGTTTGCCGAGGTTATTTTTATAGGATAAATTGGTATGATTGTCACTTGACTTTTATGTGAACTCTGTGTTTGTTTGAGTTGCCATTTATTTTTATGGAAAACACTTTCATTATTGATTTTACCTACAAATAATTAAAATGAAAAATTTAGTTAATAAGATGAATTACTTTTCAGTTCACGTTGTGGAAAATTTGGTATTGAATTATAAAGGCCGTGAATCATATTGAGGCAAAGTGCTAAATTGTGAAATATTATTCGGTTAGGTTGTTCACTCCCGAACATTTTGTTAAGATATTGTGCACATTATGATCGAGTCATGGCTCCTTATTGTGGAAAAATAATGTGTTGTTGATTTTTGTGGCAAATTATAATATTTGAGCGCTTGATGTGCAATTTGTGATATGTTATAATAATTGAGCACTTGATGTGCAATTTGTGATATGTTATAAGATTTGAGCACTTGATGTGCAATTTGTGATATGTTGTAATATTTGGGCACTTGAGGTGCAAGTTGTATTATGCTGTGATATTTGGGCACTTGAGGTGCGATTTGTAAAATATTGTGATATTGACACGCATGCGGTGAGATAAGGGTGGCTTGAAACGCATGGCTAGTAGGGGAACTACTAGAAGTCATGCGGTGATATAAGGTCAGGGTGTTAAAACGCATGCGGTGTGATAAGGGTGGCTTGAAACACGTGGCTAGTAGGGGAACTACTAGAAGCCATGCGGTGTGATAAGGATGGCTAAAACGTGGGATGCCATTTCGGTAAAAATGATTTCTTTGAAAATTAAATGTGAAGGCTCCCGCGCTGATATAAGAAAATGAGATATTGTGAATTTATTTATAATTTGGGGCTAGGAGGCGGTACCTCGGGAGTGCCATATTGATATTTCTTTATTTATGTCCATGTCTTGGTGATTTTATTTCATTGAATATGTAAATTCTTGTCTTCTTCCGTGATGTACTAGTTGACTTTATTATCATATGTTTTGTTTTCCTAGTTATATTGTGTTGGATTTGGCTTTTTAGCAGGTGACTCTAAAGAAGTATATTTCTGGGTTTTCTTACTGATTTTCGATGATTGAGTTGATTTAAATAAAAAGAAATTATTATTTTATTTTAAATTAAATAGTTTTACAACCAAATCAGTAGTTTATCTGATGCCTTAATTTAAGTGAAATGTTACTTTCTTCACCCAAATGAATTCTAAAAATAAATTCAATTCTTTATTGATTTCTTACTTGATTTAAAAATTTTAAAATCACTTTAGTGGAAATAGATTGATCATGTGGATCTTATATACATTGAGGGCTGTATTGAGGGCACGAGGTGCCAGAAAAATATGATAATTTAATTATGGGCACGAGGTGCCGTGGAAATATAAAAATGGGCTGAGACCCGTGTTTACGAAAAATATGAAAATGGGTTGAGACCCGTATTGTTTTTATGATTATGAAATGAGGTGTCACGTGGTGACTTTTTAATTGAAAGAATTATATTCAAAATATTTATTTGGAAGGATTTTTATTCAAAAAGAATTATATAAAGGAATTATATGTGAAAGACATTTATTTGAAGGACTTGATTTAATTGGGTGTAATTGTGTTTATTAATTGTTGAGGGATATTAATGGTATTCTTGTTGTCTGTTATACATATCACTAGTTGTTTTATTGTGCCCTTATTGTTATTGTTTTCTAGTATTTTGTATATTATATTGCACAGGTTATTAGACTAGTGAGAGTGTCTTGACTGTACCTCATCTCTACTCCGTTGAGGGTAGTCTTGATAATTACTGGGCACCGCTGTGGTGTGCTCACTCTACACTTTTGCACATTGTTGTGCAGAGCCAGGTATTGTAGGTATCGGATTTGAGCAGAGTTAAAGCGCGATCTTAAAGATTCAAGGTAGAGCTGTTTGGCCGTCGTAGTCCCTTGGAGTCTTTTCATTTCATTGTACTGTTAATTTGTAATCAAACAGTATTGTATATTCGGTCTTCATGATTATTCCATGTATTCAGTTAGAGTTCGTGATTCAGTACTATCAGTCTTGGGAGATTGTATATTATAATTATTTCCGTTGTTAGTTTAAAAAAAAAATAGCTTCAAAAATATAATGGAAATCGGCTTACCTAGTCTTAGAGATTAGGTGCCATCACGACGCTTGTGGTGGGATTTTGGGTCGTGACAGTTAGCCTCGGCGAATGGTCTACCCATAGCAGACATCATGTTCTTGAAATAATCAGGCTCTTGAGCCTCTAGAAAAATAGTGATCAACTCATGATTATCCATGGGTGGCTTAACTCTAGCCGTTTGCTCCCTCCACTTGATGGCATACTCCCTAAAGCTTTATGTCAGCTTTTTCTTCAAATTGGACAGGGATATGCTATCCGACGCAATATCAATGTTGTATTGAAACTGTTTGACGAAGGCCTAGGCCATGTCATCCCAGACATGCCAGTGAGAGATATCTTGGTCAATGAACCATTCAGAGGCTACCCCTACAAGACTTTCCCCAAAATAAACCATCAATAATTCTTCTTTTCCACCTGCAGCACTTAGCTGGTTGCAATACCTTTTCAAGTGGGCGATAGGGTCGCCGTGTCCATCATACTTATCAAATTTTAGGGTTTTGAACCCTGGTGGCAAATGGATGTGAGGGAACATACATAGATCACTGAACGAAACACTTTTGTGACCACTTAGTCCTTGTATGTTCTTTATGCTTTGTTCAAGACTTCTCATTTTCCTGTCCATCTCATGTGGCTCACCTGTCTTGGCAGGATTTTCATTCTCCATTAGTGACTCATTCTGAGGAATCTGATTGTATGGACCCGAGACCCTGAAAACCATATTTGGAGAGTTGTATTGGTCATCATAAGCCTGAGGTGGTGGCTCATTGTTTGGCTTCGTCACAAGAGGTGGTGGCGGAATTGTATGTACCAGTGCGCCAGACACGACGAGTGGGGTGTTCCTAATCGGTGTGAGTGGAAGTCGCATATTAGAGGTACCAGAGGCAGCATGGAGGTTGTAGTTTGGCACATCCCCTGGCGGTAGAATGTGATCGCTTACTGCATGAAGTGGTAGTTGAGTAGCCCGGGGTACGGTGGAAGTTCCCTCTGAGGGACCCTGGGGTGGACGCTGACTGAAAACCCAAGCTTGATATACATCAGACAGTTGTTGTCTTAATTTTCTTATTTCCTCCGACTCTTGCTCAATTGACGGACCCTGAGGATTATCACTGACCAACTCGATTTCATCACTGTTATCCATTACTATTGTTCCCTTCGATCTGGTGAAGTAGTGATGTGTTGCCAGTTTCACCATAAACCAATCACCTTAAGCTTACTATATAAGAGACAACAAATGCGTTAGGGTTATGCATTTTATAGATATGAATCACACATAATATGCCACACTCCTAACATTATCACCATTCTTTTTACTCACGCTTCATTTTGATCCATCATCTTAGAATCGTTGAAACATACTTTGATCGAACCTTTTGGGGTTACCTACGTATTATGTCGCCGCATAAATCAGATCATTATATAGTTCAGGGATACCGGGAACAAAGTACATAAGCTAACTCTTTTTTTTTTCTTTGGGAATGTTTGTAAAGAAGACTTCTTAAAGGAGAAATAAAATATTTTTTGGATTTTGATTGATTGTTTTTTTTTTTGGATTATTAAAGAAGGAAAAACATATTTTTGGATTTTGATTTCAAATGAAAAACTTCTAAAAAGAAAGAAAATATTTTTAGTTGTTTTAAAAAAAAAAATTTGGGATTCTCTAAGGAAAGATTTCTAAAGAAGGAATTAAAGGAAAATATTTTTTTGAATTTTTAAAAATTGAGGGCCGGAACTGATGAGGTTTGCCTACGTATCTTACACCCGGTGAGACTCACACTCGCACAGTTCGGTAGATCAGAAATAAAATAGATAAACTAACTCTTTTTTTCATATACAATTAATCCGACATAATCTCATAGCAAAGAAAATATTTTCAATTTTTTTTAATTTGTTTTTGTTTTTTTTGGAATTGGTTAAAGAAAGACTTTTAAAGAAGAAAGAAAATATTTTTGAAATTTAATTTTTTTTTTGTAAATTTCAAAAGAAAGAAAATAGTTTTTTGGAATTTGATTTTTTTTTTTTTTAAATTTTGGGAGAAAGGCGTTTTTTTGAAGAAAAAAAAGGAAGAAAATATTTTTGGATTTTTGGTCTCAAAAAAAAATTTCTAAAGAAGGAATTAAAGAAAAATATCTTTTTAGATTTTTGAAAATTGGGGGCCGGAACCGATGAGGTTTTCATACGTATCTCACATCTAGTGAGAATCAGATCCGCATAGTTCGGTGGGTGTTGACATAACATAAAAACATGACTTTTTTTGTTTTTCTTTTTTTGGTTTTTTTTTTGAAAATATTTGTCTTATTTTTTAAATGACTCTTCTTTTTTTTTAAAAAAATTTCGGCAGAGTTTTAGGATTTTTTAAATACCTAAATTTTTCAGAACCGGGTAAGTTTCTCTCTCCTCACTCTTGATTTTTCTTGATTTTCTTTCCCTATTCTAGAAGATGGTCAACATGCAAACCGAAACAAATAAGTGCACAAGTAGCACGTTAAATGTATCAGGATGATTTTTTGAATTGGGTACACCTGTCCTAGACGAACCCAACCCATGTGTTGAGTCTCCAAAGTCAAATGCACGTGATGCAAACAAACGTACATACTAGGGATCCGTCGTGAGGTTTGTTCTTCTAGGTTTGAATCCTGGTGGAGAAGGTATCTAGACTGGCTTATTCGAGCGGACAACTCGAGCCGAAGAGGGTCAGCGTACCGGTAGCATTGCTTTCCGGCTTAGCTAGTGGTGTCCCCACCTAAAATATGTGTGACTAAAATCCTTCATCGGGTGACAAGCACCTCGGCTATCTCAAGGAAAGCGGGTTATGTCAAGCAAATGCCCAATTTAAATTTAAGAAGACTCAGAGGGGTGCGAGAGAAGATAGTTTATATGTACAATTCAACAGTATCAAAGTGGTAAAAAATGGACAAATAGCACATTAGGCACAAATAAATCACAGTATATACAAAAATTAATAAAGTCAAATAAAGTCAATGTACAAACTCGAATTTTGAGAGTCCCAGCATAGTCGACAAAGCTGTTACACCCCTTTTTATAAAGTCGCCACTTGGAATTGAATTTTTGGGTGTTCCAAGTCACTTTTAATTTGAATTCCTAGTCAAAGGAACATTTGACTTTATTATTATTGGTCTGCGAAAATAAAGTTCGAGTAAGAAATTATGTTGACCGGAGAGAAGGTGTAAGGCGTTCCCTGAGCCCCGTTGTTCTAGCACGATCGCTTTATTGACTTAAACTTGGCTTAAATTAATTTTGGACAAAACTATATTTTATATGATTTTTATGTTTTACCTATCCGTTTTTATTTCTTGATTATTAGAATTATTAAAAACATTGATTGGGATAACATAATGTTGTCATAACCACGTTACGTAAGCGAGTGCGTGATCGAATAACAAAATTTATTAACTTAACATAATTGCGCCTCGCAAGCCAATCTGAAATCCTGACAATCAATTAGTTGTAGTACTTCTGAGAAGTTACTACATTTGTGATTAAGAAAATTAGTTTTAGGAAATTATTAAATGCCATTATCGCGCTACGCAAGCGAATCCGCGATTAGAATAAGAGATAAATTAAATTAGGAAATAATTAAGCTATGGAAATTATAAAATTAATTTACTAAATATTAAACACCACACTGCGCAAGCGAGTCCGTGAATAAAAAAAATGAAAGTGCGCCTACTAGTTGCCTGGCGATATTGTTAATTATTTTTTCTAAACTAATTTTGAGATTATTGTGAGACAACGAATTATGGAAAACAAAATTGGGTCAACTTCTAATCTCAAATCCATATAATTTATTAGACCACCTCACGATCAAATCAACGAATTCAACAATGGCCTACTTACTCTGATAGTTCAATCAAAGCTAATAGCCCAAAGGAATCCATTATATGTCCAGCATACCAAAGTAACATAATTTTGGCCTAATCTACTAATCAAACTTAGCAAAGCCCAAATAGACTAGAAAAGAAAACGTCATAAACTATCAAGTTATCATGCAAAACACACAAGCACTCTAATCTGTTTCCTTTATCTCAGTGCAACAGTAACATCCACATTCATGAGAAGCTCCAAGTAAATAAAATAATTCACAAAATATAACAATGAAATATTAGCTCAAACAATCAATAAACAAGTAGTAAAAGACTAACAAATTAACTAATGCATGATGTCGCGCTAAAATGGCAAAGAAAAAAAAGATAGAATGGACCTTTTGCAGCCAAAATTCCTTCTGAACCTTTATTCAAAAATAAGCCTTTGATTACAACTCGAAGCAAAACCTAACAACGAACTCGAACAAAAAACGAAAATCTGCTCACGCCTTCGACTGGAGCTCAACCAAGCAAACTTCATGTTCATTATAAACAAACCATGATCCGATCGAGACCTACGTCGGCACCGAAAACCTTGAACCCAACTCAAAAACTTCACTGAACGTGGGTGGCCTTACACAGTTAAAACGAACCTCTGTTCGTCGGCAGACATGGTGCGATGACGATTATTTTTGGGGTGGTTTGGTGCTGCGTTTCAGCTAGTTTTGGGTGGTTGTTTCAGCGTTTGGAGCTGTTGTTTCAGGTTGTTTTTGGAGCAGCTATTTCATGGCTATTTGCAGCTAGTTTTAAGGCCGTTACGTGGCTGATTTTGCTGGATTTGAAGATAGTTTATGAGCTGGTTCAGCTACGCTTTTGGTGGTATTTTAATGGAGGTTTTTTTATGGTTTTAAACTGGAGTTTTATGGAGAAAGAAGAGGGTTGGTGGTTGAAGGTTATTTTGGTGGGGAAGGGATCTGATCTATCTTTAGGGTTAAGGGGAAGGGGAGTTACGGCTGATCCCTTGAATGAGAGAGTAAAAGCCTTTTAATGATATAGGTTATTTTAGGGGGAAAATTTTGATGGGTTTTTGGCTATTGGGCTGAGGTTTGATCCAATTTGGGCCATGACTTGGACAGTTGAACAAAGCAAGACTTTAGGAGAATTAATCCAAATTAAATCTTTTTTTTTTGTGATTTTGATTTTCTTTTATTGATTAATAGATGAAAAAATTAAAATACTACTCCTAAACTTGAAGAGCAAGATAAAATAGTAATCACCCAAAATTTACTTATCAAACTAATATATATTTTGGAAAATATTTCCTTTCTTTGTAAATGAAAATAAAGCTTATATTTAAAATGTGACTTTTTTTTTTTATTGTTTTCAATTTTCTTAAGTAAAATATATAAAAGGAGAAATAAGAGCTAAAATATGTACATATAACTTAAAATATATTTACATACTAAAAAGTGATGAAAAACTCAAATATAATAAAAAATTAGGTACTCACAATAACAATAATATAATAGCAATTATTATAATAATAATAAGTGTTTCCGTATTCATTAGTCATTATAGTACCGGCAAAATATGATTTCAATATTACAGGGAGTCGTAAGATTTTGTAACTAATTCGTCCCCTTTTAATAATATTCACGTCTCACAATGAGCCAACTATTTGTGCTTATGTGTAGGTTTTTTGGAAAATAGTTATGGAAATGTGAATTTGAACATGGAGCCAGTGGTGGAGCACATAGCTCCAAGGGTGTCAATTATTATTTCACCTTCAACAATAACAACAAAAAAAACCAGTATATTAATCACACAAGTGAGGTTTGGGGAGGATAGTATGTACGCAGACCTTATTCCTACCTCATATTTTTTTTATGTATATATAATATATGTGTTTACCCTTAAAATGGATAACAATTGAATTTATACGCGATTTTAAAGATATGTTGATTAATTCAACACAAATAATCAAGAATGTTAGATAAACGAGTTAAAGACACAATGAATAATTAAACAAGTCATAACGTTATGGCCTAGTTTGAACTTGGATTGGGCAATAGTTTCCGTTCTCGGTTGGGTTTTGGGTTCGAAGCCAAATCAAGAACAAAAGTAAGGTAAAGATTTTGCAGTAGCTAGATAGCAGAGAAATAATTTTGTATTGCCTTGGTATGCGTGTTATAATATATCCTATTGAAATAAAAGCTCTTATTTATATAGTAGGAGAGTTTCACCCCTAGTACAAATCTAAAAAGGTAAAAATCTTCCTTTCTCGTTAATTACTTATCCGTTACCGACATCGGGCGAGAACTGCGCTGTGATATCTGGTTGGATGCAGATATCACGACCCTACGTTAGTCGTGTGCAACCGTTCATGCGCTTCCCGAAGTCTCAGAACCCACCCCGGGTCCGTGGTGCATCGTTTCACGGAGTCCGATGGCGAGCATTTTGTTCGGGCCCTGGTACAAGAAATTCTCAGCTTCAGTTCCAATCCCGTGTAATCATGTCCTTGCTCTGTTTGACCCGCCAGGAAATTGAGGTATATGTTACCTTCAGTTTCACCCGTATACCGATAGTCCCCTCGTTTCCCAGAGAGTAGGTTTGCCGAAACGATGGAAAACGATAAATGAACCCTGGTTCCTTCCTTCACACGTTACAACCGAGATGACGGATAAGCTAAAACGTCCCATCAGTCGCGTCGTTCTGACTTCAGACACGTGTCGATCATAGGGTGGTTGCCTTTGAATGTGAAACGTCACCTATTAGTTATATTTTCCCCAATAAAAGTTTCATCCCCCTTCACTTCTTTCACTTTCTGATCCTAGCTCTTACCTTAGAACTTTACAAAGGCTTTCAACTTTCTCAAATCTCCATAACCCGCCTCTTGAACCTTCACATCTTCATCTTCAACCTTCAAACCTTCATATATTTTCTTGGATTTTCAACCCAAAACTTCATATATTTACTTCTAACCTTCAAATGTTCATATGTCTTCTTCAAACCTTCATACATTTCCAGATTCACGATGGTCAAAATCTCCAAATAAGTACAACAGAAGCGGCCCCTTCATCTTCTCACCCGGCTGCAGATGTCGAGGTGGATGCTCCCGAGGTGCACCCTAAGCCTCCAATGAAAAACATCATACCCGTTGGCTATTCCACGGGGGATGACTTCAAGGTCGATATCACAACCCAAAATCCCAACACAGGCGTCGTGATGGCACTTAGTCTCTAAGACTAAGTAAGCCGATTATAATTATAATTCAAGCCAATTATTTTTTTAAAGCATATAATTAAATACTAGTGTCAAAACCAATAGCGAAAATAATTCAAATAATTCTATCAACCTCCCAAGACTGGTAATACTGAGTCACAAACTCTAACTGAAAACATGAAATAATCTCAAGGATCGAATACTCAATACTGTTTGATTAATAATTAACGACCAAGCAGCTCTACCTTGAATTCTTGCGATCACACTCTAACTCTGTCTGAATTCGATATCTCCAATACCTGACTCTGCACAAAAATGTGCAGAAGTCTAGTATGAGCACACCACAGTCGGTACCCAGTAAGTATCAAGACTAACCTCAGTGGGGTAGAGACAAGGTACAGTCAAGACACTCACTAGTCTAATAACCTGTGCAATATAGTATACAAAATAATAGGAAACAAATAACAATAAGGGCAATACAAATCAACCAGTGATATGCACAACAGGGCAACAAGAACACCATTAATATTGCTCAACAAATAATAAATACAAGTACATCCAATTAAATCAAGTCCTTCAAATATAAATTTTTCGCCTATATGCTTCTCAAATAATACTCATTAAAATAAAATTCTTTCAAATAAATCTGTTTCTAATATAATTCCTTCAAATAGATATCTTTCGAATATAATTCTTTCCAATAATATTTTGAATATAATCCTTTCAAATAAAAGTCACCTTGTGACACCTCATCTCATAATCATAAAAATACGGGTCTCATCCCACTTTCATATTTTCACGGTACCTTGTACACATATCTCTATCACAACCGCACAGATAATTCTCGTGCCAAATATGTCTATACATAAAATCCGCACGATTAATTTATTTTCAATAAAGTAAGGTTATCATTTTTAAACTGAGTAAGAATTCAATAAAGGAATGAGTTTATTTTAGAAATAGTTGGAGTGAAGAAAAATGACATTTCAATTTAAATAAAACATCAAATAATCTATTGTTTCGGATGTAAAACTTATTAATTCAAAACATAATAGTAACTTCTTTTATTTAAACAACTCAGTCATCAAAAATAGATAAAAATCAGGAATATAAATCTTCAGAGTCTCATACTAAAAAGCCCAAGCCAACAGAATACAACAAGGAATACAAACACATAGTAAAATTAAATAATACATCATGGCAGATCACAAGGATTTTCCTATCATGGAAATACAAAATAACCAAAGGCAAGTATAACCATTGAGAGATGTCAACAAAAAGGCACTTCCGAGATACTGTCTCGTAGTCCCAAAAGTAAATGCTCAACAGGGGATCTCCCGAGGTACCGCCTCATAGTCCCAAAAGTAAATATGCAAGACAGGGGGATCTCCCGAGGTACCGCCTCGTTGTCCCAAAGTAAATATGCAACAACAACAATGCCCCCAGCCTATCACAAGTCATCGCAATTCAATTCTCGATATAGCCCACCTTGTCTCGCCACGTGCGCAATAATAATATAAATTCTCGCCTTATCTCGCCGCACGCGCATAATAATATTTTCACCTTATCTCGCCACATGCGCAATCCCCCCCCCCACACACAGATATATATATAGCCCGCCTTGTCACACTGCATGTGCATAAATCATCAGTAATAATAGTACGGCAGAAACCTCGTCCAAACACCCAAACAAAACTTCCCAACAATATAACGTGCCAATATCACATCTCATAAATTGCACTTGAAGTGATCAAATATCACAACATATCACAGATTTGTACATCAAGTGCTCAAATATTATAATTTATCACAGATTGCATATCAAGTGCTCAAATATTATAATTTATCACAGATTGCATATCAAGTGCTCAAATATTACAACTCGCCACCAATTCAACAATACATTCTTTTCCACAATAAGGAGCCCATGGCTCGACCATAATGTACACAAAATTTTAACAAATATATCCGAAAGTGAACAACTCAATAAAATAATATTTCATATAAAAATCAAGGTGACAATCACACCAAATCATGATATAAAAACAAATCCAACAAAACAAGAATTTAGGTAAGACAATTAAAGGATTTAATAAGTTCCAATAATTTCCAATTTAATACATAAGGGCGTCTAAGGATTTTAACCAATGTAATTTGCACATATAAACCAAGTACGTACTTGTCACCTCGTGTACATGATTTTCAATTACCCAAATTGTACAAAAGACTCAATGCCTAAGGGGAATTTTCCCCACTCAAGGTTAGGCAAGATACTTACCTTTTTGAATTTAGGCCGATATTTAAAAATCACCTTCTTGCTTGAATTGACCTTCGGATAGCTCAAATCTAACCAAATTAATTCAATTCAGTGAATATTAACTATAGGAATTAATTCCATATGAAAATACTAATTTTCCAACAAAATCTGAAATTTAACTCAAAAATCGCCCGTGGAGCCCACATCTCGGAATCCGACGAAACGCACAAAATCCGACAACCCATTCAATTACTAGTCCACTCATACTAATTTTATCAAATTCCGATAACAACTCAACATCCAAATATAAATGTTTCGTTCTTGAAAAGTTTTGCAAAAAACTTAATTTCTTCCATTTAAATCCGAAATAAATGATCAATATAACCATGGATTTATGAAATATAATCACTTTTGGATATAGAACACTTACCTCGATCCATATGGTGAAACTCGCCTAAACAATTACTTCAATCCGAGCTCCATAGCTCTAAATATGTTAAAATGGCTGAAACCCCAAAATATAGCTTCTACCAAAATAGGTCGCATCTTTAAAATGCGACCTACTTCAACTTGCCAACCAGAAATTGTAGTGAAAACTGCAGTACCAGGATTCGGTTAGTCAAACATAACTTTATGTACAAATATCCAAATAATGAATAATTTAACTTTTTGGAAACTAGACACCAAGGGCTAGAACTTTTATGTTTTAACAATTTTAGGATTCCTTATAGATTTTGAGATATAAGCTTCCAAAGTCGGCTCTACGATTGCACCAGTTGCTGTCCAAAAATAGCTTCTGCAGCAGAAAAATTCCAGCAGCTCATTTTGTCCGAAATCCATTATGTTAACCTTTCAAAATCCACTCGAGTCCCTCGGGACCTTAACCAAATATTCCAACATGTCCTAAAATATAATACGAACTTAGTTGAGGCTTCAAATCACGCCAAACAACGCTGAAATTACGAATCGCGCATCTAATCGAATTATGAGATTTCAAATCTTCCAACTTCTATATTTTGCGCCGAAACGTATCAAATCAATTATGATTGACCTCAAATTTTTGCACACAAGTCATAAATAAAATAACAGATCTATGAAAATTTTCAGAACTGGATTCCGACTCCGATTTCAAAAAGTCAATTCCCTGGTCGAACTTTCCAAAAATTCAACTTTTGCCATTTCAAGCAAACTTTCACTGCGGACTTCCAAAAAGATTTCCGTACACGCTCCTAAGTCCAAAATTACCATACAGAGCTATTGGAATCATCAAAACTTAATTCCGGGGTCGTTTACTCAAAAGTCAACTCTTCTGTCAACTCTTTCCATTTAAGCTTCAAAAATAAGATTTGTTCTTTAAATTAAATTCTGAATCTTCCGAAAACCAAATTCGACAACACACGCGGGTCATAATACATATTACGAAACTGCTCGAGACCTTAAGTTGCTGAATGGGGATAAATTCTTAAAACGACAAGTCAGGTCGTTACATTCTCCCCCTCTTAAAACATACGTTCGTCCTCGAACGTGCCAAGGATTATTCCGGGGACATTAAATTACTGAGTGTATCCTTACACACATACTCTCGTGTGATTCTATATCCCCGCAATTAACATGGGTCCGACAACAGCATCTCAGCTGAGATTATTCCTTTTTACCTTCATTTATAAACTTTAAAGCCAATTTCTTACACTCCAATTAATTTCAAAAGGCATGATTTTCCATATTAACACATCGTGTTAGTCTCAACCGACAGTAGAACTTTCGTGCCTACACACACATTATATGTATGTTCATAACTACATCTCTGGTCATAATAGCTGTTTATAATTAATTCCAGCATCCTCAATTAATCTCATATTAACTAAAATCTCATTTCAAATTTTTGCAACACTGACAGCAATACGCGAGGCATGAAGATCTCATAATTATTTATCTGAATCAATGAGCCGCATTTAACACCACCTGGGCACTCACCTTATAGGCTAAAACGTAATATTTACAACACGAATATGGCTAAATATGCACAGAAACATATAAAAGAATTATCAAATAAGCCTAACATGCATGACTCCCCATTAATACTATAGTTCAAATTTAATTTCACAAAGGGAGAATTTAAACTCATAAACTTTTCACCACAAGGATCTCGTCCTTATATAACTTCCACCGCGGCTTGTAGCCCAGTTTAAATATTTCACATCATATAAAATTGTGAGGATCTCGTACTCAACTCTGAATCACAAGTATTTTGCACATTGTGCCGACTGAATTGTTTTTTTCCATTTCCTTTCCTTCTTCTTTTTAATCAATTCCGTAAAAAAATTTCACAACACACAATGAACCCCCATACCAAATAGGGCATGTAATTCATAAAATTAAACTCAATTATTCCAAAATCACATCAAAACCCACTGTAAAGAGTAATAGAAAGTCACTTTTGGACTTATAGCCCTCAATGGTGTACAAAATAAAAATGATAGACACGTGCTAACCTCATCGAATCTCCCAACAGAGATAACATATAAGTATTCACAAAATTATGAAGCTCACCCATAAGCGGAGCATAATAGGAGGACTTACCTCAATATTCAGAACTGAATCAAATTAAGGAAAAATATTCTTTTATAACAGATCAGGATCATACCTGTAACGACACCATCTCATGTAGTGGCTTCAGCCACACCATAGCAAATATATCAACATGTTGGGCCTCCCCTTCTATGACGCCCTTTACCCGCCTCTCCTCCATCTCTAACTGGTTGTGCACGTGGGGTATAACTGCATTGGGGCCCACAGCCTGAGTGTTCTGATAAAATCCACCCCTCCCAAGTATGGGACAATCTCTCATGATGTACCTAGTATCACTACATTGATAACAACCCCTCTGCAGGTTCGGCTGCTCATATTGGGTCTATGCCAAATAACTTGAATAACCATTATAGGAACCCTGTGTCGGTGGTGCATTAAAAGAACTTACTGAAGCACTCCAAGTATTCTGAAATTGTTTCCATGACCCCACTGATACTTCAATGTAGAATTATTAAGGACGCGGGAATACTACAAGTCCCAGCATCATCCCATACAAATCTCAGCTCTTAATCATATACAAGTTTCGGAGAACCTTTCAATACCACATAAATACATCTCACGCCGAAACTGATATAACATATGACCCCGCATTCTTATCGTTGATAGTGGAATCCCTTCACTTGGCGCAAAGCCATAGGAAACAGTCCGATGATCCACTATACTAACCTTCACCGCTCGTACGATACCAGTCATAAGACACCTTAAGCCATTTATTTGGCGCATGTCATCATCGTGACAATTAAACTCGCTTCCTCCAGTGCCTTGGCTGCTAGTATGTACCCTTCAATAAATGGGAATCTCATACGAACTATATAGTCTCTAATACCACCAACTATCTTCAGAACTACATCCACCTACCATGATTGTGACTGTAACGACCCCGCTGGTCGTTTCGAGAGTCATAGCCCTGTTTTCCCCATTTCTACTTTTTTGTATTATTTAGTTATATTATATTATATCGGGTTAGTTGGTTTGGGACCGGAGTGGTTTCAGAGTGAATTGAAATACTTAGTCTCTTAAATAGAAACTTAAGTTGGAAAAGTCAATCGGACGTTGACTTATGTGTAAACAATCTCAGAATTAAATTTTGACAGTTCTATTAGCTTCGTTAGGTGATTTTGGACTTAAGAGCGCGTCCAGAATATAATTTGGAGGTTCGTGGTAGAATTAGACTTGAATTGGCAAAAGTTGTAAATTTGGCATTTTCGGTCGGAAGTGGAAAATTTGATATCAGGGTCGGAATGGAATTTCGGAAGTTGGAGTAGGTTCGTAGTGTCATTTTTGACGTGTGTGTAAAATTTGAGTTCATTCGGATATGGTTTGGTTGGTTTCGGCATCAGATGCCGAATTTGGAAATTTAGAAGTTCTTAGGCTTGAATCCGAGAGTAATTTGGTATTTGGATGTTGTTTTGAGTGATTCGATTCGACTAAGTTTGTATGTTGATATATGACTTGTTTTTATTTTTGGTTGAGGTCTTGAGGGCCTCTGGGTGATTCCGGGTGGTTAACGGATGTGTCGAAGTTGGAATGCAGCTGAAGCTGCTGCTTCTGCTATTTTCGCACCTGCGGAAGGAAGAGTCGCAGGTGCGGGGCCGCTGGTGCGCATGGAGGTTCGCAGGTGAGGGCAGTGCTGGGCTACACGGGATGCGTAGGTGCGAAGAATTGGCCGCATCTGCGAGCCCTGGGGCGCAGATGCGGAAAAGAGGGTGCTGGACAGGCTTCGCAGAAGCGGAAGGAAACGCGCAGGTGCGCCTTCGCAGGCGCGGAGGTTTGGGCTCCTTAGGTTTGAGCTCCTAAGTGAGTTCCGCATCTGCGATGGATTTCTCGCAGGTTCGGTGGCACAAAAGCGTGAAGTTTTCCGCAGGTGCGAAAAACCTAGGCAGAAACCATAAATAGAACCCTTCGCGAATTTGGTTCATTTCCACTATTTTCAAGTCGGTTTTTAGAGCTTTTGGAGTTTTTTTGAAGGGTGATTCAAGGGCTATCAGTGGGGTAAGTTGCTTGATTCCTAATACTCATATATATGGTGATTTCCCGTCATTTAAGCATGTAATTAGTGAATATGAGGGGTTAGGGCTTGGGATTTTTGGTGAAATAATTTAAGGATTTGAAGGACCAAACGATGTCGGATTTTGATGAATTTAGTATGGATAGACTCGTGAGTGAAGGGTATTTCTAGTTTTGTAAATTTTGTCGGATTTCGAGACGTGGACCCAGGGGCCGGGTTTGAGCCAATTTTGGGGTTTTGGGCTAATTTGATAATTTTTCTTCTAGAATTCATTCCATTAGCGTATATTGATAGTATTATACCGATTGTGAATAGATTCGAAGCATTTGGAGGCCGAGCCGAGAGGCAAGAGCATTGCGGGGTAGAGATTTGACCGGTTTGAGGTAAGTAACGATTGTAAATCTAGTCCTGAGGGTATGAAATCTCGGATTTCGTATCATTCTACTATTTTGAGGTGACACACATGGTGGGTGACGGGCGTGTGAGCGTGCACTGTTGGGGATTGTGACTTGGTCCATCCCGTAGCAACTGTAAAGTTTCATATTTTGTTGAAACTATATGCTACTTATATATGTTTAGAAAGAGTTTCTGTAAATTGGGATGAATGCCATGTTTTGGGCCTTGTGCCAGTGCTATGTGGACCCTTAGGGGCCTTTTCTTACTATCTTCTCACTGTTTTCGATTTAAAAATCTATACTCAGTCATGGTTATACCTGTTTCCTGCATAACTCAATATTCTTACTCTATTTTGATGCATATAATTATTGTTTTGGGCTGAGTACCCTGTTTTTACTGAAATGCCCGAGTGGCATGAGAGGTTTATGGTTGAGTGAGGCCGAGGGCCTGATTTGTGAGCATATTTATGGGATCGGGCTGCACACCGCAGCATGTTTGATATAGGCCGAGGGCCTGAGTGATTTATGCCATGATTTGGCTTGATATAGCGCTTGGGCTGAAGAAGTCCCTCCGGAGTCTGTACGCACCCCCAGTGAGCGCAGGTACCTACTGAGTGCGAGTGCCAAGTGCTGAGTGACTATGAGGCATGAGTGATTGTGAGGTATGCCCGAGTGGCAAAAGTGATTGTCAAGTATGCCTGAGGGGTTGTATATGAGTGATGCTTTTCCCGAGGGGCTGATTATGATTTCATCATTTTTGCTCACCTGTGCATTTTTCCTCTGTTTGAAACTATTGAAAAATATCTTTAAATGATTTTTACTGGGACTGGGTTTTAAACGAGTTGATTTGATTGAAACACTGATTTTTAAAGCATGTTGTATTTTTACCGAGATTTCATGATATGAACTTTATATGCTTTATTGCTCATCCCACTGCTCAGTATTTATTTATTGTTGTTACTTACTGAGTTGGCGTACTCACGTTACTCCCTGCACCTTGTGTGCAAATCCAGGTGTAGCTGGATACGGTAGCGGTTGTTGATTATTCTGGTTGCAGATTTTTTTGGGGATAGCAAGGTAGCTGCTTGGCGATCACAACCCCTGCTCTTTTCCCTCCTATCTTTCTTTAGTTGTATTTAGCTATTTTCCAGACTATGTTAGTCTTGATATTTTCAGACAAATTATAGTAGATGCTCATGACTAATGACACCCCGATGTCAGGCTTTTCTTTTTCGAACTTTTATTTTGATTTGAACTCCTTTACAAAGGTTTTTATGTTAAATGGCCTTGAAAATTTTCCTTGAAATAAAAATATCAGTTTGTTTTGGAAATGAGTCGTCTTGCCTAGTTCCACGATAGGCATCATCACGACATGGTTAGTTTGGGTCGTGACAGTAACGATTAGGCAACTAATTAAACCTTCTTAAGATCGTACTAATCAACCAGCTATCAGAACCTGCTTCACCCCCATGAGCATAACTGAATGATCTCTTAATACTTCCGCATCCTCGATTTGGACGACACGTGGTAACAATGGTTGAGCAACCCTGGCTCCCTTATAACCCCTCTATAGTATCACGACCATTGGCGCATACTTGATACCGAATGCACAATTTCATACACGAGTGGATGAAAAAGAACATAAGATATATTCTTTAAGCTCAATAAATGTCTGACGATAAGGAATAAAAGAAGTGAAAATTTTCCTACTAGCTCTGTAGCCACTCGAATATAAGTACAGACGTCTTCGTACCTATCCGCAAGACTCTACTAAACTCTTTTGTGACTCATAGAATCTATGAACCTAAAGTTCTGATACCAACTTGTCACGACCCAAAATCCCACCACAGGAGTCGTGATGGCACTTAGTCTCTAAGACTAAGTAAGCCGATTATAATTATAATTCAAGCCAATATTTTTTCAAACATATAATTAAATACTAGTATCAAAACCAACAGCGGAAATAATTCTATCAACCTCCCAAAACTAGTAATACTAAGTCACGAACTCTAACTCAATACATGAAATGATCTCAAGGATCGAATACTCAATACTGTTTGATTAATAATTAACAGTATAATAAAATGGAAAGACTCCAAGGTATTGCGATGGCCAAACAACTCTACCTTGAATCCTTGCAATCACACTCTAACTCTGTCTGAGTCCGATATCTCTAATACCTGGCTCTGCACAAAAATGTGCAAAAGTGTAGTATGAGTACACCATAGTCGGTACCCAGTAAGTATCACGACTAACCTCAGTAGAGTAGAGACGAGGTACAGTCAAGACACTCACTAGTCTAATAACCTGTGCAATATAGTATACAAAATAATAGGAAACAAATAACAGTAAGGGCAACCCAAATCAACCAGTGATATGCACAACAGGGCAACAAGAACACCATTAATATTGCTCAACAAATAATAAATACAAGTACATCCAATTAAATCAAGTCCTTCAAATATAAATCTTTCCCCTATATGCTTCTCAAATAATATTCTTCAGAATAAAATTCTTTCAAATAAATCTGCTTCTAATATACTTCCTTCAAATAGATATCTTTCGAATATAATTCTTTCCAATAATATTTTGAATATAATCCTTTCAAATAAAAGTCACCTTGTGACACCTCATCTCATAATCATAAAAATACGGGTCTCAGCCTACTTTCATATTTCCACGGCACCTCGTGCCCATATCTCTATCACAACCGCACGGATAACTCTCGTGCCAAATATGTCTATACATAAAATCCGCACGATTTATTTATTTTTAATAAAGTAAGGTTATCATTTTTAAACCGAGTAAGAATTCAACAAAGAAATGAGTTTATTTTAGAAATAGTTGGAGTGAAGAAAAATAACATTTCAATTTAAATAAAACATCAGATAATCTATTGCTTCGGATGTAAAACTTATTAATTCAAAACATAATAGTAACTTCTTTTATTTAAACAACTCAGTCATCAAAAATCGATAAAAACCAGGAATATAAATCTTCAGAGTCTCGTACTAAAAAGCCCAAGCCAACAGAATACAACAAGGAATACAAACACATAGTAAAATCAAATAATACATCATGGCAGATCACAAGGATTTTCCTATCACGAAAATACAAAATAACCAAAGGCAAGTGCAACCATATATATATATATATATATATATATATATATATATATATATATATATATATATCCCGCCTTGTCACGCCGCATGTGCATAAATCAGTAGTAATAATAGCATGGTAGAAACCTCGTGCAAACACCCGAACAAAACTTCCCAACAATATAACGTGCCAATATCACATCTCATAAATTACACCTCAAGTGATCAAATATTATAACATATCACAGGTTTGCACATCAAGTGCTCAAATATTATAATTTATCACAGATTGCACATTAAGTGCTCAAATACTATAATTTATCACAGATTACATATCAAGTGCTCAAATATTATAACTCGCCACCAAATTCAACAATACATTCTTTTCCACAATAAGGAGCCCATGGCTCGACCATAATATGCACAAAAGTTTAACAAATATATCCGAGATTGAACAACTCAACAAAATAATATTTCATATCAAAATCAAGGTGACAACCACAACAAATTATCATATAAAAACAAATCCAACAAAACAAGGATTTAGGTAAGACAATTAAAGGATTTAATAAGTGCCAATAATTTCCAATTTAATACATAAGGGCGTTTAAGGATTTTAACCACTGTAATTTATACATATAAACCAAGTACGTACTTGTCACCTCGCGTACATGGTTTTCAATTATAGAAATTGCACATAAGACTCAATGCCTAAGGGAAATTTCCCCCACTCAAGGTTAGGCAAGATACTTACCTTTTTGAAATTAGGCCGATATTCCAAAATCGTCTTCTTGCTCGAATTGACCTCCGGACAGCTCAAATCTAACCAAATTAATTCAATTCACTGAATATTAATTATAGGAATTAATTCCATATGAAAATACTAATTTTCCAACAAAATCCGAAATTTAACTCAAAAATCGTCCGTGGGCTCACATCTCGGAATCCGACGAAACTCACAAAATCCGACAACCCATTCAATTACGAGTCCACCTATACCAATTTTATCAATTTTCGATAACAACTCGACCTCCAAATCTAAAATTTTTGTTCTTGAAAAGTTTTGCAAAAAACTTGATTTCTTCCATTTAAATCCGAAATAAATAATGAATATAACCATGGATTTATGAAATATAATCACTTTTGGATATAGAACACTTAGCCCAATCCATATGGTAAAATCGGCTAAAAAATCATTTCAATACGAGCTCTATAAATCCAAATATGTTAAAATGGCTGAAACCCCAAAATATAGCTTCTACCAAGATAGGTCTCATCTTTAAAATGCGATCTACTTCAACTTTCCAACCAGAAATTGTAGTGAAAACTACAGTACCAGACTTCAGTTAGTCGATCATAACTTTTTGTACAAATATTCAAATAATGAATGGTTTAACTTTCTGGAAACTAGACACCAAGGGCTAAAACTTTCATGTTTTGACAATTTACGTATTCCTTATAGATTTCGATATATAAGCTTCCAAAGACGACTCTGCGATTGCACCAGTTGCTGTCCAAAAACAGCTTCTGCAGCAGAAACATTCCAGCAGCTCCTTTTGTCCGAAATCTATTCCGTTAACCTTCTGAAATCCACCCGAGGCCCTCGGGACCTTAACCAAATATACCAACATGTCCCAAAATACAATATGAACTTATTTGAGGCTTCAAACCACGCCAAACAACGCCGAAATTACGAATCACGCATCGAATCGAATTATGAGTTTTCAAATCTTCCAACTTCTATATTTTGCGCCGAAACGTATCAAATCAATTCTGATTGACCTCAAATTTTACAAACAAGTGATAAATGACATAACATATCTATGAAAATTTTTAGAACTGGATTTCGACTACGATATCAAAAAGTCAACTTCCCGGTCAAACTTCCCAAAAATTTAACTTTCGCCATTTCAAGCAACATTTCGCTACGGACAACCAAAATATTTTCCAGACACGCTCCTAAGTCCAAAATTACCATACGGAGCTATTTGAATCATCAAAATTCCATTCCGGGGTCGTTTACTCAAAAGTCAACTCTCCGGTCAACTCTTTCCATTTAAGCTTCAAGAATGAGAATTGTTCTTTAAATTAAATTCCGAATCTTCCGAAAATCAAAAGCACAACACACGGGGGGTAATAATACATATTAGGAAGCTGCTCGAGACCTTAAGTCATTGAACGGGGCATAAATTCTTAAAATGACAAGTCAGGTCATTACAGTCGAGAAGGCCTCCGTCAAACAAGACCGAGATGAATTAGCATAGAGATATATATGCTCTGTTACTGAAGATACCCTTTCCATAGTCTGAGAGGACTGTATATGGTAAGGTAAATACGTGGTTGTCCCCGAACCTGGGGATGATATTACCACCCACGTGGAAGGGTATTTAAGTGTTTGCACTTATCCCTTTACGTTAGGCCTCATTGACCCGGTGATCCTGGCTTTTTGCAAGAGGTACGAAACGTACCTCGGGAAA